>NC_079162.1:41476348-42076348 GCF_947563725.1 Argiope bruennichi | reverse complement strand
CGAAACTAAAAAATTATTTCGGAACCAAATTAAAAACTAAAAAAACAAACAAAAACATTATAGTATTTAGAGAGCGCAAATGCAGCTACTACTAAAACACAGATGAATCCAGACAATTAGTAATAAAAATCAAGTTAATAGGAAAAAAGTATCAAAATTAAACCACATAAAATAAGAATCCGGCCTGAAGACTTTCTCAAGGGTCACCCTCAAGCAGGGATTCAAAATAAGGGATTTTTTCTGTGAGGAATCCAGACTAATTTGTCAAACAGTATTGACTCATCGTGACCCGAAAATCATTGATAGTTGTTTACATTGTTACCCTGACATCCAAATTGTTTCATCAAATATGTAACCACGTGATTTTCGTTCTTTGTTGAAAGCTTAAGAAGAAGGATTCAGATTAATATCTACGTAGCTTACAAGACCAAAAATAATAATAAAGCGAAATTACAATACCACGAAATTTAAAAAAGATATGCACCGGATATTTCAGTTTTTAATAGTGCTATGATATCATGAGACTGGTATCCATTAGAAAGGTTCATGCGCATCATATGTAAGACAATTAAAATAAAACGGCTTTAATATCTGGCAGTTTGATGATTAATTTAATAACAAATATAAGGACCAATGAAAAATTTCGAATTACAGACGAATTTGATTTAAAAGCTTAATTAGATAGAAGTCACGATAAACAGAATTCGTTGAATAATTTCTAGGAATTGAAAAATTTTGCATAATTTTCAGGAATCTGAAAAATACAATATCAATGGCACTTTTCTTTTTGGACATTATACAGGAATATCACATCTTCGCACCTTTCAAAACTTGTAACAGCAGGGAAGCACCAATATCGATATCCTGAAGGAGGTTGATACATTTATTGGGAATGACGTGGCTCCCCTTCGGGATAAAAATTATTTTGAGGGAAAAACTATCTTAGAGAAAAAAATTTTGCGATTTTCTCCCTATTAGCAACGTTTCTTTATTTCAACAGCCATTACAAATATTGTAGACTAATGGATAGCTGAGTCTTGGACGAAGTGAAGATAACTTTTTTGATCAATTGCAGCAAATAATAATAAAATTAGAGAATATGCTTCATATTTTTGCAAGGCAGCAAGATGCATCTAATCCGAAAACATTATTACAGTTGCAGCAGTAAATTTCTAGAGCAAATGACACATTTTACGAAATGATTTCGATTGATAGAAATTGCATGCATTCTACCAGTGTCATCATGTACAGGTGAAAAACGTTTTAGCACATTTTGAATTGTTAAATATTATACGTGCACTACCATGGTCCAGAAGGGGCTTCAAAGCTTCGTGATCTTCGCGGTGCATAGCGAAAGATCTGGAAAATTAGATTCACATCCCATAGGAGAAAAAAATAAAGAAAATGTATCGAAAATGCACAATTTAGCTGCACTAATGTCATTAGGACCTACAATCCCTCTTTATCATATTTCTCAATAAAACATGACAAATCTGCTCACCTTTGATTATGTCTCTTTAATAATAAAAATACATTACATTTGTTTTTGTAATATGATATCATATGTACCATTGGATGTTTTAGAAGGGGCCCAAAACTATATTATCTATTTATAAGTATTTAAATTAAATGCATTCCTCACGTTTAAATATTTCGCATATGCTCTGCTATTCTTACATGTGTTTAAACGTTGCTTAAACAAAAGTTATTGAGACGTACAAATAACATATGTTATCGCAATTGAATTCAAAGATTTATAATTTGACCATCCGATCCTTTTTTTTTTCTTTGAGCCTGCATTTAAAAAAGCACCATTTAAGGAAAAAGAATTACGTTACTTGCGGCTACCTTTTCCATTGGTGAGATAATTATTTCTTGTAAAATATATAAAACCAGAATTGTGCGCTACATAGAAGAAAGAAGTCCTCAACAGATTTTGACTATATTTTTATATCCCGTTCACGCAACGAACTATTCACCACAAAAATAAATAAATAAAAGTTTGGCTAAAATTTGATAGGGCCATTCACCATTGCTCCTCTATCTTGCAGATCTTGACCCCCTGTTGGGAGTCATTTAATGCGTACTTGATCTAGAATATCAGTAAATCCTGTAACGACTGCACATTCTTCTGATAATTCAAGGGTTAACATTTTCATTGCGTCCGTAACTTGTGTTATCTGTGTGTGTGGTCAATCTTTAATTTTCTACTTTAAGTATAATAACGAAACATTTGTTCAGTTAGCTATTGGTTTGGAGAATAAATCGGGACATATACAATTAGAAAAATTTCTGTAGTCTAAAGATAAAAAAAAAAGACATTTATTTATTGAAAATTACACCCGATTTATTAAAAAAATTTCCTCGGCTAATTTTTTTTTTTCGCTCGGCTCGTTAAGTTTTCAAATTTTCATGCACTTAATTTACTTTGTTTATTTATCTTTAAAACCATCATCATTTAGCAATTGTATTGATTAGGTGATCTGATAAATCTCCACTCAAGAGAATAAATAAATATTTAAGACAGCAATCGAGCGATCTATTCACCTATTAAAACTAATCTATATTTGAATTTATTCGGAAAACGTCTATTTTGATGAACACGAGTATTACGATCACAAGAAGCAAAATCGATATTTTCTCTCAAAAGCAAACAATTTTGGAGCTGATATACAAGTAGAAACAAAAATATCCACTTCTACGCCTGCGCTCCTGCCTTTTAATCGATTTACAAACGTCTTAACCTGATTGGTCTTTCTTGTACCCTTTCCTCCAACCACTTCCCTCTCCACTGTCCCAGGAGAACTGCTCTTCCGGCTGGCGCCTTCACATTTTTATTAAAAAAGTTAAATATAAAATAAATCTAGGGGGAAGGTTTTTAATCATGCGATTTGTAATTAAATCCAATCCTGGCGATTTATTCGGCTTAACGTTTTTCATAAATTCTATGATCTCCGTTGGCCGAACGGGTTCGAGATTGTTTACGTGGTCACGTGTCAAAAAGCTCTCCAGCTGATCTGTGACGTAGTTCGTCAGGGGGGGGGGGTTCGACAGCCACACGTCTGCGTGGGGTGCGAACTGGTCTTGGAGGCTATCTGCCTCCGCCTTTCAATGGGAGCAAGGGTGAGTTCCCCCCTCATAGGGGGGGGGACCGGGGAGAATGGTTTTCGGAGAAAGGAAGAGCGGCGCCAGAGGCCGCGAGTGTCAAGGTTTCAAATTAATGGAACTGTGTTATTTCCCCGATTGCTGGAAAACAGCTGTGGTTGTCCCTTTTCCAAAACCAAACTCCGATTTGACTTTACCTCAAAATTTCCGTCCCATCTCGCTACTTAGTAGATTGAGCAAAGTGTACGAATCTGTGCTTCTCAAACGCCTGAATCAATTCCTCAGCAACAATAATATTTTAATATCCGAACAATTCGGTTTTCGTAAAAATCTGTCGACGAATCACCATCTAATTCGTGTTACAGAATTGATTCACAGCGGCTTTGTGAAGTCTCAAACCACAGGTGCACTTTTTCTGGACGTAGCCAAAGCCTTTGATAAAATTTTGCACGAAGGTCTTTTATTCAAGTGCATGCGACTTGGAGTTTCGGCGTAATTTGTCAAAATTTTACGCTCGTACCTACTTTTTCGTAATTTTCGGGTGCGAGTTAATGATGTAATTTCTTCCCCCAGATCAATCCTAAGCGGTTGTGCGCAAGGGAGTTTACTCTCTCCAACTCTTTTTAACATTTATGTTAACGATCTACCTAGAGCTAGAAATTGTCACTTAGCAATATTTACAGACGATACCGCCATTCTCACACAGCATAGAAATCCAAACATAGTCATAGCAAACATACAACAGTACATGACCGTTTTACAGTGCTGGCTCATCGGCTGGAAAATAAAAGTCAACCCAAGTAAATGCGCGTGCCTCCTGTTTACTAAAAAACTGGTAATGCCTGACATAGCCCCTATCCAAATTTTCGGCCAACCCGTCCCCTTCGTAAATGAATATAAATACCTAGGGTTAATTTTAGACACCAAATTAAGCTTTAATAGTCATATTAAAGCAGCCCTCACCAAAGCTACAAGAATGAGTATTAAACTCAACAGCTTAATTTCTCCTAGGAGCAAGCTATTTTAAGACCAATTTTAATGTATGGCTCCCAAATTTGGGGGGCGACTTCCGCCACTAACATTAAGAGTTTGCAAGTTTTCCAAAATAGGCACCTAATGAAGATTGTAGACGCCCCCTGATATATCAGGAGAAAAATTTTACATGACGATCTCAAAATTGAACCTGTTTCGGACTTTATTAGAAGAACATCAATCAAATTCTTCGAAAAACTACCCCAGATTCGTAACAAGTTACTTAATCTACCTGCTTATGATCCAGCTCGAGGAAGAGACCGAGAGCTGCGATAGACAATGTCTACGTTAATTTTCAATCAGTCAAAAAAACTGAGAATTAATTAACTCTGTTACCAATCTGGTGGATTAAATTTATCAAAATTATTTGTTTTGGCCTCAGATAGCTACGATGAGCTACACGCGTGGAATTTCTTGAAATTTTTTCTTTCAGTAAATTTATTTAAAAAATCAGTCCCAACTGTTAAGGCACGTGCAACGTAATTCCATTAAATTTCTCTGTATTTTACCCCATAAATAATCTAAATATTATTTTAATTAATTAATTATATCATAAATAATAATAATATGAATTAAATACCAAATTTCATGAAGTTAGAGCTTTATAGTGCTCGTCCAAATTAGTTTCAGTTAAATTTAACTTTTCCCTAAACTAACAAATAAAAGTATCTATTCCAAATTATGATGTGGAGGTGCTCGTGACCACTTTGTCACATCGCGGAACTACGAAACATCACGACGTTGCCTTCACATTTCGCCTTGAGATTTTTGACGCTACCAACAGATGGCAACAATGTTCTAAAACTGAATGGTTTCCTCTTAAATGGCGGTATTAGTACCGTTTCGAAATCGCAATTCTCCTGACATCATGAGCTGAAAAAGCAAGTAGTCTCTAAAGAACAAATGGAACTGAATCTGAATTTTTATTAACTCAAATAAGACCGAGTCACCCTTAAGCAATCCCGCCACGCATATGTCTTATAAGCGCTTTTCTGCAGTGACGATATTAGAGCAAAATGGCTTATGGTAAACACTTAAAGAAGTTTTAATAATATAATGATAATATGAAATTTTTTAAAAAAATTGATTTACATGTGATTTTTTAAAAATATTAGGCTGTGCATTGAGAAATTGCAGGAAAAATTAAGTACTTTTAAGAACTTTAGTTCCAACAAGTAGTATAAATTTTTTATAAAGTCAATTCCTACTTTCGCAAGAATTGAACTCGCATTCTTCACCTTCACGTGAAAAACACTGAAATCCTTGCATTTTACCGATAGAGCTACTGCCTGTTGATTTCAATTTCCATTACAAACTGCTAAAACTCTATTTAAAATATTAAAATTAATTAAATTCAATAACTAATGATTGGAAAACTGTATTAACATGAAATGTCATCCGCTACAAGTTTTAAAAAATGTATTTGAACTTGAGTGGATGAATAAAAAGTATTTTATTAGCTATTGAAAATTTGAAGATATATAAATATATATAGGGAGAGTGTGAACTAATAGTGGGAATTAAAAAATTAAGGACATTTGTGCAAGTGTGCATACGTAAACTGTGTATTTTATAAGAAAAGTATTTTTTTCTGTTTTATAATAATGCATAGTTTTTATTGAAAAAAATTTCTTAAAACGTAATTTTAAATGCTTATTCTTTAAATTTTAATACTTATTTCTGTTTTTCACAACTTTTTCTATTGTAAAATTATGCATTTTTGATTTGACAAAAACATAAAAATGATCATAAAAAAGGATTAAAAAAAACTATCAGTACAAAAAAAAATTAAGTCAACTTTTATAAGATTAACATTAAAGATCTGTGAACTTTTTTAACATTCTTAAAACTAAAACGCTTCATTTAAATAGATTTAACATTTCTGAAATTGTCGGTAGTCATATAAAAGTCAGTATGACCAAATATTTTGTATTTGATTTTTATATAAACAACAACAAATACGATTCAACATGGCTGGGATGAAAGGAGTAAATTTCTTCCTGCACTGACTCATTCTATTAAGTAATTTTATTTGCAATCTTATAAAGCTAAGAACTAAAGCATTCCTATGGCTATCATCATATGATTGGCGAAACTGCCATGATATTGATGATATAACTATGCAATGTTCTAAAGGAGTTTTGAAAATCATTTTTTAACAGAAAATAGTAGCAGCGTTCTTAAATCATCAGCCGAAAAAGAAACTGTCTAATCGCCTCTTATTTCTTAAGTGTAGTTTTTTTAACGTTCTCAAAATTTAATGAACACCTGCCTTTTAACCTATAACCAAAAATTCTTCCTTAAAAAAAATTACAGACGAAAGTTATATATATATATATATATTGTACAAAGAAGTGAAAATGCTTTAACTCGTCCTCCCCAAAACCTTCTCGCAATTGTCAAGAAATGTCTTGTGCGGCACTGGCATACAATAGTTACGGAATATTGACACTAGAAATAAATAAAATATTTTTACCGATTTTATAGTGAGATTATTGGCAAATGTTTTGAGATTAATCTCTGGCATGCGGTTAAAAATATCCGAAAAGCGAATTTGGGTTTTAGAAGCATTCTCCCCAATTGATTAAAACAAAAATTTGACTCAAAATTACATCTATAGTCTCAAAATTACATATCAAATTTGATATATTTATGTTTCTACATTTTTGAGCTATCATATTTACATAATTCTGAAAGTACAGACTGACATGCGGTGTCCCTTGTTGGCTTTGACTCAAAATTTGACAGATGCTTATACATTAAATATTAAATCTGTGTACCAATTTTTAACTATCTAGCTTACTTCGTTTAGTAATTAGCATGCTAACTTATATTCAAATAGCCGTACAGATAAACAGATGTGGAAAATTTGATCGAAATCGACAAGTTTTGTGAGAAGACAGCATATCAAATTTCAACCATCTAGCTCAGTCTTTCTGTGTTATTTTTGTCACAGATGGATATTTTCTGAAAATATGTTTTCGAATTGAAGGAGGTATGAAATGTTAAGATTCATTAAAATCTCGAGATGGAATTTTTTGACAATGGCTATATTTTCTTTACATTTTGTATACGAGAAAGTAAAAATGCCAATTGAAGCATTTTTTAAGAAAGTCGTTCTCGAAGTCAGCGTAAGACAATATATCGCATTGCTTCAGAATTTAACAAAACTTATCAAATGAAGAATTTTATTCAATGAACAAGCTTTAAAATTTTTATGTTTAAATAAAGCATTTTTTTAACTATATTTTTAATAGCTGCAAAATAATGTGATCCAATGATTCGAAGAAGCAATACATTTTAAATTACATTATAATACAAATCTTTGTTATAAACTGTGTCCAAAACTAATTTCTCAGGAATTATTTTTCAAAAATTACATCCAACCAGAATATTTTATTATTCAAAAGCTACTCTTTTTTTAACCTTAAAAACGGTGTTAAAATAATGTTTATGCGATAATATGCTTTGATGTTATGATAAAAACACATTAAAAAAAACTTTTTTAAAAAATTAAACGAATTAAAGTTTGAGAAATCCGTTCTTAGTGATCACGAATGCCCAAAAAATAACTTCGCGAGTTTCATGCTCCTAACTTGAATGACTTTATGCTAAACGCTGCTCAGGACAAGACTTCGCTATAGAAAGAGATTTCATTAAGGAAAAAATTTCTATAAGATTTATAAAAAAATTCATAATAAAATAATAAAACCCAAATCTCGAAAAAGAAAAAAAAAAAAAAAAAAATGTAATAACTTTATTTCTTTAAAAATATTTATGTATAATTTTTTTTTCTCAATTAAAACAAATTTGGCAAGTCTGGTCTAACAAATAAAAATGTTCAAATGGATGAGGTCATTCAAAAAATACCGCGAAAGATATCATGATCATTGAAAATTTAAGGCTTCAAGTTAAAATTTCATATTATATTTTGTGCCATTGACTAACGTAATTACACACCGCAATTAATTATAATTTAATATAGTACAGTTAAATACCTGTCTAGGTCGTTCAGGCGATTGCTCAAAAACGACATATTAATGAGAATGATGATCGTTTTTAAAGCAGCTTTTCCCATGTTCGATATATCGCTTTGCCGCCTCAAATTCACCCTGCTATTTTTTATATTTTCCGTTGATCGGACCATATCGCATATTCTACTTTAACCACACATAAAAGGTTAAATATATACTTATCAAGCATAACTTAAATAAATTCTTCAACATCTAAAACATTAAATTAAATTGGAAAGTTTTTTGAGTCGCAATAGGTATAGCGTAGTACTCATTTTGTACTGCCACTTCCAGATAAATATTCCAGTATTTTAAAAAACGGCAATGCACATTGTTAAAAAAAAAAAAAAAAAAAAAAAAAAAAGCAGAAAGAAAGGGGGGGGGGGGGAGAAAAAGGAGGAGATAATCATCAAGCGAACCCCTGTGCTTGAAATCAAGGAATACTCAACCCCACGCGCTAGAACCCCTGGAATACTTCGAATTCTTCTCTTTGGCTGGTTTTCTTTTTTGATACATCCGGTAAACAAGCCTTTATGACCATGATTTCGAATTATCATACTCAACTTGCGGAAAAACAAAACAAAACAGAAATCTTTCTTCCATTTCAGGAGAAAATTAAGTACTTTTAAGGTGCTTAAAAATGGTTTTCAAATTTAAGCACTTTTCATGATGCTATGCGCCCTGACTATTTATATAACACATGAATTGAAGCAAGCTCTAAGAAAATGTTAAAATTAAATTTTATTTTCATAATAATGTTTACTGAAAAATATTTTCCAACATTGCATTTTAAAATAAAATTTTTAGTAAATTTTCCTTACTTTCCCTCTAATTTTCATTTAGACAAATAAATAATCTAATGCAATGATTTCTGAACTTTTATTTTTAATTCTTGATACTCAAGTTGAATCCAGATTTTGCAAAATAGTAAAGCTAAAAATAAATGAAATATTTTAAATTATAAAAAAATTTATTATACTAAAATATTTTTATGTCAATAACTTATATAATATCTCAAGACATGCTTGTTAAGTAGTTCACATTTTCTAGGACACTAAGGTGTACGTATATTTAGTGAACTACAATAGTACTCTAGCAATTATGTCATGAAAGGATAATCTCAGTCCACTGGACAAAGAAGGCTTTGTTTATTTTTTATTATTTAGTCTATTTATCTTTAATATTTTAGTTAATATATTAGTCTATTTATCTTTAATATATATAAATATTTATTCTTATTAAATCTTTTAATAAGGCAAATTATTCACAGATGCAACTTTTTAGAATAGCAATAACTGTTAATCACATGCACCCATACAAATAAAGATATACCAAAAGTTTAAACTATTGAGTAATTGATTAAAAGAAAATATAAAATTGAAACATTATTAGATTACTTTTAAATACAATCGTATAAAAAATTTACATTAATTTTTTACTTAAAAATTAATGTCTCTCAAGATAATTAAAATAATAATGAGATTATTTTAATTATCTTGAGTTATTATTAAAAATTAAAGTCATATAAATATTAATTGAAATATTAGAGAATAAATTAAATTTTTTCAGATAAAATTTCAAGTTTTTTTTCTTATATTTCAAATAAGACTTAATTAAATGCTAAAATTAGAAAATAAAATCCTACTTTTAATTAATGCATTAATTTTGCCAAAAAATTTGAGAAAATCACTTTGTAAAACGATAAAGGCATAACATTCCGGATAATGCATATTGCAGAACTAATTTTTATTTCTGCAACTCATATTTTTTCAAATAAAATACACTTATAGTAGAAAGTATCCTTTTCACAAAATGCAAAATTAAAAATTGTTTTTGAGGAACAATTGGTACTCTTTTATACTTAAGCACAAATTTTATGCATGGAAATTTTTTGCTAAAGTAACATGGAAAATTAAATTATGAATGACAAATTACATAAAGAACATTATAACTGTAGCTGTCGTTCCACAACTTACACAGATAAAGCAATTTCACAGTAGGTATTTATTCATTTTTATTTTTGAATATTTCTCAATTTGAAAACATAGTTCTATGTTTTTGTCATACAAGAGAATTGGAAATTAATCAAGTTCACAATGGTACTTTATATATTAGCATAATTTAAATTCCCAAATTAAAATTTTAATTTAGCATGATATAGATTGAAAGAGAAAATTATAATCCAAATATTTAAATCTCTCTCTCTCGCACACACATATGTGAAAAAAAAAAAAAAAAAATGTTGTTAAACATAAAATGTGATCAAATCAGATTTATATGGCATCTAATACTGTATTCAACTGTTATAGCTAGCTGATTAGGACTCAAATAATATTTCGAGTATTATTTTATAAACCTACATTAAAAAAAAAACACTTATTGCCAAAGAAATTTTTGAATGAACAAGAAAAATGCTTGAACTAATGTTTATTGCATTACAGAAAATATGTAACATATCTTTTAATTATGTTAAATAATTGCTACATAAGAATCTTTTGTCATTTATAGCAATTATATATTCTTATTACATAATGTATAATAAACAAAATACTAACAACAACAAAAAAAAAAAAAAAAAAAAAAAGCAGCAATCTATTCTAAAAGTATTTTGTATTTTATAGAATTTAGAAAAATTTTAGCAAAAGTAACACCATTAAAACATTTTATATATATAAAAATCAAATATTTCAAACAGATTATTTCTAAAAAACAATACATATTTTGGCAAAGAAATATAGAATATACGATAAGCTAAAATGGCTAGTATTTACTCTTTGAATAAAGCTTTATTTAAATCACATATAAATTTAAAAACTTTTATTTAAATAGCTTTTAATTATCACTTTTTCCATAATGAATGGCCAAATTATTAAGCAGGAATAGCTATAATAATACATAACATGAAAGTACTATTATTTCAAATACGCTGCAAAATATAAAGCAATCCATATTCAGACAAAAATCACTGACTATAATTTTTCTTAAAAAATTAAAATAAACATACTAAACCTCTACATTAAAAAAGCTGTATACAAATATTTTCAACTGTAAAATCTGAAAAATTTATATAAAATTATTAGCTTTTCACATTAGTGAAAAAAAAAATCACCACATAAAATAAATACATTATTATCACAACATTTATAAATACATTCACCACATACATTATCTATCACCTACTTTCAAATATAAATCATAAAAAAAAAAGAGCACTGAGCAAGACAATTTTTGATATATATTTCAGATACTGACTAGTTTAAAATGGAGGGGAAAAAATTCTGAATTTCAAACTCAAAGCACAGTAATCATGAATTTATTTTATCTACATATCAGTTTAACTAAACACTTACATATGTTTGTAGAAGATGAATCAAAAACATATTATAATCTTATGCATCATAAACAATGCATTAAAATTTTAAGATGTTTTATTGAAAAATTTGTTAAATGAAAGAAAAGCCAAGCATTAAAAACTAACAAATTTAGATTCTTGGTCATATAAAATAACAACAGCAACAAAAATAATAATAAAAATAAATGGTATAAAGAATCAAAATGTATTAAGTTATTACAATTATAAAAGACTTATTATTTACATTCTTTATATGGTAAAAATTATTTCAACTAACACCTATTTATTTAGTATAAATCCATACAAATTTGACATTTAACAGTGAAATATAGACATGAATATTTCTAAAAAAAGTCATTCAAACTTCAAATTTAACAATTATTATAACGTCCAAAAAATTATTCTGAACTAGTTATCTAATTTTTAAAATTAAGTTTACCATTAATTTCCCACCATTTTATTATTATTATTGAAATAGCAAATAAGCCAATTATTATGTAACAAAATTATAAAAAATATAGTTACATTAAACAATTAGTAAATTATATAACAAATAATGTGAAGTATGCTTATTAAAAAGTATCTCTCACCTATTAATTTATGTTAAATAAATAATAAATGAAAAATATTTTCTGAAAAATCCTTAATGTTTCAGTAAAAAAAAAAAAAAACTAAATTTCAAAAGAAAAAAAAGTATCAAAATAATAAGATATGCTCACAATTTAATAAGTATTCTGAGTCACCAATCAGTTCTTTTTTTAGGATTTCTCAGCCTTCAAACAGTTATTATGAAAGATTTTTTCAGTATCATACACATTTTTCACTTCATCCATTTCTGAAAGAACTTCTTGCTCACATTTCTTAGGGCTACTAAAAACAATTTCATCTTCTGGTCCAAAAACAGGGACATCAATTTTTTCAGGTGGAATAATATTTCGATTAGGTAAAGCAAGTAAATCATCGACATTCATTTGAAATTTATCCGATAAAATCTTTGAATCCTTTCCTTTAATATTGACATCTAAATCATTAATCTTATACTCAATAGATGACTCTTGAATTTCCTTCTTAATTATTGAATTCAAGTGAACAGAGGATGTCACTTCATCAGACAAATCAGAATCAGTTTTATTATTTTCAACATGTGGGAAAGTGCTTGATTCTTTGATCTGCATTTCCTTCTTAATTACTGAATTCAAGTGATCAGAGGATGTCACTTCATTAGATGAATCAGAATCAGTTTTATTATTTTCAACATGTGGGAAAGTGCTTGATTCTTTGATCTGCATTTCCTTCTTAATTACTGAATTCAAGTGATCAGAGGATGTCACTTCATTAGACAAATCAGAATCAGTTTTATTATTTTCAACATGTGGGAAAGTGCTTGATTCTTTGATCTGCATTTCCTTCTTAATTACTGAATTCAAGTGATCAGAGGATGTCACTTCATTAGACAAATCAGAATCAGTTTTATTATTTTCAACATGTGGGAAAGTGCTTGATTCTTTCATCTTCTTCAGATTTTCTTCTGCAGCCAAAACTCTTAATTTTTTTGAGTGATCTCGACTTATCATGTGGGAATTATATGGAATTGGCCCAGAACACTGTTTTTTACATATATCACAATACCACCTTGGATTATTCATATTGCATTGCTCAAGTGCTTTTGTGATAGATTCCAGTGGAAATAATGATCCAGTTGCTGCCAATTGTGTGGATAATCTAGCAGCATTAATTTTCTTCTTATGACCATTACTTATTAAATGTTGTTGATATGGGATAGGACCTGAAAATGTCATGTCACAAATACTGCAATTCAATACAGACAGATTTTCATCAAATGAACTTCCAGGCAATTGATTACCAACTTTTTTTCTATGACTATCACTTTCAAGATGCATCTGATAATGCAAAGGTCCAGTGAATGACAGTTGACAAATGCCACATCGTTCAAAAGCAGATATAGATGACTGGGGATCATCATACAAATCACTATTAATCTTCGCATCTCCAACTTTGGAATCTGCTTCATCATTCAGCATGATTTTAGAATGATTTTCATCAAATGAACTTCCAGAAAATTGATTACCAACTTTTTTTCTATGACTATCACTTTCAAGATGCATCTGATAATGCAAAGGTCCAGTGAATGACAGTTGACAAATGCCACATCGTTCAAAAGCAGATATAGATGACTGGGGATCATTAGACAAATTACTATTAGTCTTCGCATCTCCTACTTTGGAATCTGCTTCATCATTCAGCATGATTTTAGATTGGCCACACTTTTTAAAGTGACCAGCACTTGCCAAATGTTGTTGGTAAGGTTCGGGACCAGAAAATTGCTTTTGACATGGCTTACATTCAGCATAAGGTTTCAATGTTGTTACAGGACTTATTGAAGGAATTGTAGATTCCATCAATTGATTATTTTCTGTCTTTAATTTAAATGTGCTAGAAATAGATTGGTCCAGCAAATCGTTATTTTTCCTCTGAATCATAATAGCATGCTCTAAGCTATTAACATGTTTCTGAAAATTTTCCCATCCTGAAATAAAAATCGTGCATACAGAACAATTAAAATTTGCTGAATCTGGAATAACTGGATTAGATGCTTCAAAAGTAACACCACTTATCATTTGCATTTTCTTCTTGTGTTTCTCGCTTGCTTCATGCTGCTTGAAACAAACTAATCCAGTGAAAGATTTAGCACAAACATCACACTTCCAAGTTTCCATTTCTAAAAATAAAACAAACAAAAGGTGAAAAAAATCAAGATTGGAATCATATTTTTCATAAATGCAATAAATAAAAATAATAACTAGGCCAAAAATTAACTGAATGCTGAGCCTTTTATACTATTCCAACCACAGGCAAATTTAGATATCTAAAAATAATAAAGCTGATAGAAAGAAATATCAATCAAATAAGTAAAAAATTAAAGCATATAAATTAGTAAAACTAAATATTTAACTAATTGTAGAGTAACAAAAATTGTTATATATTTAATATTCATATTTATATTAAAGTTTCTTATCTTTCTACCAACATAATAAATTATTAATTCAATAGAAAGTTATTTTTATTGTAGATATCACCCAACATAAAATTATCAGTTTCAAATAAGCAACTTTTTAATTTTGTATTAAAAAAAATAAATACATTTCCCTTCATAATCTTCCCAGCAAAACTGCTATGGATGTCAAAAGTAACAAATCTTGAAAATTAACTTTAAAAAAATCATTAGCAAATACATTGACATATTTCATTGTATTGTGTTCTTTTCCGATTCTTAAATTCAAAGCAATTAAAAATGTCAACAACAACAACAAAAAACCTTTTTGATAGAAAACTTTTTCCTAAAGAAAAGTTTGTAATAACAAAATTTCCTATATTGAAGCAACCAATAATCTCACTGAAAATTTAACTAATAATGAATTTCCCAGAAACTACTGGTGACCCTTGAGAAAGTCTTCAGGCCGGATTCTTATTTTATTTGGTTTAATTTTGATACTTTTTTTCCTATTAACTTGATAGTTGTTTACATTGTCGCCCTGATATCCAAATCGTTTTCATTGTTTCATCAAATATGTAACCACGTGATTTTCGTTCTTTGTTGAAAGCTTAAGAAGAAGGATTCAGATTAATATCTACGTAGCTTACAAGGCGAATAATAATAATAACGCGAAATTACAATACCACGAAATTTAAAAAAAGAGATGTACCGGATATTTCAGTTTTTAATAGCGCTATGATATCATGGAACTGGTCTCCATTAGAAAGGCTCATGTACATCATATGTAAGTAAATTAAAATAAAATGGCTTTAATGTCTTTCAGTTTGATGGCATCAAGGATATGAAATTTAATCTAAACCATAATATCAATAATCCCGACGAACCAGCTGGTTCCCAAAGACAAATAGTATTTAAATAATAACAATGGTGACAGCTATGATATCATGGGACTGGTATCCATTAGAAAGGCTCATGTACATCATATGTAAGACAATTAAAATAAAATGGCTTTAGTGTCTTTCAGTTTGATGGCATCAAGGATATGGAATTTAATCTAAACGATAATATCAAAAATCCCGACGAACCAGCTGGTTCCCAACGGCAAATAGTATTTAAATAAAAACAATTCAGAAATGAATGCAACTTTTAGTTCATGCATTGAATTTTTCAAAATATACTGGAATTTCAACAAAATATATTGATATTAATTTAATAAGAAATATAAGGACCAATGCAACATTTCAAATTACAGACAAATTTGCTTTAAAAGCTTAATTAGATAGAAGTCACGATAAACAGAATTCTTTGGATAATTTATAGGAATTGAAAAATTTGGCATAATTTTCAGGAATCTGAAAAATATAATATCAATGGCACTTTTGTTTTTGGACATTATACAGGAATATCACATCTTCGCACCTTCCAAAATTTGTAACAGCAGGGAAGCACCAATGTCAATATCCTGAAGAAGGTTGATACATTTATCGGGAATGACGTGGCTCCCCTTCGAGATAAAAATTATTTTGAGGGAAAAACTTTCTTCGAGAAAATTTTTAGAGATTTTCAGCGTATTAGCAACGTTCCTTTATTAGAACAGCCATTACGAATATAGTAGACTAATGGATAGCTGAGCCTTGGACGAAGGTAGCCATAAAAGGTTTTTGACGCCACCAACAGACGGCGCTCTAAAACAATGTTGCCTCTCTCCGAATGGTTTCCTCTTAAATGGCGGTATTACTAGCGTTTCGAAATCGCAACTCTCGTGACATCATGAGCTGAAAAAGCAAGTAGTCTCTAAAGAACAAATGGAACTGAATCTGAATTTTTATTAACTCAAACAAGACCGAGTGACCCTTAAGCAGTCCCGCCACGCATATGTCTTATAAGCGCTTTTCTGCAGTGACGATATTAGAGCAAAATGGCTTATGGTAAACACTTAAAGAAGTTTTAATAATATAATGATAATATGAAATTTTTTTAAAAAAAATTGATTTACATGTGATTTTTTTAAAAAAAAGATTAGGCTGTGTAGTGAGAAATTGTTGGAAAAATTAAGTACTTTCAAGAACTTTAACAACAAGTAATATAAATTTTTTATAGTCAATTCCTACTTTCGCAAGAATTCAACTCGCATTCTTCCCCTTCACGTGAAAAGTACTGAAATCCTTGCATTTTACCGATTGAGCTACTGCCTGTTGATTTCAATTTTCATTACAAACTGCTAAAACTCTATTTAAAATATTAAAATTAATTAAATTCAATAATTAATGATTGGAAAACTGTATTAACATGAAGTGTCATCCGCTACAAGTTTTAAAAAATGTATTTGAACTTGAGTGGATGAATAAAAAGTATTTTATTAACTATTGAACATTTGCAGATATATAAATATATATAGGGAGAGTGTGAACTAATAGTAGGAATTAAAAAATTAAGGACATTTGTGCAAGTGTGCATACGTAAACTGTGTATTTTATAAGCAAAGTATTTTTTTCTGTTTTATAATAATGCATAGTTTGTATTGAAAAAAAAATTCTTAAAACGTAATTTTAAATGCTTATTCTTTAAATTTTAATACTTATTTCTGTTTTTCACAACTTTTTCTATTGTAAAATTATGCATTTTTGATTTGACAAAAACATAAAAATGATCATAAAAAAGGATTTAAAAAAAAAAAACTATCAGTACAAAAAAATTAAGTCAAGTTTTATAAGATTAATATTAAAGATCTGTGAACTTTTTTAACATTCTTAAAATTAAAACACTTCCTTTAAATAGATACAACATTTCTGATATTGTCGATAATCATGTAGAAGTCAGCCTGCCCAAATATTTTGTATTTGATTTTTATATAAACAACAACAAATACGATTCAACATGGCTGGGATGAAGAGAGTAAATTTCTTCCTGCACTGACTCATTCTATTAAGTAATTTTATTTGCAATCTTATAAAGCTAAGAACTAAAGCATTCCTATGGCTATCATCATATGATTGGCGAAACTGCCATGATATTGATGATAGAACTATGCAATGTTATAAAGGAGTTTTGAAAATCATTTTTAACAGAAAATGATAGCAGCGTTCTTAAATCATCAGACTAAAAAGAAATTGTCTAATCGCCTCATTTCTAAAGTGTTGGACGTTTAACGTTCCTAAAATTTAATGAAAACCTGCTTTTAAACACATAAGGAAAAATTTTCACTTTAAAAAAAATTACAGAAGAAACCTTATATATATATATTACGAAGAAATGAGAATGCTATAACAAGTTCTAGTTTTCATACATAACGGAAACAAATTCATAAAGTCAAAAAAAAAAAAAAAAAAAAAAAAAAAAAAGCAGCTTTGTAGTTAGACGCAAAACGGAAATAAATCAACCAGAGCGTCTCCCCAAAACTTGCTCGCATATTGCCAGGAAATGCCTTGTGTGGCATTGGCGTACAATAGTTAAGTAATATTAACACTAGGCGTGATTTAAATATGTTTTCTGATTCTATCGTGTGCTCTTTGGCAAGTGGTTTGAGATTAATCTCTGGCATGCGGTTGAGAGTATCCGAAAAGTGAATTTGGGTTTTAGACGCTTTCTTCCCAATAGATTAAAACAAAAATTTGACTCAAAACTACACTTATAGTCAAAAAATTACATACCAAATTTGATATCTTTAAGTCACTACAATTTTGAGCTATCGTGTTTACATATTTCTGAAAGTACAGACCGATATGCGGTGAACCCCTACTTGGATTTGGCTCAAAATCTCACAGATGTTTATACAATAGATATTAAATCTGTGTGCCAAATTTTAACTACCTAACTCTCTTTGTTTTGTAGTTATCATGCTAACTTATATTAGAACAGTCGGACAGACAAATAAATTTCCTTTAAACGGATGCTGCTGAAAATTTGAGCGAAATCTACAAGTTTGTTGTGAAAACCATAAACCAAATTTCATCCATCTAGCTCAAAGTGCTTTTATGTTATCTTTGTCACAGACAGACATTTTCCAAAAATGTGCTTTCGAATTCAAAAAGGGATGAAACGTGACGATTCATTAAAATCTCGAGTACAAATTTTTCGACGACTGCAATATTTTCTCTGAATTTTGTATACGAGAAAGTAAAAATGTCAACTGAAGAATTTTTGAAAAACGTCTTTCTTGAAGCCAGCGCAAAACAATATATCGCATTACTTCAAAATGTAACAAAACTTATCACATAAAGAAGTTTATTCAATGAACATGCTTTAAAATGTTTTGAGTTTAAATAAAAGCAAAGAAAGCATTTTTTTCCCTTTTACTACAATTTTAATAGCTGCAGAATAATGTGATTCAATGATTCGAAGAAGCAATATCATTTTGAATTTCATTATAATAAAAATCTTTGTTATAAACTGTGTCCAAAACTAATTTCCCAGAAATTATTTTTAAAATATTATATTCAACCAAACAAAATTTTTATTATTCGAATACTATTCTTTTTTAACCTTTTTAAAGCGGTGTTAAAATAATTTTTATGCGATAATATGCTTTGATATCACAATGAAAACACATTAAAATTCTTTTTTTAAATTAAATTTCGAATTAAAAGTTTGAGAAATTCGTTCTTAGTGCGCCTCTAATGCCCAAAAAGTAACTTCCCAAATTTCATGCTCCTAACTTCAATGACTTTAAGCTGGGCGAATGCTCAGAACAAGACTATATATATATAAAGAGAGATTTCATTGGGGAAAAAATTTCAATAAGAGTTATAAAAAAATCATTATAAAATGATAAAACCTAAATCCTGAAAAAAAAAAAAAAATGTGCAAAAAACTTTTTTTTTTTATTTCTTTAAATATGTTTAAGTACCAGATCTAGCAATTTCTTTTTTTCTTAATCAAAATAAATTTGGCGAGATTAATTTAACAAATAAAAATGCTCAAATGGATGGGGGCATTCAAAGAATTTCATTATACCAGATTTTACGCGATTGAGTAATGTAATTACATACCGCAATTAATTACAGTTCAATATAATACTTTTGAATACCTGTAGAAGTTCATTCAAACGTTTGCTTTAAAGTAACATATTAATCGCAATGATGATCAAATATGTCACTGTTTTTAAAGAAGCTTTTTCCGTCTTCGATATAACGTTTTGACGCATCAAATTCATCCTTGTGTTTTCTTATTTCCCGTTGATCGGACCATATCGCATATTCTTCGAATGTTTTTCGATTCGCAATAAGTATGGTTTAGTATGCATTTCGTACTGCCCTTTCCGGATAACTACTCCAGCATTCTAATAAATGACGATGCACACTGTTGAAAAAAAAATTCAATTACGCTGCTAATTATTTTATTAAAAAAGCATATAAAATTCTTATATCAAACAAATAAATTGAAATAATTTTAAACAAAATAATTACATAGAAGTTTAACTTTTCAGGCTTTGTGTTTTAGCAAATTGATTTATAAGTAAATCTACACTTAATTTTTGTAAGAAAACACACACACCTAACTTGTCAATAGAAATAATCACACGATTTGCCAATTTCTCTCGACCCAGTGTAGATCTCAGGCAATTTTTAATTATTTTCAATTTTGAAAATGATCTGTCTGTTATATTACCATGCCTAATATAGTAAATAGATCATTTTTTAAATGTTAAGAAAATGTATAAAGCCGTATAAATATTAGCTAAAGATATAATTAAATTGTTCAAAAACATACAGCTTAGAGTTTACAACTGCAAAAGCAACATTTATTCTACAATTTTACAAAATATTTATGTACACCTATCATACTTTTTATGACGCTTTGATTGCCTTCAGCTAAAGCTTTTTCCAGCTATTTGCATAAATTGAACGGATCTTGTTGAGAGTATTTATTGAAGTCAAGTAATTCAGAAAAATTTAAAAACTACTGAATGGGTAGATAAGCGATCGTACATTTCACTTAAAGATGATATTGCAACATCTAACCGTTGAAAAAAAATACTTTGAAGTTTACTTCTTTGTTCTGTATAGGATATCAGATAGCTGTTCTCTGTAAGCCGGTATTTCTAATGAAGGAAAAATCACTTCTGTGCACTAATGACTATTAAAAAAAATTTAATTGAGGGTTGGAAATTATATATTATAAAGCTGTTAAAAATGCATTAAGTTTTTTTACAAATTCAAATTAACTATTCCTATATTTGTGAGTAAGACAAAATTTATACAGCATTTATATAAAAATGGAAAAGAGATTTTCAATAATAAAATAAAGATGATGTGTAATAGCATTTATCACAAACCGTCTCTGGCAATCAGCTTTTTGTCAGGGATTAAATGTTGTATTAAATATTTTATGTAATTTGATCTTAATTGCTACTTCAGCAAAATATTTTTAAGCTTCAAATTTTAATAATATTATAGTATAAAAATTTTCATACTATTTCAGAAGCCATGTTATGAATTCCCCTAATTTTCTATCAACTCGCTTAAAATTTGTAAAATATTCATACACTGCTATTTTTAGCATTTTAATAATGCAACATAACATAAAACATTATTAAATTTGACATTTTTCCTTATGTTAAAACTATATTTTAAGTATAAATTTAAATCTTTTACAGATTCTTCTCAGAAATAAGTAAATATATTATTTGCTTTCTAGAAACTTGTTTTGCCAATGATGAATTGTGTTAGGGACAAAATTTTATTTCAGTATTTTGCACAATTCATTATTTTTTGCATTAATACCAATGGTAATTCATATTATAAATAAAACCAAAAAATATCTGCATCTCTAATAGTGACTTTTATCAATAACTCTAGTGTTCTTCTAAAATCCTTATGTTCTTCTTAATTATTGTTAATAATGCCTTTAACATTTGTTTAGAATTTTTATGTATGTTTATATTCGTGTTGCAAAATATGCTCACAATATTTTAAAAAATTCATTAAATATAGAAAAAACATATACATCAAAGTATAACGGAAAGATAATTTTTGAAATTTTAACATTATGTAAAAATAATTTTAGAATTTTAATATTTTCGTAAGTTTCTAAAGAGAAATGCCAAATTTCGGTTTAATTTCTTATAGAAGTTTCAAAAAACACCCAACGACAAAAGTATTGAATTGCTAAGTTTGGTACCTCTAGAATAAACAGTCTAATACGCAGAAACTCAAACAAAAACGCACACAGGGAAATAAAGGAAATTTTATACAATAGAAAAATAAATTATTACAATTTGACACCAATCGAATTTTATATCACATGACACACACACACACACACACACACACACACACACACACACACACACACACACACACACACACACACACACACACACACACACAAATAGACACAAAGAACAATCAATAATAACGATTCCGTTTTGAATAATTTTATGCAGGGATAAATCTTGAATAAAGAATACAGTCAAATACAAATTTTAAATGAAATTGGGAGAAATTAACAACGTAAATAAATTGATAAAAAGATTACTTTAGCAGAATATTTTACCTGTGTTAAAGTTAAAATTTGTTTTCGTTTTGGAATAAACGTTAAATTAAACATAATACTTAGAAACGAGATTACACATTAAAAAATAAATGATACCAGAAAAAAGCTACTGAAATGAAAATTGCAATGTTTCGGAGTATAGAATACCAAAAATTTTAACAGATATGACAAGAAGACTAATCTAAAATTCAGGCCATTATTTCTTATCTTTGGCACTAGAAAACATTTAAAAATTAACATAATTTTGTCGTTAAAGAAACGAAACCATAAAAAAAAAAAAAAAAAAAAATACAAACCTTATGAATATGACCAGAGAAATATTAGCATTATTTTCTTATTGGTTAAGTACAATACATTGTTCTTGAAATCTATATAGAATAAGCAACTTTGTGAAAATAGTTTCTACAATAATGCTAAAGAAGAAGAAACAAAAATAGTTTGTGCATATATCACAATTAAACACACACATAAAACTCTGAAATATATATGACTAGCGGACGAAAATTCCATCCTGAAGTTAACATTTTTCTCAATTCAAATAAATTATTTGCATGCCTTACAGTAAACATATTTACATTGCATTAAAATAAATGCAGAAAAAAGATTTAGAGGATAAAAATCATGTTTAATAACATTTATCATTTATATTATATGTTCACAGTAAAACACATATGATTCAAAATTTTTTTAGCAGAAGCACTAGCATGAAATATTTTCCGATGCATAATAAAATAAAATACAAAAAATTAAATCATGAAACTTAAATATGACCAATCTTCTTAAAATATAGGAAATATAGTCAACTATAAATAATAAAAGACAATATTGCAGCTTTAGTAGAAAATTTAAGTGCATGGAACATTTAGAAGGTAATATATCTAAGGACAAAACTAAAATATAGTATTCCATTATAAAATTTTTTAAAAATACATCCCAAATCAACACAGTAAAAGAAAAATTTAAATTAAACAGAAAGCATTGGAAAAAAAAAAAAAGAATGAATAAAAAGAAGCCTGGAGATCAGTCAAGTCAATGAAATAAGAATAAACTCCAATCAAGGTTGCCAAATAAGAAAATTCGAGACAAAAATGAGAGGTCTAGAATGAATAAAAATTTAGAACCCAGGAAAATCATTTCTAAACATCGAAATCTAATCATATTTAAGTAATTAAACAATCTATTTATTCAAGAAAATAATGTTTTCAAAATAATAAGTTCAACAAAAAGAAATAAATCTTAATCACATAATCAGAAACTTTTACTCAGACTTAAATCCAATCTGATTCTTCACAACATTAAATGAATGAAACATAATAATGTACAAATCATGTTTTCAATATTCAAACAATTAAACAAATTTTCAATGACAAAATGAGCAATAAGTAAAAAGTTAATTGAGAATTTATGATATAAGAATGATATAAATTATGATTGACATAGAATAACAAGCAAAATGTAAGAAAGATTCAACTCTACTGTGCAATGAAGTAAATATTTCAAATAGCTATGGAATCAAAGCTAAACAGATTCTTAAATTATTAGCCCAAACTCTTTGACGATGAGCAAACACAATCAGATTGTTTATGGTATCATTACTATACAGTCCAATTTAATATCAAAGTAAAACATTTATGATTCTAGTATCACACAAAACATAAAAAACAGTGAAATATTTTAGAGAAAAGAAGATAACATCTTAAAAATTTAGGAATACACAACTGAAAGAAACACATTTGCAATGCTAATGAATATTATTACCCCAAGCAATAAAGTCAGATTTATAATGCTGTAAATAAAGTGAAATAATCAAAATTTTCAAATATTTTCATTAAATATTCATGCAACTATGTAACAATTGTGCGAATAAAATGACAGCATGCAATTTAAATAAATATCTAGAAAATGAAATCTATATTGAGAGAATACGTTATATTGGAATAAAATAAACCTGACATTTTGTGGAATTCAAAACCAAATATGACTTGATAAAATGAACAACAAATGAAAGATTAATTGTTGATTTCTGATAGAAGAATCATTTAAGTTATGACTGACATAGAATATCAAGCAAAATGTAAGAAAGATTCAACCTTACTGAGTAATGAAGTAAATATTTCAAATAATTATTAAATCAAAGCTAAACAGATTCTTAAATTATTAGTCCAAACTCTTTGACAGTGAGCATACACAATCAGATATTTTTTGGTATCAATGATATAGAGCCCAATTTAATATCAAAGTAAAATATTTCTGAATCTAGAATCACACAAAACATAAGAAACAGTGAAATACATGAATAAAAAAAATAACCTCTTAAATTTTTAAGAATACACAATTGAAAGAAATGCATTTGCAATGCTAATGAATATTATTGCCCCAAGTAATAAAGTCAGATTTATAATGCTATAAATAAAGTGAAATAATCAAAATGTGCAAATATTTTCATTAAATATTCATGCAACTATGTAACAATAATGTGAATAAAATGACAGCATGCAATTTATATAAAGAACTAGAAAATGAAAATGTGTATTTAAAATTAGTTTATTCCATTTTCAAATGAATAACTACTCAATATTGTGATAATATTTTATATTGGAAGGAAATAAATCTGACTCTCTGTGGAATTGGAAACCAAGCATGACTTGACAGAAATTGAAAGGTTAAGTGAGGATTTGTGATAGAAGGATTATGTAAATTATTATTGATATTGAATATCAAGCAAAATATAAGAAAATATAAACCTTAATGTGCCAGAAAATAAATATTTCAAATAGCTATAAAATCAAAACTAAACGGATTCTTAAAATAACAGCTCAGCCTCTTTGACAATGAGAAAACACAATGAGATTGTATATGGCATCAATGATATAGAGTCTAATTTAATATGAAAGTAAAACATTTATAATTTTAATATCATACAAAACATATTAAGTTTTTAAGAATACACAATAGAAAGAAACACATTAGCAATGATAATAGAAAATTTTGCCAAAAAAGTAATAAAGTCGCACTTATCGAAGTATGAATAAAGTCTAATAAACCAAATTTGCAAATATTTTTCTTAAATATTTATGCAATTATGTAACAACTGTGTGAATAAAATAGCAGTATGCAATGTAAATAAATAACTAGAAATTGAAAATGTGTATTTAACACGAATTTTTAATCCATTTTCATATGAATAAATAATATATATTGAGAGAATACTTTATATTGGAATAAAATAAACCTGACATTTTGTGGAATTCAAAACCAAACATGATTTGATAAAATGAACAATAAATGAAAGATTAATTGAGGATTTGTGATAGAAGAATTATGTAAATTATGCTGGACATAGAATATCAAGCAAGATGAAAGAAAGATTCTAAATTACTGGGCAATTAAGTAAATATTTCAAATATTTATTAAATCAAAGCTAAACAGATTCTTAAATTATTAGCCTAAACTCTTCGACAGTGAGCAAACACAATCAGATTGTTTTTAATATCAATGATATAGAGTCCAATTTAATATCAAAGTAAAATATTTATGATTCTATTATCACACAAAACATAACAAACAGTGAAATACATTAAAAAAAAAAAAAAAACTCTTAAATTTTTAAGAATACACAATTGAAAGAAACACATTTGCAATGCTAATGAATATTATTGCCGCAAGCAATGAAGTCAGATTTATAATGCTATAAATAAAGTGAAATAATCAAAATTTGCAAATATTTTCATGAAATATTCATGCAACTATGTAACAATTGTGCTAATAAAATGACAGCATGCAATTTAAATAAATAAATAGAAAATGAAATCTATATTGAGAGAATACTTTATATTGGAATAAAATAAACCTGACATTTTGTGGAATTCAAAACCAAATATGAGTTGATAAAACGAACAATAAATGAAAGATTAACTGAGGATTTCTGATAGAAGAATAATCTAAGTTATGATTGACAAAGAATATCAAGCAAAATGTAAGAAAGATTCAACCTTACTGAGCAATGGAGTAAATATTTCAAACAATTATTAAATCAAAGCTAAACAGATTCTTAAATTATTAGCCCAAACTCTTTGACAGTGAGCAAACACAATCATATATTTTTTGGTATCAATGATATAGAGCCCAATTTAATATCAAAGTAAAATATTTCTGATTCTAGAATCACACAAAACATAAGAAACAGTGAAATACATGAAAAAAAAAAAGAAAAAAGAAAATTACCTCTTAAATTTTTAAGAATACTCAATTGAAAGAAACACATTTGCAATGATAATGAATATTATTGCCTCAAGCAATAAAGTCAGATTTATAATGCTATAAATAAAGTGAAATAATCAAAATTTGCAAATATTTTCACTAAATATTCATTATGTGAATAAAATGACAGCATGCAATTCATATAAATTACTAGAAAATGAAAATGTGCATTTAACATGAGTTTTATTCGATTTTCAAATGAATAAGTACTCCATATTGAGAAAATATTTCACATTAGAAGGAAATAAATCTGACTTTCTGTGGAATTCAAAATCAAACGTTACTTGACAGAAAATGAAAGGTTAAGTGAGGATTTGTGATAGAAATATTAAATAAATTATGATTGATATTGAATATCAAGCAAAATATAAGAAAATATAAACCTTCATATGCCAGAAAGTAAATATTTCAAATAGCTATTAAATCAAAAACGCTATTAGCTTTCAAATAGCTTTTAAAGCTAAACGGATTCTTAAAATATTAGGTCAATCGCTTTGACGATGAGCAAACACAAACAAACTGTTTACGGTATTAATGATATAGAATCATATTTAATATCAAAGTAAAACACTTACGATTCCAGTATCATAGAAAACATAACAAATAGTCAAATACATTAAAGAAAAGAAGATAAAATTCAAGGAAAACCAGTCAAAAGAAACACATTTTCAATGCTAATATGAAATTTTGCCTTCAGGCAATTACGTCAGACACATCATACTATAAATAAAGCGAAATAAACAAAATTTTCAAATATTTTCATTAAATATTCATTCAACTATATAACAATTGTGTGAATAAAATGGTAATATGCAATTTAAATCAATAACTATAAAATGAAAATGTGTTTTGAACATGAATTTGTTTTCATTCCCAGTTCAAATGAATATGTAATATACATTATATAGGAATGTAATAAACCTAATTTACTGAGGGAAAAACAACAAAAAAACAACCATGACTTGACACAAAATGAACAATAAATGAAAGGTAAATTGAGGATTTGTGATAGTAGAATTATGTAAATTATGATTGATATGGAATATCAAGCAAAATATAAGAAAGAATAAACCTTACTGAGCCAGAAAGTAAACATTTCAAAAAGCTAAAAATCAATGTTAAACAGATCCTTAAACTATGAGCTCAGCCTCTTTGACACTGAGCAAACACAATCAGATTGTATACGGCATCAATGATATAGAGTCCAATTTAATATGAAAGTAAGACTTTTACAATTTTAGTATCATACAAAACATCTTAAATTTTTAAGAATACACAATAGAAAGAAACACATTAGCAATGGTAATAGAAAATTTTGCCCAAAAAGTAATAAAGCTAGACTCATCAAGCTATTAATAAAGTGAAATAATAAAAGTTTTCTAATATTTTTCTTAAATATTCATGCAAGTATGTAACAATCGTGTGAATCAAATGGTAGTATGTAATTTAAATCAACAACTAGAAAATGAAAATGTGTGTTGAACATCAGTTTTATTTCCAAGTTCAAACAAATATGTAATCCTCCTTCAGAGATTACTTTATTTTTAGATGAAATAAACCTGAATTTCTGGGGAATTCAAAACCTAGTATGACATGACACAAAAAGAACAACAAACGAAAGTTTGTCATATAAGAATTATGTAAATTATTATTCATATGGAACATGAAGTAAATTGTAATAAAGAATCAATATTGCTGTGCCAGAAAGTAAATATTTCAAATAGTTATTAAATGAATGAACATATTTTTAAAATATTAGCTGAATCTCCTTGACAATGAGCAAACACAATCAGATTGTTCATGGTATCAATGATACAGAATCATATTTAATATCAAAGAAACATTTATGATTCTAGTTCATACAAAACATAACAAATAGTCAAATACATAACAGAAAAAAAGATAACATTCTAAAAATTTAGGAAAACACAATAGAATAAATAACACAAGAATAAATAAAAAAAATTGCATGCAATGCTCACAATTCATAAAAAAGCATGTAAGGATTTTTATTTCTGAGGGACTATGATGTTCTAATAAAAAAATAAAAAGTCTAATTTATGTAAGGCAGTAAAGGAAGGGCCCCGTTTTCTGATATTCTCATATCCCTAATTACAACACACAAAGACGATAAGTAGAACATAGTGAAAACATTTAATATATTACTATAGTATAATAATGTAAGTACTTAGATTCATGAAACAACATATATCTAAAATACAAATAAGCTTGTAGATTCCTTAACTAATAGTAATTTTCATTTCTAAAAACTAGATGATTCATAAATTTTTCTTAGTATTTTGAGTTAAAACAAAATATGAAAACAAGCAGTGAGATTCTGAGTAAAAAAAGGAAAAAAATGTGAAAACAAGCAGTGAAATTATAATTATTATTTGCTATTATTGATTCTAAAAGTATAAATTATGTCAGTAAATAAAACTCTTCAAATAAAAATTTAAAACTCTTACCATTGATAAATTTTTTCAATCCTGGATAATATGGAAATCTTTAATTCCCCTCCAAATTAAGCTTGGAAAAAAGAGAAAAAGAACATTTTCAAAGCCTTGCTTAATAATAAAACAAATAGCAAAAGTTTCAGAGGTCAGGAAAGAATTTTTTAAGGACCTTTGATCTTACAGATCCGAACACTTGTAACTGTTTTTAGCAAATAAACAGTAAGCTTAGAAATAATACATATTCTTAAACATCTAAATGCCTGCTGCTCCTAACCTAGGTTCCTGATTTTAATTATTGTAGTTGTTTTATAATTTGGTGAGTCAATGTTGTGCTGGGATCCTTAATTATCTGAATGACAAATAATTTACCATGTCACTGCGAAAGACCCTATTCATTACAACAAAAGTTAGTTGAAGTATTCTGATTGAGAAACAATATAGTGAGGATATACATTATTTAGTTTCAGCATCATTGCCTAATGTTTATTAGAATATGTAATTGCCCATTACAACATGTAGTTTCAGAATTAAAATGTCATATTAAACATAGCTGAATAGTTCTCGCATCAGTATTCAGACAAATCAGCTATTCATTACGAATTGTTATTGGATGTTTCTCAATCCTGTATGAAGTTTATATTATAAAGTTTACATCTTCACTGTACTTCTGCTGTTTTCTGCTTAAAATAAAAGCTTTCCTTGCAATCCATAGATTTCTGAATGATTAACATAATTATTTTTTCACAAAGTTATAGTAATATTAACAATATTCCTTTGTCAGATGAAGTTTAACAGAACTGTATATTTAATAAAGGAAGTACCAATATATGCTTGCCAGCACCAAAAATTCACGAAAGAGGAACGCAATGCTTTTATAAGAGAACTTGGATAGTTCAGAATTTTTATCATCTGGATTAAAGGAGGTGGAAAATGAACAAAAAATAATAATAAGAGAAAAATCTCGTCTGAAGCTTAATATTAAGATAACAGTTTAGAGAAATAGATAGAGGAAAATTATGTACATTTAATATGAAACGTATGTAAGTAATGCTTTAGTTTAGTTTAGTTATATTAACGTCCCGTTTAAAGCAACACTACGTCTATTTTGGGACGGACCTCGTAATTTTGAACCTCGGTCAGATGACGAGGACGACAACTGGTATATAAGTAATGCGTCTGATTCAGGCAGTTTTTTTTTTAACTTTTATTATTGTGTGGGAATAAATAATTAATGACGGGATCATATACTTTGCATTTTATTTACATTTTTTAATGCTGAATTTATGCAAAGATACATGAACTGAGGTCTGCAATTTTCCTTATATTCTCGCTTCACGGGAAGTTCTTTTATTCAGCACTATTTTTTCCCTCTTGAAATTTATATTTGGCTATGTATTTTCTTTTTTGTTAATATATTGACAACTATTTCAATCTGATTTTAAGGATTAGTTTTAATTTGAGTGTTCATGAACGTTATGTATAAAGATGATTCCACTTCAGGTTTTATGTATACCATATGCAAGACATTTAAAATAAAATGGCTTTAATATCTGGCAATTTGGTGACACCGTGCATATGAAGTTTAATCTAAACGATAACTCATATCAATATTCCTGACAAACCAGCTGGTTTCCAAAGGCGATTATTATCTAAATAAAAACAATTCAGAAATGAATGCAATTTTTAGATAGGCGTCAATTTTATTAGATAGGTGTCACTATAAATAGAATTCTTTGGATAATTTCTAGGAATTGAAAAGGCCTGCTTAATTTTTGGAACATGTGGAATACATTAGCAATGGGAATTTTGTTTTCGAATATTAAATAGTGTATTCCCATCATAGCGCCTTCCAACACTTGCGGTGACAGCATGGAGGCGCCAATATTGATACTGTGATGTCATGAAAATACAGCCGAGTGAATAGGCTAAATTTGTCTATTTATAATATCACAGTCGCACAATACACACACACATAAAAAACATTCACAACAAGAAATTCATACATTACAATATTTGTAAATCCATTCCACGACCATTATCTTAATCCACAAGTTAGAACACCATCACAAGGCATCAAGGTCTTTTACTTTCAACACCACCTAACACAACACAGCATCACATAGCCCAACACCACGCTGACTCCCGCCGAAAAAAATCTCCGTCTGGTCAACGAACTCCGGCGTGATGTCATCACACCCCTGATCTAGACCAATAGAGTGCCGCCATCCACCCCCTGGAAATTCTCGCGTCAAATTCTTTACAATATGCAGGGAAGCCTTGATACACTTATTGCGAATGGCGTGGCTCCTCTTCGGGACAAAAATTATTTTGTAAGAAAAACTTTCTTCGAGAAAAAAGTTTTGCGATTTTCTCCCTATTGCCAAATTTTCTTTATTTTAACAGCCATTACGAAATTTACTGTAAAAATTGGATAGCTGAGTCCTGGACACAGTTAAAAGCCTTGGTATCACAGTATCTTACATTTTTGAAAAGAGGAGACATTTTTGTTTTTGGTGATTGTATTGTGGCAAATCACAATAATAATAATAAATCAATTTTGAGAAAATGTGCCGTTTTATTACAATGAAGCAATACGCATCTAAACCTAAAACATTATTTCAATTGCAACAGTACATTTCTAGAGGAAATGATCCATTTTACAAAATGATTTAGATTAATAGAAATTGCATACACTCTTCCAGTGTCAACAAGTATAGGCGAAAAAAGTTTTAGTACATTTAGAAGAGTTAAAAATTATATATGCAGCAGCATGTTTTAGAAGAGGCTTCAAATCTTCATGATTTTCGTAGTGCACAATGAAAGATCTGGAAAATTAAGATTTTCATCACGTAACAGAAAAAATAGATAAAATGTATCGAAAAGTTGAATTGAGCTGCACTAATGCCATTAGGATTTAATATCCAAATTATTTAGTTTATTATATTTTTATATAAGAAATAACAAATCTGCCCAGCTATAGTTATGTCTCTAATAATATGAAATATATCCATTACAATTTGAAAATTCTTTTATTTGTAATATGAGACGTACCATTGGATATTACAGAAATACATAAACTGTTTATAAGTATTCATATTAAATGCTTTTCTCACGTTTAAATATTGCGCATATGCTCTGAAATTCTAACACGTAAAACCCACGTGACGAATGTAGTAAGAATATTTCAATGCTGTTTAAAAAGTTGTTAAGACATACAAATAACATATGTTATCACAATTGAATTTAAGGATTTATAATTTTGACCGTCAGATCCTATTTTTGTGCCTTGTTTGAGACAGCTAAATTTCAAATAGCACAATTTAAGAAAACACAATTACGTTATTTAAAACTTTTTTGGAAGTGGGGGTAATCATTTTTTCTGAAATATATAAAACCAGAATAATACATTAAATAAGGGGGGGGGGATGCTCTATAGGTTTTGAAAATATTTTTATATTCGGCTCACGCAACAAATTATTCAACTAGAAGATAAACCACTTGCCCCCCCCCGGGCGGTGGCGAGAGATTGCGAGTTTCGTTGGCAAAAGTTTTCACCACTCCAGGGCGGTTATAGAAAACTGGGCATTAACGAAGACGATAATTTAAAAGCCAACTTAAAGTTAATATACTTTAAACAAGCGAAATATCCAACTAACGGTTTAAGCGGTTTGACTACATTTGGCAAAAAAAAAAAAAAAAAAAAAATCGATAAGATGGCAAGTCAATAAGTTGTCGCATTTTGCTGATAATTATTGGTCTGATGTCGGCGATGCTAAGTCCGCATATTGTGTGACATCTGATTCAAATGTCGTTCATTAAGCTTATAATGTGTACTACTTTTAGCAGCATAAACGACATGGTAGCTGGTGAATAAGATACCGCATTTCACCAACAATTGTTGGTCGGCAGATTAAGAACTCAGTGCGACGGATGTCGACGACATTAAGTCCGCAGAATTTCAGATACCTGATTCAAATGCCATACATTCAGCTTATAATTTCCACTATATTTAGCAGAATAATCAACAAACTGGTAAGTGAATTTTATCGACTGTTCTTTGTTTTTCGAGTAAGATAGTGTCAAGGGTTATAAGAAATAAAAAAATGTTTACATCCACTCATTCGATCATTTGCCAGAAAAATTAGGGAAATTGAAGCTTTTATATCATACATGAACAGGGCGAATGAATAGTTCGGCAAAGAATCGCCACTGAGTTATGAAATTGTTACTTCCTCGATAATGAATTCGTAAGTTCATTTCGCTTATTTCACTATGAGAATTCTCAGACTAAAATCCGGTTAATGGTTAAACTAAATTTAATACAACACATTTTTCTCTCAACACTCTTATACAATATGCATGCTAAGAAGAGTTATTTTGATGTAGCTAAATTATGCAAATTCACTATAAATCAGCAGAGTAAAAAAATTATATAATTGTAAATTAAGTTTATTTAGAAGTAAAATATCTGTTTTTTGCAATCTAATTTATTAAGCTGCAATTATTTCACAAATGAAAATTATCGATAGCAATTACGACAAAAAATAAAAATATATGATATGATAATCTGGTAATATATTTAGCTGCACTAAAAGAGCTTATCAAATTTGCGCTAAACTTTTTTAATATATTTGTAAATAAATTTTTCAGATTCAGTATTATAACTATGCAATCGGGAAACATACACATATATATTTATCTTTTCTTCTTCAATATTTTCTTTTAATTGCTCTTCACGGCAAAAACTATTTAATTTCAAGTGTTTCTAAATCTTTAATAGTCTTTGGATAAAAGTGTCTTGATAAAACGATGATTAAAATAGTTATTCATAGAGTATTCGTATACTGTATTAACCCCTTGACATATATATTTACTTTACTTCCAAGTTACATGACACTTCCTATTTAAGACAATAATTATAATTTTAATTCTTAGAGAAATGTAAGAATACTGGAGATGCTGAAGCGTTTTAAATGATTTTTTTTAATTTTAAATTATTTAATACTTTGACTTAATTGCAGATATAAAACTAAAAATATAGTAATTCGATGCACGAGTAAGACTCGCCATTGTAGGCGAAAGGTTTAAGAAAAACCAATGTAAGCAATTAAGGGGAAAACATTGATTTTGGGGGAAGGGTTATTAGTTTCCAACAGCTTCGTGGGAAAATAGCAATTGACGATAAGAGCATGTGCCCGAAAATCAAGATAAGAGAGTTTCAATTCAACACATTTAGACTTAACGTGGAGAATTGAATGATTAATATGCACATTTTCCGTACTGTAATAAGCATTACATAAAAAAATAAGTTTCTACATATATTTACAAAATATTTTCACCAGCCTTCTTAAGAGAAAATAACATCGTGGTATTTTTTCCGCATTCTATATTGTTCGTGCCCGAATTGTAGTCAGTTTTCGTTCGTGCATGGGAGCTTATTCGCCTCGGACTCGAAACGCGTTATTGCAACCCTTACTTAAAAATTATTTTAGGTAGGTGACTGTGCTAAAAAAAAACTCGTTTTTTGGTGAAACATTGAATATTTTTTTAATAAATTATTTTGGATTTCTGAAAAGTTTCTTTTGATAAAATTTTAGAGTATAGTTTCTACATTTAAAAATTACCCGTATTCGCAATGAGTTACTTAAAATACCAGCATACGATCCAACGTTACCCAGCTCTAGAAAAAGACCTAGAGCTGCAATTGATAATTTTTACTTTAATTTCCCAGCCGCAAAAAAGCTGAGAATTTCTTAACTCTGTTGCCAATCTGGTGGCTTAAAATTCTCAAAATTATTACTGTGTAGGCCTTAGATAGCTACGATGAGCTACAAGCGCGAATAATTTTCTGGGAATTTTTTAAATCAGCCAAATTAAATTCAGCCTCCACAGAAAAGGCACGTGCAACGTAAATCCATTAAAATTCTTTTTACCCCATAAATAATCCTTATATTCTTTTTAATAAATTAATTATATCATAAATAATAATAATAATAATAATTAAATACCAAATCTCATGACGTTAGAGCTTTACTGCGCTCGTCTAAATTAGTTCAATTAATTTTAACTTTTCCCTGAACTAACAAATTAAAGTATCTATTCCAAATTATGATTTGGAGGTGCTCTTGACCACTTTGTCACATCGCAGAACTCCGAAACATCACGACGTTGCCGTTTCTACGTTCATTATATATAACCTCCATGATAAGAACATGCATTTGTTCATTTAGTATGAAACGTCGTTCTAGTGCAATCGATACAAAGTTGAATGCGTAATTAAATGTAAAAGTAATTATTATGATTTATTTTGAAATCAAATTAGAGAAATTACACTTGGCACCAGGGAGCAATCTTCATGAGGTGCCAATTTTGAAAAACTTGCAACCTTCTAATGTTAGTGGCAGAAGTAGCCCCCCCAATTTGGGAGCCGTACATTAAAGTTGGTCTTAAAATAGCTTTGTAGAGCAGAAGCTTGAGCCTAATCGATAGCTTACTGGAAATTAAGCTGTTGAGTTTTTTACTCATAATTGTAGCTTAGGCGAGGGCTGTTTAAATATGACAATAGAACTTAATTTTGCGTCTAAAACTAACCCTAAGTATTTATACTCATTTACAAAGGAGACGGGCTGGTCGAAAATTTTGATTGGGGCTAGATGAGGCATTTCCAGTTTTTTAGTAAACAGAAGGCACGCGCATTTACTTGGGTTGACTTTTATTTTCCAGTCGATGAGCCAGCACTGTAAAAGGAACATGTACTGTTGTAATTGTGTAATGACTATGTGTGGATCCCTATGCTGTGTTAGAATGGCAGTATCGTCTATAAATATTGCTAACTGACAATTCCTAACTCTCGGTAGATCATTAACGTAAATGACAAATTGCGCCGAAAATCCAAGTCGCATGCACTTGAATAAGAGCCCTTCGTGTCAAATTTTATCAAAGGCTTTGGTTAGTCCAAAAAAAGTGCACCTGTGGTTTGGGACTTCACAAAGCCGTCATGAATCAATTCTGCAACACGAATTAGAAGGTAATTCGGCGACAGATTTTTCCGAAATCCAAATTGCGCGGAAATTATTATATTGTTGTCGCTGAGAAATTGATTCAGGCGTTTGTGTAGCACAGATTCGTACACTTTTGCTCAAGCTATTAAGTAGCGAGATGGGACGGAAATTTTGAGGTAAAGTCAAATCAGAGTTTGGTTTCGGAATAGGGACAACTACGGCTGTTTTCCAGCAATCGGGAAAATAACACAGTTCTAACAATTTATTAAGTAAAAATGTTAAATATAATATAAATCTAGGTGGGAGATTTTTAATCATGCGCTTTGTAAATAAATCCAATCCTGGCGATTTATTCAGCTTAACGTTTTTTATGAATTCCATGATCTCCGTTGGCCGAATTGGCTCGAGATTGTTTACGTGTTCACTTGTCAAGAAATTCTCCAGCTGATTTGTGACGTATTTCGTCAGGGAGGGGTAGAGTGCGGTGCGACCAAGACTTCCGCCTTTGCAATGGGCGGAAGTCCTCCGTTCTCCTCTTAGATTTTCATTGCGTTCCTTTTAATCGATTCAAAAACTCGCAACCTGATTGGTTGTTTCTTCTTCCCCGTCACTTCACTCTTTTCAGTTAACCAGGAGAACCGCTCTGGTCTTGGCTCTGCCGGCTGACGCCTTCACATTTTCTCCTCGAGTTTTCGGAAGCTACTAACAGATGGCGCACTCAAACAATGTGGCTTTCCTCTCACTGGTTTCTTTTTAAATGGCGGGATTACTCCTGTTAGGAATCGCAAATCTTTCGTTACATCATGAGCTGAAAATGCAAGTAGGCGCTCAAGAATAAATGCAACTGAATCCTAATTTTTATTAGCTTCTACAAGGCCTGTCTTATGAGCACTTTTATGATCTTGCTCAGAGTATTTATTGAAGTTAAATAATTCACAAAAATTTAATAACTACTGAATAGCAAGATAAGAGATCTTACCTTTCACTTAAAGGTGACATTGCAACTTCTAACCCTTGGAAAAAAATCTTTTAAAGATAACTTCTTTCTTCTGTACAAGTTATTCTCCGTAAGCCTGGGTTTCTAATGAGGGAAAAATCACTTTTGTGCATCAATGACCATTAAAAAAATTAAATTGAAGATTGGAAATTATATGTTATAAATATATTAAAAATGCATTGAGTTTTTTAAAAATTCAAATTAACCATTCAATTGCTTATGAGTAATTTAAAATTTATATTGCATTTATATGAATATGGAAATGAGATTTTCGATAAATAGAAGGTTATGTGTAATATATTATTATATTAATTATATAATTCAGTATATTAAGTATATAATTCAGACTATTTCAGAAGCCATATGCGTTTCTGTTCATTTTATTATGCATTTCCCTTATTTTCAGTCAGATCCCATAAAACTCCTAAAGAATTGAGACACTGCTGTTTTTTACATTTTAATACTACAACTTAATATAAAACATGGCATTTTTAACAGAAACATATAACAACTAACCTAAGTTTGGCATTTTTCTTCATGTTAAAAGTATATTTTAAATATTAATTTGAATCTTTTACAGATTCTTCTCCGAATGAAGTAAATATATTATTTTCTTGTCCTGAAATCTTTTTTGCCAATAACAAATTGTGTTAGGAAGAAAATTTTAATTTCATTACATTACACGTTTCATTTTTTGTTGTATTAATATTGATTGTAAAAAAAAATAAATCTGCAACTTTAATAAGGATTTTTATAAATAACTTTGGTGTTCTTTCAGAATTCTAACGTGTGATTTTTTTTTTATTATTGCCCATAATACGTTTAATATTTGGTCCTAAATTTTATGCATCTTTGTACTCATGTTGCAAAATATGCTCAGAATATTTTTAAAAATTCATTAAATATAGAAAAAAAATTTATAAATCAAAGAAAGTATAGTTGAAAAGATAATTTTTGGAATTTTAAAATTATGTAAAAATTATTTTTGAATGGTAATATTTTTGAAAGTTTCCACATGGAAACGCCAAAATTCTGCTTAATATCTTCTAACAATTTTAAATAACCCACCATCGAAATTATTGAAATGCTAAGTTTTGCAGCTTTAGAACATCTGTAGAATCTCAAACAAACACACAGGGGGAAAAAAAGGAGGGGGAGGGAGGCAAACTTATACAATACATTCTCTACTTGTTTTAAAAAAACAACCTAAAGAAAAATAAATGATCAAAAATTGACACAGATAGATTTTTATAACATGTGTGAAACAATTAAGGCACAAACTGTATATTTTGTATTTTCATAAACTTTTCTTTGCTGTTAAACAATTTCTCTATAATTGCCAATCAGAAAAACCAATCAGATTTTTTTTTGGCTATCAATGCATGAAGTCAAATTTAATGATAAAGTAAATCATTCATGTTACAAGGTATAACATAAGTCAACGAATAATAAAACACATTAAAGAAGAGTAGAGAACTTTTAAAATATTTAGCAAAACTTATAAGAATTATGCAAATTATTATTGATACAGAATGTGAAGAAAAATGTAAGAAAGAATCATGGAGCTTGTGCAAGAAATGAATTATTTCAAATAATTAGTATATCAAAACTAAACAAGTTTTTAAAATATTAGGTGCATATCTTTGCAAATGTGTAAAACCAATCAGATTGTTTCAGTTTTCAATAAAATAATGTCTAATGCAATATTCTTGTAAAGCATTTATGATCCATGGTGTCATATAAAACATAAGAAAGAGTCAAATACATAACGAAAGAGAAGATAACTTTCTAAATATTTTAGCAATTCAAAAAAGACTTTTGCAATATTAAGAGAAAGCTTTGCCTCCAAACAATAAAATCAGAAACATCATGCTATAAAAAAAATAATTAATCATAATTTGAAATAATACCTTAAATATTCATACAAATATGAAGCAATTATATGAAGCAATTGTGGCAGTATGCAATTTAAATCAATAATTAGTAAATGAAACTATGTGTTGAACATTACTTTGTATCCTAGATTAAAAAGGTTTTGTAAATCTACATGGAGATGCAATGAAATAAAGCTAAATTTCTGTAGAATTAAAACCCACCTTGAACCCCTTACTTGACACAAAATAAAGAATAAATGAAAGGTTATGTGAGGATTTGTGAAATAAAAATTATGCAAATCGTTTTAGATATAGAATGTAAAACTAAATCTTAGAAAGAATAATGGTTATTGTGCAAGAAATAAAATATTTCAAATAATAAGTATATCAAAACTAAACAAACTTTTAAAATATTAGATCAATGTATTTGCAAATTAGTAAAACCAATCAGATTGTTTAGGCTAACAATGAAATAATGTCTTGTAAAGCGTTTATGATCCATGGTGTCATATCAAACATAACAAATCGTTAAATATATGACAGAAGAGAAAATATATTTCTAAATAATTGGCAAAGCAAAAAGACTTTAGCAATATTAACAGAAAGCTTTGCATTCAAGCAATAAAATCAGATACACCATGTTAAAATAAAATAAAATAATCAAAATTTGACATAATTCCTAAAATATTCATACAATTATGAAGCAACTGTGTCAATAAAATTGTAGTATTCAATTTGAATTAATAATTAGAAAATAAAACTGTGTGGACATCACTTTGTATCCCAGTTTCAAATGAATATGTAATCTATATATAGAGAACATTTTATAGTGCAATGAAATGAAGCTGAATTTGGCAGTAATTAAAATGCAAACCAGACCTGACAGCAAATGAACAATAGATGAAAGGTTTTGTCAGGATTTATGATAAAAGATGTATGAAAATCACTATTGATATGGAATATTAAGCAAAATATAAGAAATAATCAAAGTTATTGTGTAAGAAAATAAATATCTAAACTAATTAGCAAGTTAAAACTAAAGTAATTTCTGAAATATTAGGTCAATCTGTTTGCAAATGAGCAAAACCAATAAAAATTTTTAAGCTATGAATGATATATCGTCCAGATTAATATTCTTGTAAATCAATTATGGTCCATGGCTTCACATAAAACACTGAAAAGAGTGAAAAACCTTACAGTAGGGAATATAATTTTCTAAATATTTAACGATACAAAAAGACATCTGCAATATTAAGAAAAATCTTTGCTTCCAACCAATAAAAACAGACACATCATGTTAAAAGTAAAATAAAATAATCAAAATTTGAAACAATTCCTTGAATATTAATACAATTATGAAGCAATTGTGACAATGAAGTGGCAGTATGCAATTTGAATTCATAATTAAAAAATGAAACTTTGCGTTGAACATCAGATTATATTACAATTTCAAATGTATATGTAATCTACAAATTAAGGACACTTATTATTACAATGAAATAAAGCTGAGTTTCTCAGGAATTAAAACTTAAACATGACTTGACACAAAATGAACAATAAATAACTGGTTATATAAGGATTTGTGATAAAAGAATTATGTAAATCACTATTGATATGGAATGTTAAGCAAAATATAAGAAGGAATCAAGGTTATTGTGAAAGAAAATAAATATTTAAACTAATTAGCAAGTTAAAACTGAACTAATTTTTAAAATATTAGGTCAATGTTTTTGAAAATTAGTAAAACCAATCAAATTGTTTAGACTATCAATGAAATAATGTCTTGTACAGCATTTATGATCCATGGTATCATATAAAACATAAGAAATAGTGAAATACAGAATGAAAGAGAGGATAACTTTCTAAATATTTGGCAAAACAAAAATACTTTTGGAATGTTAAGGGAAAGCTTTGCACAAAAGCAATAAAATCAGACATAAATGCTATAAATAAAATAAATTAATCAATATTTGAAATAATTCCTTAAATATTCGTACAAATATGAAGCAATTGTGTGAATAAAATGACAGTATGCAATTTAAATCAATAATTAGTAAATGAAACTATGTGTTGAACATCACTTTTTATCCTAGATTAAAAAGGTTTTATAAATCTACATGGAGAGAATACTTTATATTGCAATGAAATAAAACTAAATTTCTCAGGAATTAAAACTCAAACATGACTTGACACCAAATTAACAATAAATGAAAGGTAATGAGAGGATTTATGATATAAGAATTATGCAAATCATTATTGATATGGAATGTAAAGCAAAATGTGAGAAAGAATCATGGTTAATGTGCAAGAAATAAAATATTTCAAATAATTAGTATATCAAAATTAAACAACTTTTTAAAATATTAGGTCAATCTGTTTGGAAATGTGTAAAACCAATCAGATTGTTTAGGCTAACAATGAAATAATGTGTCATGCAATATTATTGTAAAGCATTTATGATCCATGATATCATATAAAACATAACATTTAATCAAATACAGGAAAGGAGAGAAGATAACTTTCTAAATATTTGTAAAAACAAAGACTTTTCCAATATTAAGTTAAGGCTTTGCATCGAAGCAATAAAATCAGACACATCTTGCTATAAATGAAATGAAATAATCATAATTTAAAATAATTCCTTAAATATTCATACTATTATGAAGCTATTGTGTCAATAAAATGGCAGCATGCAATTTTAATCAATAATTATAAAACGAAAATAAGAGTAGAAAATCCGTCTGTAAAGCAAGTTGAATTGAATGAGTAATTATACAGAGAGATAATACATTATATTGCAATGGAATTAATCTGAATTAAAATAAAATTAAAAACGAAACATAATTTGACAATAAATGACAGGTTCAATGAGGATGTTTGATATAATTATTATGTAAATTATCATTGACATGAGGAATCAAGGAAAATGTAACAAAGAATAAAGATTATTTCACAAGAAAATAAATATTCCAAATATTTAGTAAATCAAAACTAAACATAATTTTAAAATATTAGGTAAATCTGTTTGACACTGTACAAAATCAATCAGTTATTTTAAACTATCAATGACATAAAGATAAATTTAATACTTATGTAAATCTTTTATGATCCTCAGTATCATATAAAATATAACAAATACTCAAATCCATTGAAAAAGAGAAAAAACCTTTCTAAATATAAAGGGTACATTTGCAATGTTAAGAAAAAAATTTGCCTGCAAGTTATGGCACCATGAAATTTAAAACAATATTTGGAAAATGAAGATATGTGTTGAACAATAGTTTTTAATTCCATCTTCAAATAAATATGTAATCGACATAGAAAGAAAACTTTTAAATTGCAACGGAATGAAGATGAAATTCAGTGAAATAAAAATTTAAACAGCGTGTGACACCAAATGAACAATAGATTTTTTCGGTAAGTATGTGTGATATAATTATTATGTAAATTTTCTCAGATATGAGGAATCAAGCAAAATGCAACAATGGAAGAACTTATTGTGCAAAAATTAAATAATCTAAATATTTAGTAAATAGAAACTAAACAGATTTTTAAAATATCAGGTGAATCTCTTGGACAATGGGCAAACCAGCTTGATTGTTTAGCTATATGATATAATGTCAATTTAGTACTTATGTAAATCATTTATGATCCTTGGCATTATAAAAAATTTAACATGAAGACAAATTCTTTAAAAAAGTGAAGAAAAATTAATGAATATTTAGGAAAAGAAAATTAAAAAAAAATATTTACAATGTGAGGAGAAAATTTGTCTCCAAGTAATAAAAATGAGACTGATGTTGCTATTAATAAATTGAAAGAATAATAATTTCCTAAATATCTAGAGAAACTATGAATAATATGGTAGTATGCAATTTAAGTCAATAATTAGAAAATTGAAATATGTGTTGAAAATGAGTTTTTAAAACAAGTTCAAATGAATATTTAATATATGTATATATATATACAGAGAAAACTTTTAATTATGATAGAATTAAGCTAAATTCCAATGAAATTAAAAACGAAATATGATTTGGTATCAAAAGAACAATAAATGAAATGTTCAGGTAAAATGTGTGACACAATAATTTTATAAATTTTTTTTTTCTCATATGTGTAATCAAGCAAAATCTATCAAAGAATCAAGCTTATTATGGAAGAAAATAAATATTTCAAATATTTAATACAACGAAACTAAACAGATTTTAAAAACATTAGTTCAATCTGCTGGCAAAGGGGGAAAACTAATCAGACTGTTTAAGCTATGAATGATATAAAATCCAGTTTATCAATCTTGGTATCAAATTACAAATAACAACAGGAAAACATGTATATAAACAAATAATACTTTTAATAGATTCAAATATACAAACCTTGATCTTTTAGAGAAAAAATTTCCTCAGGGTAAAATGACTCAGAATTTTCATGCTGTAAATAAACAGAAATGATAATCATTTGGAAATGAATACTTAAATATTCAGGCACCTATTAATACTTGTTTGAATGAAATGACAGTATACAATTAAATCAATAATTATAAAATGAAAATAGGTGTAGAAAATCAGTCTGTAAAGCAAGTTAAAATGAATAAGTAATCAGCAGAGAGATAAAACATTATATTACAATGGAATTGATCTGAATTTCAATGAAGTTAAAAACGAGGCATGATTTGACAACAAATGAACAATAAATGACAGGTTCAATGAGGATGTTTGATATAATTATTATGTAAATTATCATTGACATGAGGAATCAAGGAAAATGTAACAAAGATTATTTCACAAGAAAATAAATATTCCAAATATTTAGTAAATCAAAACTAAACAGAATTTTAAAATGTTAAGTAAATCTGTTGGACACTGTGCAAAATCAATAAGTTATTTTAAGCTATCAATGACATAAAGACAAATTTAATACTTATGTAAATCATTTATGATCCTCAGTATCATATAAAATATAACAAATAGTCCATTGAAAAAGAGAAAAAACCTTTCTAAATATTTATATTAAAAAAAGCACATTTGCAATATTAAGAGAGAATTTTACCTTGAAGTAACAAAAATTAGACATCATGTTATAAATAAAAGAAAATATTTCTATTTTCTACTCAATTTCTCAAATATTCCTTTAATTATTAAACAATTGTGTGTGTAAAATGGCAACATGCAATTTAAAACTGTATTTGGGAAATGAAAATGTGTGTTGAAAATCAGTTTTTAAAAAAAGTTCAAATGAATATGTAATCTACATAGAGAGGAAACTTTCAATTGCAATGGAATGGAGCTGAATTTATGAGAAATTATAAACTAAACAGGGTGAGACACCAAATGAACAATAAATGGAAGGTTTAGTGAGGATGTAATATAATCAATATGAAAATTTTCTCAGATATCAGGAATCAAGCCAAATGTAACAAAGGAGCAACTTATTGTGACAAAAATAAATAATCCAAATACTTAGTAATAAAAACTAAACCGGTTTTTAAAATATTAGGTCAATCAAAATGTAAATCAAGTATGATCCTTGGTATCATAAAATATTTAACATACAGACAAATTCTTTAAAAGATATGAAGAAACCCTTTGAAATATTTAGCAACACAACATTAAAAAAACACATTTGCAATGCAAAGAGAAAATTTTAATTCCATGTAATAAAAATAAGACTTATAAGGTTATAAATTAAATAAAATAATATTACTTTGCAATTAATTTCTTAAATATTTAAAAAACAACTGAAAATTTGTGTAAATAATGTAATTTAATTCAATATTTAGAAAATGAAAATACTTGTTGAGAATCAGTTTTTAAAGCAAGTTCAAAAGAATATGTAGAGATAAAACTTTATATTACAAAAGAATTAAGCAGGATTTCAGTGAAATTAAAAACTGAAGATGATTTGGCACCAAATGAGCAATAAATGAAAAGGTCTAAATTTATGTGCGATGTATAATAATGTAAATTATTTTGATATGTGAATCAAACAAAATGCAACAAAAAAAATCAAGGTTATTGTGCAAGAAAAGAAATATTCCATATACTTAATAAATCAAAACTAAACAAATTTTTAAAATATTTGATGACTCTGCAGGCCAATGAGCAAAATCCATAAGATTTTATTAGCTATCAATGACAGAAAGTAAAATTTGAAATTCATGTAAATCAGTTATGGTCCTTGGTATAAAATAAAACACAACAAATAGTCTAATCCATCAGAAAAGAGAAGAAACCTTTTTATATATTTATCAAAATAAAACAAACAAAAAAAACAAAAAAACAACACACATTTGTAGTGTTATGACAAAAATTTTGCCTAAAAGTAATAAATATCTGATGTATCATGCTACAGAATGAAATAATAATAATAATTAAGAAATAATTTCTTAAATATTTATAAAACTATTAGACAACTGTATGAATAAAATGGTAGTATAAAATTTAAATCAATAATTGGAAAATTAAAATATGCATTGAACATCAATTTTTTAATCGAAGTACAAATGAATATGTGATCTACATAGAGAGAAAACTTCATACTGCTATGAAATAAAGCTGCATTTCATTGAAATTAAAAACTAAACATGATTTGAAATAAAATGAACAATAAATGAAAATGTCAATGAGGATGTGTGATGTAATTATTTTGTAAATTGTTTTGATATGGGGCATCAAGGAAAAAACAAAGAAACAAGCTTATTGTGCAAGAAAATAAATGCTTCAAATATTTAGTAAATCAAAACCAAATACATTTTAAAAATATTTGTTCAATCTGTTGGTTAATGAGCAGAATGAGACATATTGTTTAAAATATCAAACACAAAAAGTCCAATTTAATATTCATGTAAATCATATAAAACAAAACAAATAGCAAAATCCATTAAAAAATAACTTTCTAAATATTTAGCAGAAAAAAATTAAAAAGACACATTTGCAATGTTAAGAGAAAATTTTGCCTTCAAGTAACAAAATCAGATCATCATGGAAGAAATAAAATGAAATAATAACAATCACATAATTTCTTAAATATTCAAACAACTATAGAACACTTGTATGCATAAAATAATAGTACGCAATTTAAGTCAATAATTAGAAAATGAAAATATGTATTGAAAATCAGTTTTTAAAACAAGTTCAAATGAATATATATATATATATATATATATATATATATATATATATATATATATATATATATATATATATATATATATATATATATACACACACACATATACATACAGAGAAAACATTTTATTATGATAGAATTAAGCTAAATTTCAATGAAATTAAAAAATAAACACAAAATGATATCAAAAGAATAATAAGTGAAAGGTTTAGGGAGGACGTGTAATATAATAATTTTATAAATTATTCTTGATATGTGAAATCAAGCAAAATCTATCAAAGAATCAAGCCTATTTTGGAAGAAAATAAAATTTTCAAATATATAGTACAACAAAACCAAACAGATTTTAAAAACATTAGTTCAATTGTGTAAGGTGGAAAATCAATCAGACTGTTTAAGCTATCAATGATATAGAGTCCAATTTAATGTTAATGTATATTACCTTTGATGCTTGGTATAAAATTAATTTACAGAAAAACAATTATATAAATAAGGAATATTTTTAATAGAAAAAATATACAAACCTTGAACTTTTATGAAAAACAATTTTCTCAGGGTAAAATGACTCAGAATTTCCATGCTGTAAATAAACAGAAATGATAATCATTTACAAATGACTGCTTGAATATTAATGTAATTATTAATAACTTGTTTGAGTAAAATGCCAGTATGCAAATAAATCAATAATTATAAAATGAAAATATGTGTAGAAAATAAGTCTGTAAAGCAAGTTAAAATGAATAAGTAATCTACAGAGAGATAAAACATTATATTGCAATGGAATTAATCTAAATTTCAATGAAATTAAAAATGAAGCATGATGTGACAACAAATGAACAATAAGTGACAGGTTTAATGAGGATGTATGATGTAATTATTAGGTAAATTATCTTTGACAAGAGGAATCAAGGAAAATGTAACAAAGAATAAAGATTATTTCACAAAAAAATAAATATTCCAAATACTTAGTAAATCAAAACTAAACAGAATTTTAAAACATTAGGTTAATCTATTGGACAATGTGCAAAATCAATCAGTTAATTTAAGTTATTAATGACATAAAGAGCAATATAATGTTTACGTAAATGATTTATTATACTCAGTATCATATAAAACATAAAAAATAGTCAAATTCATTAAAAAAAATTGAAGAAACCTTTCTAAATATTTAGCAAAACCAAATAAAAACACTTTTGTAATGTTAAGAGAAAATTTTGCCTCCAAGTAACAAAAATCAGACTCATCATGATATAAATAAAGGAAAGTAATTATTTTTTTCCAAACAATTTCTTAAATATTCCTATAATTATTAAACAATTGTGTAAATAAAATGGCAGTATGCAATTTAAAACAATACTTGGAAAATGAAAATGTGTATTGAACAACAGTTTTGTATTCCAAGTTCAAATGAATATGTAATTCACATAGAGAGGAAACTTTATATTACACTGAAATAGAGTTGTGTTTAAGTAAAAATTGAAACTAAGCATGATTTGACACAAAATGAGCTATAAATGAAAGTTTCAGTGAGAATGTGTGATATAATAATTATGTAATTTATCTTTGATATGTAATTTATCAAAGATAATTTATTATCAATGTAATTTATCTTTGATTTGAAGGAAAATGTTACAAAGAATCAATCTGATTAAGCAAAAAAAAAAAAAATATTCCAAATAGTAAATCAAAAGTAAACAGATTTTTAAAATATTGAGTAAATTGGATAATTGATTCAAATCAATAATTCAAATCATTTGGATGATTGATTCAATCAAATCAATTCAAAAATTCAATTCAACTCAATTAGATAATTAACTAAAATGATTCAATTCAATTGGAAAATTGATTCAATCAATTCAATTCAAATGATTCAATCAACAAAGAATTCAAATCATTTGGATAATAAATTCTAATCAACCATATGCTTGCTTCAGAGTGGAACATAATTTATATTGCATTAATATGATTGTGGATAATTGGTTTGAATAATAAATAAAACTCATGTGTAATAAACATATATCATACAGGTTTTGTGTTGGCATTAAAGGATATTTGATTTTTAAAAAAAAAATTATGAGTCATAAAAGCAAGAAATATTTTCACAGAGGAAGGATAAACACATTTTAGAAAAATAAATTATGAAAATGAGAAACATATCCAGTTTTCATATCACGTATAAATTATAAAAAACTTTAACTGAAGGCAGATTGTCTTGAGGATTTAGAAATTTTTTATTTCAATAGAAAATTTAAATAAATGGAGCATTCAAATGGGAATAAATACAAAGATAAAAATAAGAATGAGATTTTGCAACACATTCAACACTTGTACAAGAAAAAAATGAGCTTCATTAAATGTTCTGTTAAATTAAACAGAATCCATTGAAAAGAAGGAATGCATTAAATAGAATCCTAGATGGTTGAAATGCCAATGAAAATAATAAACACCCATCAAAATAATAGACTAAGAAAACCAGAGATAAAAATGATAGGTTTGAAGAGAAAGATTAAAAAATTCATGGATATTATTTTTAAATTTGGGAACACTATCTCATGACACAATTTAAACAAGCTTATTATTTATGGAAGGAAAGTTTCTGGATTAGTTAGTGAAACAAAAATAAAACAAACCATAATAATATTAAGAAAATCTTTTCTTAGGAATCAAATTAATCTGCCATGTTTATCAGAAATTGAATGGGAAAAAAAACCATATACAAATTATCTTTTCAGAATTCAAATGATTAAAAAACTTTAGTGTGCATATGAAACCAGTAAGTAAAAGGAATGGAAAAAAATATATACACATGTGCTTAAGTCAACTTATTATACATACAGTGAGCGATATATGGTTCACTGAAAGTAAAATTTACGTTGCATTAAAATGAAGATTGACCTATATTTTAATAAAAAATAAATATGGTCAACCACAAAATACTCAGTTAATGCTTTAGTTTGATACAAAGATACATTAGTTTTAAATTTATGTAAAACTGTAAATGCATAAATTTTTTTGCTTTGGCTCATAAAACAACTCACATAAAAATTAATTATGACATGTGTGACAAATTAGTTATGACAATATATTCTGTGCATTTTGCATCATTACAAACTCTATATTTATTTTTGAAAATTTATTCAAAACCAGAATTTAAGGCCATTACGGTTATAACAGTCGAATATTTATTCCGTATATATGACAGGATTACCTACAAAATAATAATAATTTTTTTTTTTAGATTGCAGCATCCACTAAAATATTGCTTTGTAAATATTTTGAAGGAAAAATCTGGAACAATAATTGTGATTGATTACCACACATTTGGCAATCGTTTTCTCATTTTAAGGAAATATTAAACTTATTTAAAAAATAAAAGTACAACGCAGCAATTAATGAAGGTAAAATTTGTATCATATATCATAAAAGTGTCACGCATGTCTTAGCTATAAATAAAAATTATTTAAATAAACTTTAAAAAAATTATTAAATTTAAGAACGAACCAAATCTTGAAAAATTTTCATTTCAGCATTCAAGTTCCCCTTTAAATAATTTCTTTTTTTGTATTTTCACTTCACTTTACTGTTCTGAAATCGAGCACGCTTTCTCACAATTGTCGCTTACCAGTTTATATAAAAGGTAAATAACGATTTAAATGTACACGTATGTTTGTTCACGAATTCATTTTTTCTTCTTCGTACAAACAGAAAAAGATGATGCACAGTTAATTTCTTAATATTTGTATAGGTATCATTCGTTGTATTCAAAACTTGTTTGTTTATTTTAATATTTCTTAACTGCAAACTTCATCATAAGCTGTTAGCGTTTCCAGAAAAATGATCTGACATTCGATTTGACCTCATTAACCTTTAGAATGGAATGGAACAAATTACCTTCGATCAATATGAAAATTTTCACTGTTCATAGTAAATTGATGTCATTGATGTTAGAAATTCCTCGACAGGGTGGAAAGCAAAATTTTTCTCATTTGATTTTGAAATAACACACACTAAATAATTTTATGTTTATAAATAAGTGAGCATTTAATATCTATTATTAAATGTTTATTTCAGTAATAATTAATATTTTTTACATACATTAACAATTTGTAATTAAGAGCATAATTTCAAAGGAATTGCACATCATGGATATTGGAAGCAAATATATATATATATATATATATATATATATATATATATATATATATATATATATATATATATATATATATATATATATATTTAAAACTCTGATTTTTCTATAAATAAAAGAATAATCGAAACAAGTGAAAATGATTATTAACTTCTCATTAAACTTGACCATTGAAGATATTTATTTTTCTGAAACAGAATGAAATGTGTGCTCATTAAATGGGAGCTTATAAAATAAAATCAATAAAATTAAATGTTAAAGAACTTTTCAAAATTAAATTTAGTTTATTAAAGCATAAAAATTCAATTGCAGTTTTTACTGCTATTTCTGTTGAAGTAAATAAATATTTATTTAAAATGAAGTTTCTTCTCCTCAATTTGTACTAGATTATTAGTACAAAATGTTTGTAATTAAAAATAATTTTCGAAGAACATTTCTTCCGATAAACTTCTGTAAGTAATTATTTTTTTAGCTTGTATTTTTCAATTCTTCAAACCCAAACAGTTTTACGTTATTTTAAAAGGAATTACAGCGAAGGACATAGAGGAATATTCGTGTGATGTGGAAGTTTGGAGAGGGGGGTGCCAGTTCGCCCTCGTCATCTGACCGCTGATCAAAATTACGACGTCCGTCCCAAATTAGCCTTAGTCTTGCTTTAAAATGGGACGTTAATATAAGTAAATTAAACCAAACTCGTGTGCTTCAAAATTTATACGAACCTTTTTATGATTCCAAGTGTTAAAAATAGTTTTTTGCAAGTTTCTTACGCATTTAAAGTTAAAATTAAAAACTGTTTGTTATTAAACATAAAGTATTAAAAATAAATTATAAAAACAAAGAAAAAAATTTCAATAAGGATTTCAAAACTTGAAAGTTGAAGAAACTAAAAATAACGTTTAACTATACAGTCAGTATGCTCTACCCTCCTCAATATTTCTGCAAAGTATCATTGTCAGTGTATGCATTCATTAATGAAACCATACTATATAACATATGAAAAACAGAATCTTCTTCAAATTTTGATATAATGATAAACCGAAATCCTAAATGTTAAATTCATTATTTCTTCTTATTTAAAAACAATAAATGCACATATGATACAACTGGAAAATAAAGGCGGCGTTAGCAGGAGGAGGAGAACAATTCCTCTCTCCGGCAACAATTTGCCCTCAGTTGGGGAGAGATCAAAAGTGTTTACCACTTCAGGACAGTTGTGGGGAGCTGGGCATAATGTTCCTACAACCTGTGTATCTACAGACAAGGCACACTTTCCTCTGTTTCCCCTCTTTTGCGGTTTTCCAGTTTACTAACAATTTGTCGGTAAACTGGACGGACATCAAAGAACCCCGGAAAACCACAAAGGAGGGGAAATAGGGGATGTACTGGTCGTAAAGGTCGTAGGAACACGGCTTTAAAGTTATTATGCTCTAAACAATCGAAAATCCGAATACATTTCAGTAACATAATTACGTTGGCAATATAACCGACAATAAGGTGACGGGTGAATAAGATGCTTCATTCTTGCAGATAATTTTTGGCCGGCCCACTAAAGCCCCGTTCCGATGGCCTGTTGCTTTTACAGATATGAACGTAAATCTGATATCTGATTCATTGTAGAACAACCCCCACCTGTGAGCATCGATCGGAAGCTTCTCAAAAATGAACAGACTCGGTAAAATGAACAGATATCAAAGAACCCCAGAAAACCACAGGAAAGGGGAAAGAAGGGGAAATGTGCCTGTTTCAAAACCCGCACGGAAGGATCTTAAGAGCTCAATGCGATGGATATTGGCGACGTGAAGTCCGCAGATTTTCCGCAGAAAAGGGAGGTATCTGAACAAAAAAAAAAGTTAAACAATACTTAATTTTCTTTAATTAAATGTAAAATGAATTATTATGAGTTATTCAGAAACCAAATTAGAAAAATTGTGCTTGTCCCCAATCGACAAACTTCTGCCACCGCCTCTGCTAGCAAAAAAGACAAAAAAAAAAAAAAAAAAAAAAGTAAAATCACTAGATCTCAAATTTATTTAAAATTATACAAACATTTTAAGCGATCCCCCTTACTCTGGTGGCAGGGTCTCGGATTTAGAACTAGCTAGTAGATTCCCGATTCCACCTTCCACCAAGCACGACGTGGAGTACGATCACACGGAGAGGACTAGGTTGATAGCTGAAAGCAAGTTGGTTGTGTTCTTACTGGACATTCATTTAACCAATGCTGGCATTCAGCGATGCATAGTCTGCTGGTTTTGATTTTGCTTACTTTCATTCTCCGAAGAGATAGAGCGTAGTGGCAAAAATACCAGCAAATCAATGAAAAAGTCTTGACATTAAAAATGACTTATGAGCTCACAAATCTTCCCAAAGTCCTGAAAAAAAGATACATTTCCAAAGTATTTTTATTTATAACCCATTAAAGAGACAAAATGAAATAGAAATATAAAAATTTATGTATAAAACGTATTGACTTTCGAAAATATGTTTAATAATATATGTGATAAAATTTTATTGATAAGTGTTTATGCAGTGCAATATTGTTTTCTTGAGGTTTCCATCTTTGAGGATTATAATTTAATATAAAAAATTAAATAACATCAAAAGTGTTATTTTATTTACATTTGGCAAGAATTCAAAACTTGATGTTGAAAAGTTATTCTTTAAAATGTATATATTTAAAAGATAGTTGTAGATGGCAGTAATTTTCAAAATACTGCTTATTTGTTTTTCTGCCTCAATTTCATATATTGAATGACAGATTTGCATTATAACTCCTAGTTTCCTATTTTAAAAATCGTTATATGCTGATTATAAGCTAAAAAAGTGCATATGAAGCCTGAAAATACACCAAATGAATATAAAAGATTTCATAAATTGCATATTATGTTCTATAAAATGGTTGTTCATATTTATTTATTTCTTGTATGCAAGTATTTCAAGTATACGATGGTCATTTTTTAAGCTTCCCAGTAAGTGAAAATCATTTCAGAGTCAAATAATTTCTGGTAAATACTGTTTAAAAATCAATGAAGAAATTTATAATGAGTGACTTATAATCAGTGAAGTAACACAATGAGTTCACTTATAATCAATGAAGTACTTATAATTTACACAAATTAAAGAAATAAAGGGAAAATATTTTTCTAAATTTGTACATTTAAAAAATTTACTCCTGACATAACTGAAATATCATAACGCTCGACAATTCATTTTAAAGATCTTTCTAATATCTACAGTCTTTTAATTTAAACTTTTCTTCTAAGGTTAATAACTTTTTATTTATACACGAAAGAATCGATGATGTGAAAAGGAAATTCCTTTTTAAGGACTGTTTTCGAAATAAGGCATTTTAATGTTAAGATAGAAACAGATAGATAAGATAACTAAAATGTTTTCTTATTCGGCGTTTGGTGAAAACTGTCGGCAAATATTGAAAAGAAAATAGGTGAACGTAATATTTTATTCTAATAACTACAATTCTCAACATAAAGCAGTATTAAAAGAGAACAATTAAATTTTATTTACCAAGTCGGTATTTTTGCGAAATATTTTATTAATCGAAAGAAAAAAAATTCTGATTCTGTGAAATTGGCAAAAGGCTGTTTGCTGATTTGAAAAGATGTTCATTCTGATTCTCATGAATGTAATACTTCTATTTGTCAGAACCGAATTTTTGTTCGTAGACTAACATAATTTATACTTATAATGATAAGTAAATGAGAAAGTATTGGCATGTATCAGCTTACATAATCATTGTAATTAGTTGGTAAATGAAGATGATGCAAAGGCAAAAGATCACATCGATTAAATGAAAGTTCATGAACATACAGGAAAATATATACAGACTAAACAATTAAGTCTATATTTTTTTTAAAATTAATTCGTAGAAAATTTAAATAATAAATAGAATTTTTTATTATTTAGATTACACTTAATACATCAAAATGCGAAAATCAAGATGAAATTTTGATTATGGAACTAGAGCTGGGTAATAGTATAAATAATGAGGTAATACAACTTCGATGGGAGTTACGAACATAAAAGAAATGTTTATTCAGAGACAAATTGGAGCATGTAGGCCGCTAGTTGTGAAGCGTCAGTCCGCTGTGTAGATAGACGGTATTGTTGCTATAAGTGCCAATCCAGCACATATTTATTTAATGTTTTAAAATTGGAGAAAAAAAAAATATCATCTTTATTATTTACCTCAGATTGGTAAAAATCCTCAGGTATTTTTCATTTCTAAGAAATTATGCAAAACAATATTTCGAATAATTTAAATAAAATTTGGAATAATTTAAATAATATTTGGCATAATTTAAAGATAAAAATAATATTTGAAATAATTTTAAACTTTTATTTTATATCCATATTTGTAATATTACAAAATCAAGCACCGAATTAAAAATTATCTTTTAAATTCATCTGTTGGATTTTGTAGAATTTTGTAGTCTACTAGTTCAAAATATGATTTTTCTTTTTTCAAATTCCATTTTCAGAGAAGTTTCTTTAAATGCTTAAGATCTGTGCTATCTTTTTTTGCGTCTTCTAAAGATGTGTTAAATTTTGATTATAAGCTTTGGATTCCAGATTCATTTGTATTTGCTAATTTAAAAGTAGAGTAAAGAGCAAATATTTTTGATTGATAAAATTTGTTAATACTATCAATAAACCGAATATCGATATCGATAAACTTAAAATAAATGGTAACTATTCTAATGAAAACAATACTTCTTTAGCTTCAAAAACTGCCGAATTATCGTTATTTGAATTAATAAATTCGTCTAAAGCATCATAAATTTGTTTTAATCCCGGTGAATTGCTTTGAATCCAATTAGAACTTCGTTTTAACTTAAGGATTACAGCTGGACTGAGATAAGATTTTTTTTCATTAATTTTTAATTATAAGTGCGAGTTAAAGGACTGCCGAGATTTGCCTCACAATCCACTTTGGAATCAATATTCGGCTACTTTTTTCATGTTGGACGATATTCTTAGGAAAGAATATCTCACTTTCGAAGTACGTACTCCTTATCTTGGAGGAGTGGTACGTGGATGAGAAGTTTACCGAATTAATGGCATGGTTCTTGATGTCTAGTGATCACAGTAACGTTGCAGAGTCGCGTTGCTTCCCTTCCAATGACGATATGTGTCTTCTAAGGGAGGGGTTGCACCGTGGTCAGAGATGCCTTTAGGTCTCAATATTGGTTTTCTGCCTGCTGCTGCTGCTGCGATGACATTCATTTTATCATTCTGGATGGTTTGGCCTGGGAGGGCATAGTTCTGATGTGACTTTAAAATAATCGTTGTGCATAGTATCCTAATTAAGAAAGTTTAACAATTTTGTTTAATAAAGTTCCCGAACACAAAATCTAGTGGGAGAGAGAATAAATTCAAACATGCATTTAGTTGTTTTTATTTATTATTATTATTATTATTTTGTCGTTGAATCCCTTTCAAAGATTTTCCCAAAATCCACGATGAACTAACAATTCTGCAAGATGTTTTCCAAGTGTGTAAAGAAAATGTTGTAGAAGACTGATAATGATAACCGAAACGGGTCTAAAAGACTCACCATTTGTGAAGATTATCGTAGCTTTAGGCTATGCTTTTGTAGCATCCCCTAACAATAAAGTTATCTTCCTTTGTTTCGACTTTACAAAAATATTTTATGTTATTACCTCCCTCTTACTTCTCTTACCATTTCCGTATGGGGAATTTCTTCATAGGCTCACTAGAAACTATTTGAGAGACCCATTGTGCCAAACCTCGTCATATAATTTTCTTTTTTTATTAATAATAACAATTACGATATATATATAAGTGAAAAATGAATGTTTTGCACTTGATGGTCTCGGAGGATACTTCTTAATCACGGGGATCGGATACACTGCACTTGTCGCACCCCCAGACAGTCGGTCATGTGAACATCAATGTACTCATAAGATTTGATTAAAATTAGACATAACCAACATTCCCGGCAAACCAATTTTTAGCCAAACGCGGCTAGTTCAAAAGAAACTCCTCAGAATTGACAATAATAATTGATGTTTTCTTATAGTTGTAAAAATATATAATATGTTATTATTATTGTATAAGAAAGTGTTGCATGCAAGATCTGAAATGGACAAGGGATATTATGCAAAATTATGGAATTAAGAAGTATTTTCTTTTATTTCAATATGGCTTTAATAAAAGAATCTGATTGTAGAGTTTCAAGCTAATTTTATTCAAATAGAAAGTAAATTTCTCCGTTGGCCCTTTTTTATAGCTTTTCATTCCTTGGAAAAAAGTGAAGCAACTTCCGATTAAAACGGAAGAATTCCACTCGAGTCAACAAGATTGACTATATCAGTTATGAAGAGAAAAGGAGTGTAGAAAGCTGTCTTGCTAAATATTAAAAATCCGAATTGTAAAACTGTGAGGTTTTAACATAAAAGTTTTTTTGTTTTATTTTTCATTCCACAATTATTTCATTGGTATTTCCCTTTTATTGGCGCTCAAATATCTAATTGCGATTCTGATAGAGCACCGATTTACCTTACCACAGAGTGCTCAAAATTGATAAGACGGTCCAGATGATTCTGAAAAATTAAAAAAAAGAAATGAAAGGCAGAAGCGAAACAATCAAAGAAAAAAACTAAAAACATTTGAGATTGTCTTATTCTTACTTATATAATACGAAATTTTAGGATTCTAAATTTTATTTCGAAGTCTTTGCTGTCTGATAACGTAGCTCAATTATCAACAAATGGATCATTGGAGAATTCTCTGCAAAGAAAATTCGGCGATTCTATCGCTTCAGAGACCTTCGAACCTTAAGGAGTAGTTAAAAAATTTCTCCAGGAATAGAATTATGAAAGAAAAAGATCTGATGATAAATTATTCAAATGCGAGTTATTGAATAACCCAGAATTTTATTTTCGATTAATTTTGCTTTGCTCAATGATAAATAGCTTACGCACTCAGTTTCGTCATATTTCCAAAAGTTTGAAGAATGTTATCAACTCTTACCATGTAATCCAACCCGAAATTCTTACTAAAGCAAATGAAAAAGAGATTCATGACAAAACAGTTGATTTTGTGCGAACGTTTTTAGAAGGTGTATCATCAAACTTTCTTTAGCAGAATTGTTGATAATAAGTCACTTTTCATTTTCAGAGAATTTTTCTGATAAATGTACAGTATGCAATATGTACTTAATAGCTTGTGATTGTAAACAGGGCTGAATAATTATTTTCAAAATAGAAATTATTAATACAAAGTATTTCTGAAGCAGTATGAGACAAGAAAAGCACACCAGTTCAGCTTATTTCCCTTTCGTATTTTTCCATCAAAGATCATTAAATAAGACTATATAATAACAGCAGATTTCTATGTTCATATTACAATTCGGTTTACTTTTTAGAGTTACTAGTATCATAAGTAATAATTGTGCAAGATATAGTTGAATGGATTCCTATAAATCGGTAAGCAAAAATTTAACTTTTTTTTGCTTGTTTTTTAAAATTGGTAATCATTATAAAACATTTTTCATTTTTTGATTAACCATAAAATAAGGAAAGAATTTCAAAACTGATATCTAAATAATTTATAGAAACATAAATTCTGGATGCTGTCAGTTTGGCAAAAATAATCTTTTTAGATCAGTATTGAAAAGACGAAAAATGAAGTACATATTGAAGATATATTAAATTTAAATGTCTAGATTAAACTTTAATAATGTCATAAATAATAATTTATTATTTAGTTACAGTTGTGTTAGGTAAGAAACATTTTTGAATTATTATTTTTTGTTGCTTCTTTTAATTTACATTTTAATGTTAAATATATATAATTTTTACTTATTTCAGAAAAATTATGGCTAAAAAAATGAGGAGAGTGATGTTAATATAAAGCAAATAAAGAAAGAAACTGATAATAATATAATTTCAATTAAATGGTGGGATATAGAGAGATAGTAATATTTTTATATATCTCTATAAAGATATTATCTGTATAAAGTTATTAATATTATGTATTTTAATTACATAATTTAAAAGTAAGAATACTTTTGATTCTAGTAAAATAATGGTAATAATTTTATATAGTTCTATATAGTTATTAATATTTATATATTTGTTTTACATGATTTAAAAGTAAATTACTTTATCTCTAATAGATGGCGCCATGAAAATTTTTCTCCCGCCAGCAATCAAGTTGTAAGTTCGCTCAAAGAGGGAATAATTTAACGTACTTTTCAACTCATTTCTTCTCATTTGTTTCATGTAAACATTATATTAAATGAATGTTGAATTCTTTTTCTTGTATTTTTAGATGGTCATTGAGACATTTCTGTATTTATTTTATATTTTATTACTCACTAAGTCGAAAAATTAAATAATAATGGTTTTTTTTTGATCGAGACATTTTCCAGTGTTTTCTCTAGTTAATGATATACTTTAGGAATCCGATTACATTCGGAAGTCTTTATTTTAATGGCATATCCTTCGGTATAAACGATCGTAATGTACTGACTAGAGATTGAAGCAAAGGTTTAGGAATAATACAAAACTTGCAAATTGCAAGAGTTTTAGAGTAAAAAACAGATTTTTGTAGAATTGTAATCTTTTTCAAATTTTAAATAAGCATAACTTTACAACTGATTATCATTGCTCATATACTTTGGTTCACTACTTAGACAGTATTATAAACTAACTCTATACCAGATTTCAGACATATTTTTAATAGTATTTTCATAATTATGTTAAAAAAATAAATTTTTTCTGAAAACCACGTTTCGAGAAAAGTAGGTTTAAAGTTTTTACTTTTAATTTTCAATGAGATGAGACAAGGATTTTTTTTTCAAATCTTCCTAGTTTGTTCGGTTATTTTTTCTTTTTCTTGAACGCAACCCATTTTTTAAAATTTTAAATTTTAGAACATTGTTTCTTCGTTTTCTTCTTCCCTGTAATGAATATGTTTGGAATATTCTATATAATTAACCAGCAAATACTGTTATCAACTAAATTAATATTTTTCATAAGACTGAAACGCTTTTCATGTATTTATTGACGGAAATTATGGCATCACTGGAAAATCAGGAAACTTTAGTGATCCCGAATTATATAAGTTTGCAACAATGCCATCAAAGAAAAAGAAATTCATACTCAAACTATTTCAAAATAATATCTAGTACATGATAAAATAAAGGAAATAGGAAAAGACTAATTAGTAAATAACTTAAATAAAAAAATGAAAAGCTTATTTATAATATCATTTACAATTCCATTTTTAGCTTTTAAATTCCATTAATATTTCTTGAATTTCGTCTTTAATTATCGTAGACATAAAAACGGTTTTGAAGGTAAAAAAAAAGTTTCCAGATAATATATATATATATATATATATATATAACTTGTAATTTTTGATCGAAAATGGGTTTTTAACGTAGACGGCTACCGTAGTTTTTCATTTTTTAACATGGGCATTTTAATGTATGGATGCTGAGTCGCATGTATATTAAGTGAAAACTTAAATAAATGTGCTCTTCATGAAATGGTTTATTATTGAATAATTTATGTTCTCACTTGAATTTGCAAAAATTATTTTAAAGCTATTTTTTTTAAATTAGTAATTTTAGAATCAAGTAAATATCTGAAATTTGGTTCAGTTTATTCTCAACAGGAACATTATGCAATGATGAAGATATTATGTTTGAGAAAGAAAATAATGACATCATTTTTTAAAGGAAAAAAAGCGAGTTTGGTAATAAATATCACGAATAATTAATGAATTTACGTATAATTCATATATAGGGTCGGTGAGAGTAATTGGGAATAGTGACTACAGTACGCAGTGGTGAAGCCCTAGCAAGCTGGGTGACATGTGCTTTCTTTAAGACATACTAGAAGAAAACAAATAACGCTTTACCACGTCTTTCAATACAATTTTCAAACGTTTGTTTCATTAATTGTACTTTGCAATTAATGCAAACAAACGGTGAAGAAAAGTAAAACTAAAAATTTTCTAAGTGTTATTATTTAATCCTTTCACCGGTTAGCTGCAAGATAAATTGCATAGTTATGTATTTCTTGAATCTATAGGATATAACAGTTATAAATAAGATTCATTTTTCGTTTTTGGACTTTCTTCCGAGAAACAGGACTTTTCTTTGTTATTCCAGGTAATTTTCCTCGTGGTGTAATTATAACAGGTTTTTACATTGATAAAAACATATTCTTTTCATGCATTTAGTGTAATTTATCATATGATAGGGACATTAAATCTGGGAACACGGTAATATCTTGTTCCAACAATAATATTTCATTATTTTATGTCAAATTAACAGCTGATATTTAAAAAAATCTTCAGTGTGATCTACACACATAATACTTTTTATGTGTGAAAGCCTGGTTATTAGTAAAGATTTGATACTGGCTGACGTCGAGTATAGAAGAAAACAGTTCTAAAGGAGGAGAAACCCCCCTTACCCCAAAAAAAACAACAACATCGTGATGTTGGAATAGGAATCTGAAGATGATTTTGACTCTTTTTAGCAAGAAACAGAGGATGTGGAGAAGGAGAAAGAAATATTTTGAGTCACTTATTGTTGATTTTTCAACAAACATCTACGTTTTGATCCATTATGTTAGAAGTGCCAGAATGAATGACCATTATTCGTTAATCTGAGGGATTGATAAAGTTGAAGGCAATATGTAATAGTTTTGAAGAGCCCAAATTTGACTAAATTAAAGTTTATTTTGGACATTAATGATAGTTTTTGATTGCTGAGAATTAGATAAAAGTCATACTACCAGATCCTATCACTCAGCAGAAGTTTTTCAGGTAGTATAAATGTCAGAGAAAAAAATAATTAGGTTGGGGACTGAATTTTCTACTTGAAATGAGAAACTTATTTTCAATTACTAAATTGAATTATTAGTCCTTATTCATTTTTAAAGCACACTTCTAAATCTTTTAAATTTTTTTCTCGTGTTTCATAATGTTCAACCTTTTATGTTTTTATAAAGGTTCATTTTCCCGACTTTTATCAACAAAATTGGAGCTATAACGATTATAAATTATTTTAAATGGAATGTATCAAATATTGCAATTTATATATCTCATGAATTAGGCTATATATTTTTTAAAATTGAAAAATAATAAAAAAAGCCACTACTTCGGAGATTTAGGAATAGGGCGGAAAACAGATTCGGTTGCAACAAGCAATAGTTTTTTATCATTAAAAATTAGGGGCTTTGCCCCCCTGCTCGCTTTCGCTTGCCAACTCCGATGTTGTTTCATTCTGTACGCGATGTTCGTCAATTCTAGTTAGGAATTTTTTAAACTCCAATGGCTATTCGTTCACTGCTGGAAGCTTAAACTTTCAATGATAAGAACATACATTTTCCGATCGGCCTACATCCGATTCAAAACTCAAAACCTCACAATGAGAATATTCTTTGCATATATCTCCAATATCTAAATATTGAATCAATTTTTAACATTTTTCCGCCAACTTAGCAGCTTTAAGATCATCTTTTCTTTTGAAATTGCCCTCTCAGTTTTTCTTTGCATTTTTTCTTCATCTTTATCGCTGAGCGCCACATTACTATTAAAAAAAACAATGCGTTAACACGTGTATTATTTAGATATTCAGACATTTGCTAACCAAGAGACGAAAAATTTCCGTTACTCGAAAAAGGTAAACAAACTGGAACGTTGTTTGTTAATATTGCTACATATAGTGTGTCTAAAAGTAGAATAAACTAATTATATCTTTGAATGTTCATTTGCTCTTAATTTGGTGTTAAATAAACCTTTACTTTTCCTTTTTTTGTCCCCACTTTACAGGTAAGTGTAATATAAATACTTATTATGATGTAATAATAATTTTCATTAAATATTTCAAGCAATATTGTCAAAACAAACCTCAAATGTCATGGATCAGGTTACTAGCTATTTACCAATCACAAAGCAAATAAAACGCAATGCAAAAATAATAATGATCGGAACTACTCAAACTATTTGAATTTTTATGAATAACAGTTTATCAATATCATCAGTTTCTTTTATTAAAAGTAGGATAATTACTTGTATTATTTTACTATTCAATTATAATTGCGATTAAAATTTCTGTATTACGGGGATAATTGGGACCCATTTTCAGAAACCCTGATAGCGACTCGTGATGAAACAAAATTCCGATACAAGTTCAAATAATTCAAAATATAAATACTATACGTATACCTACGTGGAAGTATATACACATATTTTCAAAAAAATATTGATGAAGTAAAATGTATAGTTAAAAATATCAAATTAAAATTTAAGATATACATAAATAAATTAAAAAAATTATAAGATATGGTAGTTAATACTTTTACTTTTTTAGCAAACAAATGAAACAATTACTAATTCAGAAGGAGCTTGACCTCAAGGAGTTTTGACCTTTGTCTCAAATGAAGTGTGGAAATGAAAGCAAAATTAATTACTTCACGAAAACAGAAGTTCTGAATGTGATACGATATTATGTTAATAGATTTGTGCACAATTACCCATGATATTATGTTAATAGATTAGTGCATGATTATAACTGATATTATGTTAATAAATTTGATTAGTATGTCATTTCTTTCCTAAAATGTCCTTGTAATTACAGATATGCTTTCGTAGATTCATCAATAAAACTTGCATTAAAAGACATTTGCACTACTTTGAAATCTCCATTTTCTCCAAACTGATGAACAACAACAATCTTCAGCTATAGCGTATGCATTAATTGGTAAATGATTTAATCTTGAATTTGACGAGAAAGTTATTAACATCTAGAACATCTTCAATCGAGATTATTTTTTTTATAGTACAAACAAATCATAAAACATGCAAAGATATATTTTTGTATGAAAAAGCAGACAAGTGAAATCCTGAATAAAAAGGAAAAGGACCTCTAACATTTCAAGAATGAATAATAAAGTGAGAAAAATTAATTAAATTTGCTTCTACAGAAACAAGAAAGATTTCACATGCACATTAATTTGTGATCTGATTAATTTTTCGAAAAGTACATTTCTAGATAGTTACATTAAGCTCTTTCTTTAAGAATTCACTGAAAATATAATTTCATTGTTTGATATCAGAATTCTTGGATAGATAATTTTTTAGCTTCTTTTTTTCTTGATTGTTATTTCGCACCTATGCTTGTAGAGGCATGGCGAAATTTGTCTCATTCGTCATTAAATCATAACCTAATTATCTAGTCGGGATTGTTCCCATTAAATTTTTCCAACATATATCACTCATTGTTGTTTGTGTCTAGGCACGTGAGTGAAAACCACAGCTCAATAGTCTAAAGGAGATATTGTTTGAATAATTGCGTATTTTCGCTGATTTTACTGAGGAGATTTAATGAGCATTTTATTTAGAGATTGCAGAACCACTTTTTTAAAAACTATTTTTTTTAATATACAAACCAAAATTCGATTAAAATATTTTCGAGAGAATTCTTCTGGCATATTTAGCTTCATTTGTATTTTTGCATTTTCTTAAAAATCTCAAAAAAAAAAAAAAAAACTTTACTAGTCGATTGCGTATGAATAAATAAATAAACAATTTAATTAATTCAAAAGCTTAATTTTCAGACCTGAATGCTATCAGATCAAAATAATTGGCCTCTTAAAGAGTAAACCAAGGGTATAAATAGATCAAAAGCGAATTTTTGGCTGAAAAGTACACTTTTCAAAGAAAATGGGGTTTTTCAAATTATTCATTGAGTAGATTTTTATATCCTACTGAAGTAACACACACAGGCTGATGGATTTTTTTTTTTGTTGAAATTTTCATTCGCTAAGCTCTCCTTTTTCACTCTGCTTTCGGATTTGCAGAGAAATGTAAATAAAATTATGGATTCCCTCCCTTTTTATTTCGGGTTTTTTTCCCTTTCGGTTTTTTTGTCGGTTATTTGAAGCTAAAACCCACGGGTTTCCAAATTTAGTTGAGTTTATCTAAAAGTGACTTTGCATTGAAACGACGACCTAATTAACGGATAGCCAGCTATTTAAGGATTTTCCTGTCTTTTGAAATCTTCATCTAATGTGACAGCCACAAATTCATAAGGATTAAATCAGTGTTCAGTGCGGAAGTGGTCTTAAACATTTTAGCTCCTAATCATGGTAAGTCGTTGCTGTCTTTCTAAAATTAATTAGTTCATGTTATTTACTTAACGTTTTCACTTTTATTTAAACTGTTCAATGTTTTTACTTAAAAATCCACTTTTTAAGGTTAATTTGCATTGTCTTAAAACTAAGCTTTTATTTACTTTTTTTGGATAATTTGGTCAGTGATCATGATATTGATTAACAAGCATTTTCTTCGATAATCTAAATTTGGTTCGATGGTAATTCGTAATCTAAAAAAGATATAATTTTTGCACAGAATTAAACTTTTTATTGCATTAATAAGCTCTATGCGATGATTTAGATTCAAGATTACAGCGGGGACGTGATAGATATAATTGAATACAAAGCATTGCCATTTACAATTACCAAGAGTTTCTTTCTCAACTTTGTTTTTGTTAAGAAGGCAAAGAAAATTTATTTGTTCTTTTCAGAACTCACTTTGTTCTAATTTAAAGTTCAGATCCGATGTAATGAATCAGAAGAGACAGAGAAATTTTAGTTCCTGTCGAGTAAAGTTTACTTTCACGGTTTTCATCCGTGTTAATAGGCAATGACACCTTCTTTTTTAAAAATTCTATGCAAGTGAGAGATTTAGAAACAGAAAAGAAACAAGTTTTGTCTGAAACTATATATATTTTTAACAAAGCTTTTTCTCCCGACAGAGATATCATTTCAAGAATTCCAAAAATTACAATGGAATAAAAATATGACTTAATTTAAAATGAGATATTGTAATCTAAGTTACGTACAATAACTAGATTTATTCGTAACACATAAAAATTGTGCCAACATGCAAAATATTAAATTAAGAAAATAACTGGTGATTAGTAATGAAAAGTTTCTGGTTTTAGATTTGATTAATTTGGCTAATACCATGTGCCAGACAGTTTTAAGCAATTTTTCATCGAAAACAAACAGATATATATTTTCAAGCATACAGTGTAACATTAAAAAGTAAGCAATAAGTTGGGATGCATTTGAAACTGTATAGCTTATTGAATGCATTATCAAGAAGAGCATAAAAACCACACTAATCATTCAAGAAACAAAGCTACAAAATGAGTTTTTTTAATACGAATTCAATATATCTACTAATTACAAAAAAGGTAACGAATATACGAATGATTATATATTCGTATAGATCAATCACTAATTTATTAATTTTACGTTAAAAACTATTTGCTAAAGAATATTTTAAAGAACATATTTTTAAACCTTTCCGATTTACTTTTCAGCACTGATTCAATTGTTTTGAGCATCTGCATGTAACAAAAAGTATTGGTGCATTAGTAGAAATAAAAATATATGAAATGCAGCACCGTCAAAGCAGAAATAAGGTTTGACGAATCCTCACATTTCCGACCTTAATTTCAGGATTTCTGTTTTACGTTTGTGACTTAATAAGCAAGGTAATTGACTAGTAATTGATTGTTTAACGTTGTGACTTAATAAGCAGAAACTTAATAAGCTAGGAGAAATGAAAATCGAAAAGTGATCTTTTCCCCAAAATCTTAGATTTCTTTCAAATTTTGGATGAAAAATGTTGAGTAGGAAGTTAGTTTGTCAATCTGTCCTTAATTATGAATACAATATCTCAAAAGCGTAAAATTGTTGAAATTTAGAATATCTCTTTAATAATATATAGTTAGAATGATAGATATGGGTTAAATTTTAGACCAAATCCTTCTATTGGTTGACTGTCTATCATTCTATATATTTATGTCTCTATGAATGCAATGACTCGGTAATTCAAGAACGTAGAAAAATGAAATTTAGTCTGTAGTTTTGATACTAAAACTATATCAGATTTTGGATGAAATGGGCCTATAAAAAGTTGTCCAAAATACATAATCAATTTTGCTCATTTTATAAAATGACTAAACTTTAAACATGCCATAATATATGGCAGAAATTTGAAGGGAGAACGTTCCTGTTGGTGATTTTGTAAAATTCGTTAGTCTTTTCACAGAAAGAATAGATTGGAAACTTTTAGTTTATTTCATTTTCATTCTTATTTACAATAGTCAAGAATTAATGCTACAATGTAATCAACATGATACTTTAGATGTAGATGATTTTTTGTTATGATACTTTACAACATCGGGAAAATTGAATGATATCGCAAAATTTTGCGAAACATCTTTGTGCTACTAGGGTATAGATTTAATGAAAGTAAATTTCAGTCTTGAATGCGCTTATACTTTTGTTGCTTGGTTTTTTTTTTCAAGTGAGTTAGGAAATATGAAAATTCATACATCGAATTAGAATCGTATAAGTTGAGATACAAAATTGACACAGGTTTCTTTTGACTTACATTAAAATATAAAAAATGTTAATGGGAGTGAAAGTCAATGCAATATCTATACCGAAATAGCCTTATTATAAATGGAATGAAATAGTTCCAAATGATAAATTTGTCCTTGCATTATTAATTAAATTTTTTTGCAATGTGCGTAGATTTTATTGATTACCAGTAATTTCCATTTCTTTTAAATACAATTTTTCTTAATTAATGCATTTTGAGTTCTAAATAATATATTTACGTATGAATGTGAATGTATAATTATACATTTATTGGAACGATAATAGTTGGAGATGAACGCAGCATTTCTAAAAATTCATTATTCTAAATAAATATAAAGAATTAGTTAAGGCAGTTTGCTATATTTTGTTCAAAGTTGCAACCTTAAAGCCTTTAAGTTGCATCTGATTTTTATGACTGCCTGCATTCTTCTAAGACTAATTTGATGAATATGATATTGCAATAAGTATTTTAATTATTAAGTTGAAATGATTTCAATTTATATTCAGTAAAGAATGAAAGATAAACAAATGAAATTATTGTATAAAATCAGAAATTTTTAAAATTCTTCTAACTATAGATATGTCTTGATATACCTATTTTTTGGTAACTGTATTGCACTTTTTAAAAAAATTCTGGATTATTTTTATTTCTTTGATGGTACCTTATACATTTAAAATTTCGCTTTGTACATTATAAAATATATTTCATATATTATTCAAAGAGGGAATATTTTTCCTATAGAACTTTTTTTTATTATGAAAATAAGTATTTTAAACTATCTTTATATAGTTAAATATATGCTACAAAGGTATTTACCAATAATAAATGGGTTTCATTGTTTTTAAATTAATAAAGTAAATATTATTGTTTAAAACTTAACAGAGGTATCTTTAAATTTTATAATCAAAGTTAGTACGTACCTTATATTCTTTTGACTTACACATTTATTTTTTTTTATTTTCAAGATAATCTTGGCTATTTTTCTAAAATTAATTATTAAAATTAATCATTAAGGCAAAAAGCTTATTTTTAACATCAATGTGTTTTTATGTTAATTTCTATGCAAATCAAACAATGTGATATAAACAAAAATAACTTTCCATGAATCATAAACAGTATTAGAAAATATCGAATATGCTAATCCCAAGCAGCGAATTTATTCATTCTAGTCTTTTAAATTGATCTTGAATAATTTAATAAAGGATAAACGAAACAATTTGTTTACTTCAGTTTTGATTTGAAGAAGAAAAGTTTTAAGGTTAAGTATTTTTAATTTAACAGTTAATATTTTAGTAAATTAATTTTAATACAATAGTAAACTTAAAATCAAATGTTTGATTTATTTTCTCTCATTTTTTTACAATCATTTATATAAATGTATTCAACTTTTGTTGAAAAAACTCTTTGAATAGAGAAAAATTCGAAAAGAACTTATACGTCACTTAAAATTAGATGCTTGATAAATCAGAAAAAAAAAATATCCAGCGGTTATTAGCGGTGGATAAAGTAAAATTTTATACAGTGATAAATTCTGAATTTTCAAAATTTTACTATTGATTCTTCAATGCAATATCTTTTCTTTTAAACTTATGCATATTAATTTCGGTAAAAATAATTGTCTGCCAAAGATATTGTACACATACATTTCACTTTTCATTATACTCTTATTCGTCTTGTTTTATTGATGATCGAATTTACAATTTAGAAGCGTTCAAAGGTTTTGGACTACAATTGAATAAAAATCATCGCTATTTGATCAGGAAATTTTTTTTCTGTACCTACAAGAAAATAAATTCCTCGAATCATATACTTGTCATGATGATGTTACACCCATGAAATATATATTCAAATGCGTTTCATGATATTAAATGCATTGTGTATGGATGAGATAAATAGAGTTTGACTTTATTCATTTTACCTGACAATATGAATTACGACATTGTATAGATAATTCATTCATAAAGTTTTTAAAATGGGAGACATTTAAAGCTATTATTCTTTAAAAATAGACAAAATTATAAAAGAAGTCAGAGGCTTACTGAATTGCAAGCTATAAAAATAACAGACATTTTGTATTGTAAGAAAATAAAAGGCCTTTCTGTTCCTGGGTTTATAAAAAAATAGATACTTTCTTCTTTCTATACAATGCAGAAAATAGTAAATAATAAATTTTTAGATGTTTTCCTTCAGTTGTAAATACCTATAACATAAGTTTGAATAAATTCAGGGATTTCTGGATGCATACAGGCAAAATGTGCAATGATCACAGATTTTTCAATTCAGTTTTAAGAATTTTTACGGTTTCTTTAATTAGTATATCCGATGTAAGCATGAATTTACTTGATCAATGAAAAAGTGACGTTTCACATGAAAGGGATATTTGATATTTTATATGATTTCAGTATCGTCCTATATTTCTGTTATTCATTAATTTATTTTCAGAGAACAAAAAATGTTTTGATTTCGTAAATTTCAGGGTGACGAAGATAAAAAAGAAAAGAAGAAGAAGAGCAAGAAGAAGTCAGCTCAAGAAACAGATGCTTCTGCGGAATGCGAAACTGTAGCTGTTGATGAAACCCCCTCCGATCCTGTTCCTATCGAGCAGCCAATTATAACCGCTCCCCCAACCATGGAGAAAAAGTCATCTACAAAACGGAAAGCTCACAGATGTGGTTCGAACGTGTTTGCCATGTTTACTCAGAGGAAAGTGCAGGAATTTAAAGAGGTACGAGTAAGGGAAAAGAAAGATTTAATCTAATTTTTTTGTTTGAATCTATAGGAGAAGGAAATAACAAAGAGGAAGAAAACAAATACATAAAAATAAAATAAATGTATTAGAAATAGTTTTAAAACGAACACTTTTAATAGTATATTAAGAAGTATAGTTTGTTTATTTTAATTATTTTCTACTTTTTAAAACTTAATTTGTAATTTAATGCTATAAAGACTTTGAAATATATTTTTTAAAATTCTTTACTAAATGGTTTCATTCGTTTAAAATTACATTTAAATTAATCGACATATTGATAAATAAGTTCTGAAAATCTTGAAGTAGTGTATTTTCATCGAGAAGACATAGATATGCAAAATTTCAAAACTCTTGTACATTACAAAGCAAATGAAAGGTCGATTAAAATATTTCATCTTTGCAAACATGAAACAAATATCAAGTTAAAATAATGCATGAAGAAATGGGAAAAAAATAATCTTTAAACTAAAATAAAGAGCAATGTATTTTACTTATGCATAAGTAAATTATCATTCTTAAAGGAAGTTAAGTTGGTTAGACTAGCGTTTTGTTTAGAGGCTACTCGATGACTACTTTGAGATTAAGCTAGCATGTCATATAACAAGGACGACATTTAATTTGACATTTTCGTCTTCAAAGTTCCACAACACACTGGCGAGGAAATAGTAAACCTGGATAAATTTAAGATCCATAAGACTAGCCTTACAGGGTAGATATTTGGAATAATGAGTCTCTAGCCCGCAAATGTCCGACTCCAAAGTGAAGACACGTCATCGCGGTTTCTTTTAAAAGCAGTTATATTAATTTAAAAATTATGAAATTAATTTTGATATGAATTGTTCAAAACTTTAAAATTCACCAGAAGGAAGAAAAATCAACAGAAACTCTCGGAAGGGTTGGTGAATGCAGTGCTATCAAAACTGATTTGGAAAGCTAAGTTCGAAGTAGTTAAAGATTAAGACCCACTATTTTAAACGAATCTTTTAAAACATGAAAATTGAGTTACAAGCAAAATTGAAATCTTTCGTTATTATAATGAGCCTTCTGGTAAAGTACCAAAATGTTTTTCAATCAGAATATTTATGGGAAATATATTTCAGCAACAGTAGCAGCTTTTAAAGTTCATAGAAATTCAAATGATTTCCTAGAATATCATTTCAGCAACAATAGTAGTTTTTAAAGTTCATAGAAATTCAAATGATTTCCTAGAATATCATTTCAGCAACAGTAGCAGTTTTTAAAGTTCATAGAAATTCAAAGGATTTTTTTTATCTAATTAAAACAGTTTGAAAAGTGTGAATTAAATCATTCATTAAACCTTCTTTATAGCAAAGTATATTTTATATATTGCAGGCATTTCAACTAATTGATCAAGATAAGGATGGTTTCATTACAAAGTCTGACTTAAAAATAACGTTTGATCTCTTAGGCAAGTATTATTATTAATTTACTTTGCAGGAGTATGGTAGTAAATAAGCGAAATTTATGTTGTGTAAAGATTTCAGAAGTCTTAAAAGTGAGAATAATGATATATTTCAAAACAAACAGTATTTGATTTGATGATGCATATCTAAATTTATGTTAAATTTATTTTATTTCGATAAACACGTTTATTTTATGACATGTCTAAAGATTCAAGTTTTATGATATAGATATGCGCTTTCCTTGTGTTCGATAACCTCTCTTACGATATTATACGAGTGAAAATCTTTCTATGTTCACTGACTTCTTTCAATTATTTACATTTTCAGTTTAGAGAATAAAATAATAATGCTAACAAAATCAGCTTTCTTCTACAACGATAACAATTTGTAACAATGTTTAATGAGAAAGTGAGATGGAATCAATATTAAGATAAGTTTTGATATCAAAATTAAGAAAAATAGAAGCGTTCAATGATTCACTTTCCTGGTTAACATGAAAAGAAGAGTCATTAAAATATTTGAAGCTATTTATGTATTTAAAAGTTGCCATTATATGATTATAGGAATTTGAAATAATTACATAAATTTGGAAGATTTATAAATATAGAATTATTAGGAAAAGGATTGTAATAAGATTTTAAGAGAATTCCAATTTTAATAGAGTTCAAAAGACATTAATCAATACTATTTTAATAGATTTTCTATGAAAATCCCTTTTTTGGAATTCATTTTATTTCTCTTCTTATCATGCTATTTAAGAGAATCGTGAATTATACAATTTAAACTTCTTTAGTAAAAAATTTTTAGATTGTAGTTAATTCGAATTAAACGCATCTAATTATTCATATATATACAGGGTTGGTGATTTTCAATGGAAACGTATGCATGCCATTGTTTTTTTTCCAAATGTAATCAAGAACAACCGATTTCGGAATTTTACAGCTGGAAGTATTTTAAAGTTCGTTGAGTTTTAATGACTAAGTGATTTTGCAGAAAAAAATAGTCTAAATATCTACTTTTTAACTCTGTTTTACTAACTTTTTTACAAAAGGCCATTTTTATAAAGGAAATGCATTTTCAATGACATTTATAATTGTTTATAGTTTTAACATCAATTAAAGATGAGTTCAATTTTTTAAATTTAAATTTTAATGCGGTATTTGTACTTACTACTAAACAGGAAATGTCTCGTTTACTTATATTTAAGGATAAGATAATAACCTTTCAGATGGAATATTTTTAATCAATTTGAAAAAAATTTGGTTAATTAACATTAAATTTAAATTGACTTTTGTTTTGATGTTCAAAGACATCTTTCTTTTGTTAACTAACAATTGGGTTTTCTGCAACTATAGATAAGATTTAATATGAAAAGTCATTAAATACTTGCTGCAAACTTAACAGCAGGCTTTTTATTTAAAAGGGCGAGAAGTTGATGATGAAGACTTGCAGTCAATGCTAGCCGAAGCCCCAGGACCACTGAACTTCACTATGTTTCTTACTATCTTTGGAGAAAGAATATCAGGTCAGTAGAAAAGAGCTAAGGAACTCCGTTCTCTATCTTATTGAAATAATTCCGCAGTGGGTAATTTTTTTTTAAGAAGGCAAAATGATTAGAAATCAAATTAATTCTTTTTTTTCACAAACTAATTTCATTCGGAGTGAAGTTACAACTGGTACTTGAGCGTGTATAAGAACTGGCAATTTAACCAGCCTTCATAGACATTAAATGGATGGATGTATTTGAAATGTAACAATCAGATACAAGGTACGCTTCTTCATAAAACATATGCTGAAATTAAGCAACCCTAGTTACGAAAGTTTTAAAGTTAGAAATCAATGATCAATCTCAACTGGACAAAAATTTTTGATTAATAATTAAACAACGTAACATTAATAATAAAACCTGAATCTAATAAATAATAAAGTGGAGTATACTAAAATCAGGAAACATGCAGAAACAAACGCAGTCAGCTTATAAGGATGAATATTTACAATAAAAAGAAAAACAAATAGTAAAAAATTGTACTATACAATAAGAATGTGAAAAATTAACATTAAAATTGTAATTATTATTGAATGGATATAATAAAGGAGATGTCAATTTTTATTTTCAGTTCAATTGAAGAAGGATTAAAAGACAAGGAAAAATTAATATTGTTCATGCAAATTCAGAGCAAATTTCTGATCTCAGTTTCTGAGTAATTAAAATTTCCATTAGTAGTGGGTAAAAATAATTACTATACTATTTGATATAACGACTTTTCTTAAAAATAACTTTCTGATATCAATCATGGGTTTTCAAAAGAAAACGTCAGAATTATTTTTCTCTACCATGTAAATACTTATATAATGATTAACAGAAGATTTTTGTTTTGAAAGAGAATCATTATTTAAAATAGATATGCCCTAAATATCGTTCAGTAACAATAACTGTATTGCAGATTTTATTTCGATTGTGATAGATTAATAAACATAGAATCTGATGTAACCTAAGCACCGGATTTGTCTATATCTAAAATAATGAGCAAAGATATAAAATCGTAAGATATTTATATTTATATAAGAGAATAAGTTAAAAAATTAGATGAACACTTTATGAAATACATCGAAGCAACAGTATGGACTTATTTCAGAAAATGACTAAAGACGTAAGAGATCATTGAAAAACAGACACATTTTGATATACTTTCAACTATTATGTACTTTTAATGTTAGATTTTCATACTGTTTTCGAAAATAATTGAAAAGCCCATAGCGATTTGTATAACAACTGGAAAATTTGTCTTGTAGTCAGCATTTATCATGGGTGCGAAATATATTTTCTAGCATATTCTGTTACTGTGCATTTCCTATATAGATTTAAGATTCGGCTTATACACACTTGATAGACAATGCCTAATTATATAGATTAATTCGCTACCAAAGACGTTTAATAAAATTTGGCTTCGAATTCATTAACTGATGCGTATATAATAATTTCTTTTCAATTCTAGCATCCGTGCCTTTTATTTTTCAAAAAACAGTGTTAAAATATTCAATTACTTTTACGTAAAATATTCATTTACGAAGAAAAGTGAGTTGTGTAAAATGCAGTGCTTCTTAAAATTTTTAACTCACAACTACGGTTTTATTCCAAAATATCTTTTTTTTTATCTCGATTAAATGAAAATAAACAATTAATCAACAGTTAATAAAAAGGCATTTAATTTTTAATAATTAATCCAAAAGTTTGAATATACCAATATGAATTTCTTCCTTGATGTTAGTAACAAGAATCTACAAGGTGAAATTTGAATAAAAATTCCTTGGCACCGTTTGGCGATGGGGACCTAAAAAATGAAATTCTTTTCTACAGTAAACTATGGGTTATTTGGCTATTTCGATAGCCTTGATAAAGGTTTTTAACACTTTTGCATGTAAACTGATCATAGCTGTAAATGGTTTGATTGAAATGTTTTTATTCTGCATTTTTTCTTTTAATTTTAGGAACTGACGAAGAAGATGTCATCCTGTCAGCGTTTTCCATTTTTGACGAAGGCGATGGTAAAATGAAAGAAGAAGTGTAAGTTTTTAATAAGTAATTTTACAGAGAGGGAATGATGTATATTTTTTAAAAATAAAGATAATTAATTATTCTCATTAAATAATATAATTTATTTTTTCAGATTAAAAAATACTTTACGAAAGCGTGGAGATAAGTTTACTGATGAAGAGGTAAGCAATGATTTTGAAATTGTAGTTACAATATTTTCATTAAGTTATTTATAATTATGAACCTTGTATAAATGAATTGTCGGCCTGTAGTATTCTTCGCACTCCAAACAATTATATACGTTTTATCTTATCTATAAATCAAAAAATATATAAATCCTTCAGTATTTTTGCATTGTTGAGCGAAGTATAATTTCATTTTTGCAAAAGTTACCATCAAAATATCAATCTTGAAACTTCAAAAAGCAGCTTATGTGCTGTAAATATACATCTTTTTGTTAATATTAGTTGTGCTATAATATTAAATTTATAAATTTTGTTAAAATATTTAAGAGCATATTTAAAACAGAAATAAATGGAAAATAGTAGATATTCGCTATATGTCCTCGGTGCTTAGCTAAGAAGATAAATGAAATGGTATAATTAAATAAAGCAATTTGTTCTAAGCAAAGATTATATTTAACTATATCATGGCTCTTTTGGCTTATGTAGCTCAAAGATCTGATTTTAATCAGAGCTTTATAAGAATTTTATTTATGTCAGTTAGTTAAAAAAGAAAAAAAAATCAATATATATTTTATTATCATAAAAACATGAAGATGTCTGTCACGAAATGTAGATCATGTCAAATAGTCATTATAGGAATCTTCAATAATCTTTTTTTTTACTATCTATAAAAACAAATGGAACTTTCGGTTATGAGTCTTATACAATATTTCCTGTCTTTTTTATAATACTGTCAGTCAAATTCAAAAAGTTTAATTTTTGTAACTTGAATTATGTATATATTTATTTTGAATTGTTTTTGTTAATGCAAGGATAGCAGAAGAGTAAGAGCATTTTTTTGAATCAGTCATAAAAAGGGAACGATGTATTATTAATACTGAGCTAACTTTGCAGGCTTAGTTCCAATTGCACTATTACCATCAGCGAATCAAAATTATTAATGAAGATGTGTTTTCAAATTATTCTATTTTTACTTGCTACAACAGTAATTCTTTATTTTAGGCTGACATTTGTCTTAAAGAAGCGCCAGTTGATAAAGAAGGTTACATCAGTATACGAAGGTTTACACAAATTCTAACAAAAGGTGATGAAGATGATGATACAGATGGTGGTTAAAAGCTAAATTCACAGGTAATCTTTGTTACTTTTTACTATGCGCCTAAAAAACTCTAATTTTTATAGTTTAGTTCACAACGACAACGCAAATAGATCACATAGTAGAAGAAACTTCTTAACATAAATAAACCATTTCTATAGATTTTTTGCTGAATTCTTCAATTTTTTTTTAATAAAAAGACTTCTTGCTTTGAGGATGATAAAGATAATTTGTGATTACTTTTTTTGGTGGTTTCACAGTCTGAATAAACAATTTTTTCAGAATTGATAAAGCACTTAGACAAGTCTCGGAAATAGTATATCATTTAACCTTTATTCTAAATTTTTGTGTTCATTGAAGAACATTTATTTTTAGAATTTTTGATAAATATTTATTAATCAAGTACTTAAGGAATCAGAAAACAACGATACTTGGATAACATTATCTGTAACGATTAGTTTTTTCTCAACGACTATTAATATACAGTAAAAATAATTCTGAAGTTTCAATGACAGCGCTTCTTGTTGTAACTTTATTAAAAAATAATTGAGTAGAGAAATATTGCAACTTAAATTTAAGTATGGGTTTTATGAAATATCTAATCATATGCAAGTGTTAGACTATTTCTGTATTTTAGGAGACCATCCAAAAATACGTCAAATTCAGATTGATATCTATTCCTTGCATACCAGTATGGATTGCAAAACTTTTAATTAAGAAAAAAATCAGAATTAAAATTGTCAGAATTTGTGTGATTTCTTATTTGCTAAACTACTAGTATGATTTTTGTAGATTATATAAAATATCAAAATCTTTTCTAGGAAGAAAAGGAACTGAAGACGTAGATTTAACTCTACGCATTAGCTGGCACATTAGATGAATTAAAACCATATCTACAATATTTTGAATGATGGAATTTACCAACTGTCTGACAAAATGAACAAATAAAATATTTCATTATTTAATGCTTTATTTATTTTTTTTCCTTTACTGTGCATTTTTTTTCTTTTTATACAATTGATGAGAATCAGCAACTCTTACTTTATTCAAATTAATGAAATATATTCATATTAAATTTAAGCTCACAATGTGTGATGAATCAAGCCTTTAAATATAATTTTTAATAGATATAAATATCCAATGGAGCCGTTGACTAATAATTAATTTTAAAATTAATTGGCCAAAAAAAAACGATAGATTATTGCGAGGATAGAATAATTTTAACAAATTTTGAAGGTTAAACCCAGGCTTCAGATCGAAAAATTTGTAATTCTTTTTGAATCTTTACTTGTAACATTAACTTGTCTTGTTAACATAATTAATATTGACTTGCTTTAATTAGCAAAAGTAATACTTGTCTTCCGAAAAAAAAAGAGAGAAAGATCAAACTAGAATGAGAGAGAAAGTCATACAGTTATTCTGAACCAAATAAAAAATGAAACAGATGAAATCACTGTATATGCAATGGATGCAATAAGTATTGAATTCGGCTCAAAATATCGAAAATTACGAAAATAATTTAACAATATTTTTACAAACGCTTTTAAAAACATAAATTCAATTTTTTTAAAAAAATTATTATGAATGGAAAAATTTTAAGGTTTAAAAAGTTTTAAGTTTAAAATATATGTTTCAATTTCATGTATTGCACTTCTTGGAAACTGCTGATAACTCGAAACACTGTTTATCACGATAATTGTTAGAGAGATCTTTAGAAATAATTCAGATTGCACGAATTTTATCGTTTGTTAGTTATACAAGTTAAATTTGTTCATCAAGTATTCATTTCATTTGCCTTATTTTAATTTATCTCCTGTGTCTACGATAGTATTACTTAGCTTTGCAAGTGTTCATTTACATTTTCAAAAATTAACTATAAAGATAAAGTAACTTCAGTGGATTTATTGGAAAATCTAGTGACACAAGAAATGGCAATATATATAAGATATAATAATTATAATATGATTTGTACTAGAGAACATGTTGATTTGATTTTGTTGCTATCAGTATGTTATGACTGATATCCATAGATCAGGTTTTCCCAAACTTGTACACATTGTGATGCACTTTTAAGAAGCAGAATCTATAGTGACCCACTTCATCCTCGAAGTTAGGCGCATTTTCTTAGAGATGAACAGCAGATGTTATTTCCAAAAAAGTTTTAAGGGCCAAAAAGGTACTTTCATGAAGGGGAAAAAAAACAACCCTCATCATTTTTTTGTGTGGAAATTCTGGAAAGATAATATACATTCAAGATCTTGTTAAGAACCATTGAAAATTGAAATAATTGACTGAAACCAGTTGACCTATAAATTGGGAATCCCTATTATATAAAGGGAATATTGCGGATAATAAAATTTATTGTTTTGAAGAGTTTCAGGGTTTTATATTAATTCATGGTCTCTTTTGAAGCAATATAATGTTGCTTTTTTATTCTGTGATTATAAAGTTAATGATCACTTATTATTTTATGTTTCTTTAAATGTTAGCAATTATTTTGATACTAAAAATCAGAATTTTATATATATTATAAGAAATAATAGAGAAGTGTGGAAGGTTGATGTCGCATGTGAGGTTAAAGGATTAAGTAATATCAAATTTTTAGTGTTGTGGCTACTCTCGGCTTATGAAATTGCGATTTTTTCCCCTCAACTTATTTTTCGAATGTCTTTTATATATTTTGAGACCAGGTAAATGGTTCAGAATTTTTCAATTTTAAGGATGGCCAGTGATTTAGGCCAGATGATGTTGTGGGAATCGGAGTTTAGCTGAAATTTCGATTTTGGTCCATGGAGGCGGTTTGATCACATCCCTATATGACCATTGGAACTCAATTCCATCATTCCATGACCCGAATGCTTATACAGGGTGAAGTTTATCGTTGTGAATATAAAACGATTCGAAAAAAAAATGGAAACTAAGACCATACTTTTGCCATAGCATATTAGCATCAACATGATCAAAATAATTTTAATTAAAGACTGAAATTAGAAAAATGTTAATGAAGTAAGATCTTTCGAAATAATGAAAGTACACATTTTAATTTTAATTCTTTTATTAAAATTCTTATTCACGTACAAATAAAACGGACACATTTAATAAAAAGGATTGGGAGTGAATTTTATTTTTTTCAGCCAACCCAAATACTCTAAAATCACTGCACAAAATAAATGACGTAAGATGCGAGGTTCACTATCGAACATCAGAAATACTTGGCATCAGCCGTAAGGTAAAGCTAGAAAAAAAAAGAAAAATAAAATAAAAACAAAAATACGATTAAAAAAAACAAGTTGTGGGGTTGCAATTGAAACATTTCTAGAGCATAATGATCATTCTTTGAAGAGTATATGGGCTGACAGAAAAAATGTGCTACTCATCCAAAGATTAGAATGAGATGTATCTTATGTACACATTTTTAATGATGAAAATTTTTTAAGCAGCTATTAGTGTGTTAAAATGGGCGGTTTGAAATATATTAACGAGTGAGTGAATTCATAATTTTTAAACATAGATTTGTTTTAATGTTTTTTTATTTATCAAAGATACGATTAAATGTTTCGAAAGCAATTCTGCTTGACGAGCGTTTATTTTAATAAGCAGTCATTTTTCTCCGTATATGTTGCGAAATCATTTCAGTAAGCTAAAACATTTTAACCAATAAAATAATGCTTAAATATTTAAAAAGTTACTTTCCTTTAAAATTTTGGTTAATAACTGATTAACATATTTCATATATGTACGCTTAGGCAAAAAATCCTTTTAACATATTATTTCGTAAAATAATTATTTAATGCTTAAAAGGAAATATGAAAGTAGGAAGTTCTCTACATCTCTAACCGTATAAAATAATTGCTTATTTATATCAATTAAAGAGCAGTAGAATTTTTCGATATTTTGAGGAATTCTTTTTTTATTTCCCAAATACTCCCAATATTTCCCAATGTAGTTAATCTGATTATACATCATTTTTTATAATATTAATAAAAGAAAACTTTCTATTTAATTTCGAAAAGTTATCCGTATTGTACTATCACTCACTCATTACAGCAGTATTACAAGCATAACTTTTTGAAACGGAATATCTCCCCCTTTTTTCATTAAGTCACCTCTTGTTAATGCATTCATCAATTAACTCATTCCTTTTCTACTTCGATATTAATGCCTTTCGCATTTTAATAAAACTGAAGTAAATATGACAAAAACGACTCTGCAGTTCTTTCAAGAGCGCAAGATTTACATACGGAGAAAGGTAGTCTCGGTCTTTTGGCCTCACAAGGCTGACAAATAGTGTTAGGAATGTGGTCTCTGGTAGAGGTACAGTCACACATCTGACACTGGAAGCTTTGAGTAGATTTCAAGAACTTTCTTGCGAACACACTTCGCCAATTCTTCAGATCACCAGATGATGCCTTATTCAGAGAATGAGAAGAAAAGAAGCTTCCATCAACATCTTGCGACAAAGCTATGCATAAATCTTTAGGCAATGATATTTGAGATCGCAAGGCAGGTTCTCCAACCAAGTCTCTCTGTGTTACATCCTTCGAATGATATACGGTAACTGGATCAACACCTGCAAGCAGTAATTGTATTATGAATATAAAGAATAACTGGAATAAGATATTGGAGTCCTAGCAGTTTTGGTTAAAATGGATACAAATCACACATTTGACTCAAGTACTTCTTTGTAAGCAATAGTTACATCAATTCTTCAAAACGTAATGAATTTGTGCAAGTCTTATTTTGTTAAATAAGAGATGTAAAAGTGCTGTTGCTTTCCTCTATCAAAGTGGAGATGTAACGTATGGATTAAAGAGCTATTACAAGTTTATAACTAATTTGCTGCAAGGTATATCCAAAATTAAAATTTTTCTCATCTAGTGAAAATACGCAAATAACTTTCCAACGTTAACGGAATGTTGTCACCATATCTTTCGGTTTCACTGCAAACAAAGGAATTGTTTCCCATCATGAGAGATGAGAATTTAACAATTTTTCTTGACTTTATTTTCATAAACTGCTCTTTGTAAGTTAAGAAGCATAATTTATATTTTTAAAAGAAAAATATCTGAGATTTATTTTGTGATTTGAAAGTGAAAAATGTAACTTATGATTTTTCTTTGCTTTAAGCTCAAATCGTTAGATGAGAAACTCGAAGCTGAATCCTGACAAAGTCAAATGTTGTCTACTTTATTCGCAGAATTTTATGTTTTGTTTGATTATAAAAATGTAACAAAGAAAATTTCATGATGATCAAACTCATCTCTTTTTATTCATAGATAAAACATTACAAGCTTTAAATAAATTTATATTTGAAGTATTTTGTAGAAGAAATTTCTTTAAATACGTTTCAAAAATGAGTAAAAGGAGAGTGCTTATAATTCAAAATGAAATGACAGCGAAATCTGTCATTAATAAAATCTTACAACGTCGAATATTGAGTAATGAAGAAAATGTTTACTATAACAATGATAGCTTCTTACCTATAATATCTTTTTCTTTGATGGAGCTTTTTCTGATAGAAATTTCAGCATCTTTCACCACGTGTAAGCTGATTCCTCGTTCTAACAGAATCTGATGAATAACTGGATACAACAGCTAGAAATAGAATATAATGGCAAGATGATTTTAAGTCGAAATATCGCACTGGTGGATAAATTTGTTCCTTCAATTCTAATTGTGAAGGGCGAATAGTTTTTATTAAAAAGAGAGATAACAGAATATGCACTAAGGTGACAAAATTAGGAATCTCATTTTATATATATTATTTAAATGCTAAGATATATTGGGAATTCACTGCATAAATTATCTTTCATGTATGATTTTCATTAAATGACGTCATTGCTGTTATAAGTCAATCAACCATCAATTTCAAATAATTTATTTTACATTTCTTACTTGGTGGTTTATTATGTAATAAAGGCTGTAAACTGTTCCATTATTTGATTATTTCTTTCCCAACTCATTCCTACATATAGCAATTATTGGAGCTCCTGTTAAGACAGATTTGGGCAAAGCTTTTAAAATTCGCTCTTGGTAACATAATTCAGAATTCCTCAGTAGGTATTCTAATTGCAGTTTTTATGAATCATTTGAATTATGATTCATATACGAATAATAAAAATCGAATAGATCGATGTTTATTTGTGTTAGGAGCTATTTCATTCACTATAATTAGAAGCAAACAAGTTATGAATCTTGCAGAATTATTTAAATAAATCGAGGTAAAATTATAATAGGAAAAAGAATATTACACACGAACCTTTTATGACCCACGATTAAAGAGTCATGCTTCATGTTTGAAAATACCACTAAGTATTATAAAGAAGTTTATAAAGAAATTGTGGAATTGTGATTCACAGAAAATGCACTTTCATAAATTGAAATCTTATTATGTACGTAACAATTGAGGACATTGGTAATTTAATAATTCCTCCTGCTGTTTAAAGCTTTTGACGCTTTAAGATTTTAAATTTGGATAAAAATTTGAATAAAAGGTTAATATTTACTAAAACTTAAAACTTTCCAAGAGTATCAACAACGATTAAAAAATACCGGAAAAAATTTCATTTGTTCAGTCAGTGTAGCACTTAAATATAGCATTCATTCCGTGAAAATAATATATATCTTTTGATTTAAAATGAATAATGTATTTTAAATATCATCAACCTACGCTCAGCAATTGTTAGCTATAATGTTTCAAAATTTAGAGAAGAAAAGTTTAAAAAAATAATTCTTTGGATTGAAAATAAAGCATGCCATATTATAACTGACAGCAATGCTTTGATTATAGTAATAGTCATAATAAAAAAAAATTCAAAAAAAATTCCAATGATCTATGTTCGAAATCTGCATATTGAAAGAAAGTATATCTGTACAAGAAAGTATAAATAAATTACTCTATATATTGTATAAAATTCAGCTGAATATTTTTATCTTTTAATGGTATATTTGTAATAAAATTTTTATTTGTATTCCATTGTTTTCTGATAATCTAAAAAGAGAAAAAATTATATGAATATTTATTTTTGAAGTTCCCCTATGTACATTCTAAATCTCACCATGCTGAGCTCAATATATTTTTTGCATTAAGTAAAATTGTCATGATTATATTCATGTTTTTCTTGACCAATTAAACTGTTTCTATCCACAAACATGTTTCTTTTGATTCAAATTTTTTATTTGTGACAATGTCGAAATCAGTCAAATTATGTTCCTACTTTATATGTTCTTCAATAGCAAAATAAATTAAAATTCGGAATTTTCTTGGACTAATTTTTATGAATATTAAAAGTAAAAGTAAACAATTTTTTTACATACCCTCCCCCCCTGAAAAAATAAATAAGCTTACCGATCTAGAAATTTAAATCTTTTGAACTTTAAGAATTAAAATTTAACAACTGCATGCAAAAAAAAAAAAAAAAAAAAAAGGAACATACCGATTTGTAGTCATATTTGCAGGGAGAGCATGACAATAAGACAAAGGATTTCGCTGTATCGCTTCTGAACAGGTAATTAACAGCGAGTTTCATAGCTTCAAAGGCCCTGGAAGATTCTGTCTTTTGATTTTCTGCTTTTATTCGATCTTTTATAGAATTGATGTCCCTCGAATTGAAAAATGTGCTTCCTTTCACTGTGTATATCTGTGGGTTGCCAATATCAGCTCCATAGCCAACTGCACCAAACATGACATCTTTGAAGCCATCGTTTTGCAGCTCTCTTTCAATTGAACGGGCAAGGTTGCCTAAGTCATTCACAATAGCTTTATTGCATTCGTGATCTTCTACAATGAAAACGACATCAGCTGATTTCTTGCTTAAGTTTTCATACTTTTTCCTGTCACCTTGCTGCAGGGTGCTTCCATCAGGTGCACTGCATGTAACTATGGGAAACGAGAATAAAAAAAAATAGTCAAAATTATAACAAAGATGAGTAAAACATATAGAAAAGAGAATATTTTCTCTTTTTTGGGGGGGGGGGGATTTTATCACCTTTTGTCAAAAGATAAATTTCTGAATTTTTTTATGAAATCTATATAAACTCGAATAAACTAGCTATCATAAGTCAAATGATATGGGAAACTAAAAGGAACAAAAGCAAATCCAAATAAGCACATGACGAATGGTAAAAATATATTTAAAATGGGAATAATAAGGATATTAACATATTAATGAGAGATAAATTTTATTAATCTGCGATATGATTAGCGAGCGATGTATGAAAACAAAATGTTGCAGGATGTCATAAAAGCAATTGCTATTTGTCAAATATATTACACAAGATTTCCATTTTTAATTAATAAAGAACTGCTCTATATAGCTGATGAATGTATCAACTACCGCAATAGCAATAATCTGCAACAGAAAGTGGAAAGCAAAAAGTATTTATAAAGGATAACATTGTAATTTTATATCAAAACAACAGTTATTTGTTGAGAAATTTTTTTCCAGAATTAGCATATCTAAAGAAAAGTTTGGTTATGAAATAGTCAGGGTCACACTAATATGGAAATAGTACATGGGAAGAAATTCTGAATCATCAATCAGAGTTTCCATATGCTTATCCCACATTCTTCGTTCAAATGAAAATGTTGGTTCCATTAACATCTGCCTATAAAATATGAATTATTGCGCACTGAATCTGTGTAGAGGAGTTTAAAGTACGACGTTACGTGTTTTGTCGTTTTCTGTTTCATTGAATAATACGAAACCACTAACCCCTATATACCAGGTTACTCTTTCTCTGCCATATGGTTGCCACACCATGACTATCATGGTATTTTCCCCATAAAATTCTACAAAAACTGTCAGTTTTCGCTTAACATATGCAACCATCTACCAGAAATCATGTTGGACAATACTGTCAGAACCAGATGCCTATTTTCATTTGGACTAGTCACAAAAATGCCTTTCACAAATACATGAATTTCATTCCATTAAAAAAAATCGTTACAGCGTTTCTTTCGTCATTGTTTTGACTTGCCTTTGAGGCTAAAGAAAGCATAGTACATTTTTCGAAATCAAAGAAACTGTTGCAACTTATTTTGTATTCAGTTCCCGATGATTTGTTTTGGCTTAACAAATCATTAACAATTTTTAAATAGTGAATTTTCTAAATTCAAGAAAGCCTCCAGTTATAATTATCGCTAACATGTATAACAAAGCACATTTTTTTTGTATGCAGAATCTTCAGAATTAAAAATATATATATATCAGTAAGCTTACTGCATTTGCTGGGAAGATTCAATTCGATGTAATTTCTTTCACATTCCATAACATATGCTGCTGCAATATTACATAATGATTTTGCTGGATCACTTGCTCTTGCGAGATGACGGAGGCACAATTGGAAATATTCTTCAGGTTTAACCTGAAAATGTTTTGATGACATATAATTTCATTTAACAAGTATTACATAAACATGATATTTTTTATTAAAGAATATAGAATTCAGAATATTTTTTATTAAAGCTGAATAGTTTTATTATTATACGAAAGAGAAGTCTAACAAATCAATTTTCTCAATATTGGCATAGATGATAATCAAAATTGCAATTTTTTATTGAAAAATAACGGTGTTTGATTTCTTAAAAATTAATTGAAAATCGAATAACTTGTGGTTTTCACTGTTTAATTCAGAAATCAAATTATTTTACCGAAAAGTAAATTATTAGTAAATAAATTAAAGTTTTGATACTAAAGAAATTCTTTTTCATTTGCATATATTTTTCTATAATTTAAGAAAGGATACTCTTTATAATGCCTCTAAAAAACTACCGTTTGATTTCAGAAGCATAAAATTTTTTATTTATCCTAATAAATCTCAGATAAAAAAAAATTTGGATTTTCTAAGTTTGTTTCATGGTTAGAGCGTTAAAAATATCTAGAAAAATTTACCAGAAGGAACGGATATTGGTAGCTCATAAAAGGGTTTGGTTATCAGTTTTCACAATTGAAAGTTTTTATGAATACAAATTAATGTTTATTAATGTTTTATTTATTATTCATTAATATTTCCATTGAAAATTTAAAGAAGCAAAACTTTACTGAGAGAAAAAGAAATAGTTAAAAGATTGAATACTACGGTATTGAAATTTTTTTCAGTTAAAAATATATGTTTATAATGTACGATATCTTACTTCATAGAAACATGCTGATAGTGGAGACGAAGTGGACTCGAAATGTTCTTTACATAATTTATAATAGTCACTGTTTTCCTTAATCTTCACTTCAGGAACTAAATTATTAGATTTGCAGCCTTTCTTTAACTCAAAACTCTTGGCTAGGACACTTGGAGAGTTTGCAACTTGTCCTTTTGGTCTTTTGAATTCATCCGAAGGTTCGTAGTTGTAAGTTCCAAGAAGGCCAGCAGTTTTTCCAAAATACCAACCAGTAATTGAAAATGTGCATATCTGATAAACCAAATTGCATTTCACTTTAACGCCATGTTTGTCGTCAATGATGACAGTGCTTCCAGATCGGGAAACTGTAAATTCTTTTGTGAGATATGGCAATTCCACTGCATTATCATCTACACTTATCTGAAAAAAAAATTCATACTTTCATATAGTAGTTAAAGAATCTTCGAGTACCTTAAGTCTGAGAAGAAGGGTTTTAGTTAATATTTATACATATGTAATAGTATTTTGGAAAGAAAATTAAGTATCAGAAGGTATCTTGTGACACTTGAAAATTATAAAATTATACACGTTGAATTGGTGAAACTGTTCACCAAGAAGATTTGTTAGATTTCAGTTCTGAGCTTATTAGAAGAAATGTATTTAGAAATTAGAGCTTTTAACTAGTACTTTTTATTCATTAAAGTTTCTTAAAGGAAGAAATACGAAAGAATGAATGTGCTCGTTCTGTATTTATAATATATATTTATCTTTCCATTATTATATTAAGACGTCGCTATAATAGTATGTTTTGTTTTTATATTATTGTATATTCAAAGTGAGAGCACAGTTGAACATATTATAAAAGACTGAGTTTTGTGAAAAAAGAAAGACTACAATGGCTTGTAAGATGGCAACTGAAAAAATATTCACCTACTTATTCAAGATTTCAGGTTTAAAAACTAAATTAAGAACGCTATCATTAGTTTATTGTAAATGGAATTGAGCTGAATCCATTCTTTCCATTTGTTTTTTTCGTTTTCTAAATTATTTTATTTATATTTCAGATAATAATTGTAAATGCAAAGAAATATTAACAAAGGAAAATAAGATTTATTAGCAGTGTTGGTGAAGATTTCTGTGGAAAGGAAGGTCTAGATGACTCTTGGTGTGGTCAGTTAGTTGCGTTTAACAGCGCGCGTACTCCCAAGGGTTTTTGAGGTGAAAGAGTTGAATGTGATCTCTCACATGCCTAGTATGGCCTGCTCTCCGTGAGGGACTAATAGTGTAGTGCGGCCTCATTTAATCTTCCCGTATGGCCTCTGGCTAAACGGAGTTTGAAATGCTATCATTGGATATTCAAAATGACATTCTTCCATGTGATATCTAGGCCTGAAATCGATTCGATAATAATTATCTATATATTAGGTATTTATCTTTCCACTGTTTAGTTTTCATGCTGCAAGAATAATGTGCATAATTTTGCAGCATTCATAACGAAAGTCATCTACATGATATTTTGATCTAGAGACGACTCGACAGTCAATATTACCAGGAAATTCAGTGCTGATTTCGGTTATCATGTTTTTCTTGTAATTGTCAGAAATTGTTCATGAGCACTATAGTAGCGAAGTCTTAAGACTGAATTGAGTCAATTTTGCGTGCCTTTGGTAATAAACTATTTCATATGATAAATCAAAACTCTTCTTCAATTTAAATGTATATTTTAAATCTATAATTATGAATATTTAAACAAAGGAAGAATTTGGGCCCGTATGTTTCTAAACACTTTTATTTAACTTCAATATTTTCATTTTTGTAGAGATAGAATTTTATAATTGGTTTTCTACTCATTTCCTAATGTGTTAGAAGACTGAAATTTTATACACTTTCGTAATTTCGATGAAACACGATTTAATATTTTCAAAAACTAATTATTAATTAAAATTATGCTGCTTAATATAATGATGAAAGTATGTTTTTAAAAACTTTTTATAGTCAAATTTTTTTCTAGTTAGTATATTTCGAACTTACTATTTGATCACCGCTGTTTACTTCAATACTCTTGTCGTTGATTAATGCAAGTATAGATGGACCTTTTTCACCCGCAGACGGTTTGAGAGCAAACGTGAAATTACCATCCTCAAAATCTCTAGAGAGGAGGTAGGTACATTCTCCAGCAAAGTCGTAGAATACTTTATCAAATGTTACAAAATGATGGTTACCCACAAGCATAGCTTGAGCTGCAAAAAACAAAGAATGATTAAGTTGTGTTGTTGTAAAAAAGAGAATACAAAAGCAATTCAGAGTTTGTCAGCATAAATCTTAAGATAATTTATTTAGTTATTGCCATTTACCTTTTAAATTATTCATATCTAGTCATTATTATAACAGAGTCAATTCACACGCCTGTGTTCGATGATAAGCTTCGCATGTTATCATACATTTAGTTGCAGGTTGTCTTAATGCTTTGCTGTGACGTCATGTTTTTTTCCTCCTATAAGATGCGTAGTGGATTCCAAAATTAAGTTAAAGTGACGCGTTTAATGTGTAGCAGATGAATTATTTCCGCTAGATTTTAAAGCTATTAAATAATTTAAAAAATCTAAGGAAAGAAAGCACCGTTTTAAACAAAGAAAAAGGAAACTATTTTCACCTCATTACAGCTGTATTCTTCACATCTTTCAGTTTATAGTATCTTGCAATATTTTAAAATTCTTTTTACAGTTATCTAAAAAATTAATAGAAGGTTTGATGCAAAGTTTTTAGAGCAGCAGGAAATAACAAAGGTAAAGAATGGAAGAAAAAAAATTCTCAAATTTATTTGGGAGGAACATTAAAACTAATATAGAAAGTTAAAAATAAATATTAAAACAGGCAGAAACTCTTTTTATATTTTCAATATAAGAACGTTTTCCTCTTGCTTCAAAAGAATCTAATTATCGATTAATAAAAATATTTTCTTTCTACATTTTGGGCTTGGGAAAAAAAGAAAGATTTTTAACTAAGGGGTTTTAACTGAACAGCTAATGATTTTTCAGTCATTTATTTTCATATTTACATTAAGAAATAGAGTTCAAGAGAAATTTTTAAAATAATAATTTCTGTGCATTTGTAATCTGCGTTCATGTATATTTAAACAAGCAACATCGAAAAATAGAAAAAAAAAATCATGTAATGTAAAAATCAATATAGCGTCTTTAAAAACATATAAATAACACAAAAGATTTGATATTAAATATTTAGAATTCCTAAAATGACTGGAAGATAAGTACAGATAAAAGTGATACAGAAGATTAAGTCCAAATTGTAAAGTATAGAGAATAAATGATTTAAGGATTACAATTTAAAGTGTTTATAGTTGTACCTTCATAAGGTGGGAAGAAATTTAAGTCAGCTCCTCGCTTGAACTTGACCAGTAAAGCTTGCGAACTAAACTGTTCTCTGTGGAATACCAGTCTTTCTACTAAATTTGTTACTCGATCAAGAATGCGAGTAAGCACTTTAACTGGGTACGATTGTGAAACTCCAAAATGAATATCGAAGTCTACATGGCCTCGTTCGACATCGAATGCATTGATTGTCGTCGCAGATTTTGGAGATGGAGGAGTGAAGTTGAAGAGGAAATCTTCTATGTAGTGCTTTCCTATGGAAATCAGCTTTTCGAAGTCTATTTTTTCTACTTCACTTCTCAGCTGTCAAAATAGAAAATATTTCATACAACATATCATGTCACAAAAACACAGGATGTAATCTTTGATATGCTTAAATTAAAACGATTAAATGAGAATCAGTGATGTGAGAAATGAGAAAACAATATATACCATACTAAATGTTACTAAAATGAATTATAAGAATATAAATGATTGATAATATAACAAAATCTAATTTTCAGAGCAAAAAATGAATAAAAATTGAATTTTAGTTCAGAAAGATAATCGAAATATACTTAAAGTATTTGTACTTAAATATTATTGTTTTTAAACGTTAAAAAATGTCTGATAATCATGGTGAAGTTTATTTAAACAAAAATCTAACCAAAAAATAACCCTCCCAGAATTAAGTAAGAAATTCTATCAAATACCTTCCAATTGTTTGCTCTTTTAAAAACATTATCATGATAGAATCTTGATTTTTTAAAAAAATATTCAGGCACTCATTCTCAGCTTTAATCTTTTATGAATAAATGTTAGTTTCTTATTAAAACTTATCTTTTAATCCTTTGTACCGTTTTATGGATATTTAAAAAAAAAATAATGAACAACTTTCACGACAAATTTCTCACTTCATTCGTGTTCTTTAATCTAAATGAAACGCTATATGCATTGAATTGAATTTAATTCTGTGCTTTTCTTAATTTTTATATTTCTTATCAATAAGAAGTAATTTTCTGCCTTTTTGATAACCATTCTAATTTTTTGCGTTATCAACTTTTGAAATGATAATCGATAAGTGTCAGTGAATTGAAACAATATTTAAATGGATTGAAAGATGGACGGAGAAACCTGATACGAAATGTATGAATGTTATTATGGGAAATCCGTTCGGTGAGTATATGGTGAGAAGTCAACAAGCTCGATAACGGATGGCTATGCTTTATTCCACACACGCACACACAAAATGAAACACATAGCCGTAATATTCAGTACTTTCAGAAATCAACAACGCATTAGCACACAACAATTCGCTTCTTAAATAGTATCAAAGCACAATAGTATTCAGCTTAAAACAACTGGAGGGCTCGCTCTTCAGTCAATATTCCAAAGAGAGAAGTCACTCGATTCACCGAGAATTTTATATGGTAAAGTATCAAATCTTAGATGGATTGCTAGATATCGATTTCTAATGGAGATGCCTCCATAATTCTTTTATTTTCTAGAACCTTCATTTTGGTAATTAAATTTGAAGATAAGTCTGAGAATCAGTGGTCTGATATCTATTCAGCCTTCATTAAAAATATTTCTAAAATTCTTTTCCTTGCTATGAAATTCACAGGAAAGCAACATTGCAGATTTGAAACAATATAATCACACATAATTTGGATATTTTTTCAACCACTAAAACAAACAGAGTTATCATATTGAAGAAATAAGATATTACGTTATTTTTTTTATTTAGGATAAGGGTATCATGTTAATGAGTATTATTTCGTTGTACGGGGATATCTCTGCATACCAATGGAACGTTAAATGTATAGTCAAGTGAATTTCAACTCTTTCTCTAATTCAAATTTTCTCAAACTTTCTTTTGCCGACCTTTTTTTCAGAAGCAAAAAATGACGATATCATTGATACTTAAAAATTAAATTAATGACGAATGAAGTGACTATTGAAAGATGACAGAAACTTTTAGTTTAATGCCATTGTTTCATGAAATATTTTCAAATATTTTAATTTAAAATGATTTCCTTAATTATTTATTTTTACCGTCTGTAATTAGAGGATTTATACAAAAAGTTTTGCCTCGAAAAATTTCGACGTTCCTATGTGAAATAGTGATACTTGATTTAAGAATCACTGATCTAATCTTAAGTTAGTTTTCCAATAACGTGGATTTTTTTAAAATGTGATAAGCAATGTAATCTTACCCTAGAGAATGCATCTTGAGCAATTTTTGTTGCCTGAATGACATATTTATTGGTAACTATCGCTTGTCTTATTGTACGATAATAACGAGGATAATTTTCCAAGAATGACTGTATGTGTGGTTCAACAGCTGTGTAAGTCAACTGAACAATTTTGACAACAATTTCACCACATTTATATTTTGTTAAAGGCTGGAGAGCAGCTTTCACTAGGATCATGGCTTTGTCGTAAAATTTTCTTGCATCCACTCCTGGTCTCTCCATGAAATTACGTATCTTTTCTGAAATAAAATTTTAACTATTAAAAATTTCTATTAATTAACTAAATTTCTAATTAAGTAATCATTTAAAATTACTCTTCATTTTGTTCAAATAATTAACCATAATGTTAAAAAGTTGTAAATAAGACGAAAAGTAAATATGTAGTGGTGTTTCAGTATTTAATAAAGGAGAAATGATAATTATCTAGCGTTTTAAAACATTAGATGTTTAAACAAGAATAATAATGACTTTCTTCAGTTTAGAATAACATTTAGACATTTATTTATAACTAATCAGTTCAGCAGATAAAGATTGTAAATTTTTAGTGGAATCCTTCAAACAATTTTCTTTATAGATGCTTTCTGTCTAAATAAAACAAAATGCTTTGATTAACCTAACAGTTTATTGTAATTTTTTATATCCGTCATTGATACCGTTCCTGCAAATTAATTTTTGTAGCAGTTTTTGATATTTGAGAAAAATATTTGAAGTTGTTTTTATTAAAAATAAAGAATTACAAGGAATCTTTTTAGAAGCTTAGTAGCGTGTATTTTGATTTAATTAATTCAATCAAATATTTTTCGTTTTTTAGTATCAATTATTTTTAGACTGCTCATTTATACTCATCAATTTTTTAGTTTATTGTAGGCATTGTAATTAAATTAAAGATTGCCTTCCTTCAATTTTCAACTTAATTACAGTACTACAGACGACATACCAAAAGAAGCTTAAGTATAATGATTATGCTTTGGCAGAAAAATTATTCATTCTTTTCTAGACGGTTTCTTGAGAATATTTTATTTTTTGATACACTCTTATTAAACTTGACTTATTTCATGTTTATAAAGACAGAATTTTATAATTGATCTATCACTCTTTTCTTGATGTGCAATATTTTCAAAATTTATTTGTCAATTAATCCTTTAAATTTATTTTGCTTTGATTCAATGCGAGATGTATCTTTTGGCAGAGAATTTGAGTAAAATTGTTTACAAGATTCCATAATAATTATAAGAATGAATTTGAAATATACAGAAAACTAATGAAAAGCAAATAATAAATACGAAAAATTAAAGAACCCTTTTGTTAATGAAATAAAATTTAGAAAATATTTTTCTTTGCAAAGACAAAAAAAAAAAAAATTAATAAGATTAGAGAAATAGTTTCTAATTGCACATGAGTTAAACATTATTGAATATACAGCGGTTATTATTATTATTATTTTATTTAAATTTCATGATCATTAAAGGAAATTTTGTGATACATATTACATTGAAAGTTAGTTCCTGAAGGTTTTTTTTTGTATTGATCTTTCTCTGAAGTCAATTTAATTTCATTGAAATCTTGCAAATCAAAATACAATTCTCATGAATAATTTATCTAATTAATATTACAGAAAAAGATATTATAGAATAAAAGTTTCAAGAGTTTCGATTTCTGTCCAATATTATGTAATGTGTTTTGGCATACTATTTAAATTTTAAGAAATTTTATTTAAAAAAATTGTACATATTAAACAATAATCCGTATGTTTTACTGATTTGATGAAATTATGCTATAGTTCTGTTTAATCCCAATGCAAAAATTGATGGAAGGTCAATATTTGAAAGTTGATTTGACAGTAAGGAATCAATGTTGTTAAAAAATGTACAAAAAATAAAATAAACATTACAACGAAATATTATAGTAAAAATAAATAATAAGACATGCGTTAATACATATTTCAGAAAAGTGAAACTTCATTTACGTTTGAGCAGAGCTGAAAATAAATCTAGCAAAACAATGAAAATTTAACTTGACCAACTATGTCTTTGATGTGAATATGGGGTAATACTTACGAGGTATGGACTGAATAAAGATCTTTATTTGATTTGCCAGTCCTTTCCATCCTCCGTCATTAAAAGCATTAACGAAAGCTTTACAATCTTCGTTGTTATGACATACAGCTTTAACAATACCAGTTGCTTTATTTACGAAATTGATAGCGGTTTTGAAATACTCTTTATAATAGGATTCCACAGCACTCCAAACTTCGTAAAGAGCACTTCTCACCAGTTGCCTTGCTCTTTGTATGGTTTGTTTGATTTCAGTAAATGGTCTATAAAACGAAAAGAGTTATCATCAATTTAGATGGGAAACTTAGTTTATTATAGAAGTAAAAGCAGACTATTAAAGTTGATTAAAGATGTCACAGAAGAAAACTTTAGAAATCTTGTTTATTTGAGTTCTAAAGAAGCATTTGAAAGACATAAAATAAAAATCCAAGGAATTGTGCACTTGTTTGCAAAATATAGAAATTATTTAGAACTACCTTGTTGTCCAAATTACCAAACGTTTACTTTAGATACATGAAAATACATTGACGGATTCTTAAAGCTTCATTAATTTTGAGATATTATATTTCATTTTTTTGAAACCAGGGATTATAAGCTTTCTTCAGCTATTGCTTCACGTTTGAAATTGTTTTATAAGTTTCGCATTGCAGCTTATATAATAGCCCTGATGCACTTTCTGCTCCATGTTTTAAATCGGTAATGAAAGGAAATGAATTTTAGATCAGACAATTGCATTTGAGATTATTTAAAATTGTCATTAAATTTTCATTTGTTTGCTGTTTAATGTTTATTATTTACTTATAAGTCTTGATGCACATTATAAATTTATCTCATCATCATAAGACAGGAAAGGAACTTGTTAACTCTTAGAATGCCATTTTAAAATTCTTTTAGATGCCTTCTTAAATTTTAACATTTTTTCAACAAAAATGTGTTAGGCTCTGTTGAAGTCAGTCACACTTGATCTTTATCATATTGTGAAGGAGAAGGAATTTAAAGAAGTGTGACATATGTGTCCCACTAATATTACTGGCTGGGATCGTTAGCTCCCATTTGTATTCTAGGTAAGAGGAAAAAAATAACAACAATAAATATCTCACAAACATTTATTTTGTTTAGAACTTTTTACACAAAATGCCTCTGAATTAATATATCATGTAAGTTAAGGTGATAAATATAGTTTATAAAATGGAATTAGATTCATAGTAGATAAAGTTTTGGTTATTTTTTTTTCAGATCTTCTGCTGAGTTTTGAAACATTGGCACAATATTCAATGAGTTTAAGAATTTATAAAATCCCATTGATGTTCATATTCTTTTTCGTGGGACGTATGTAACCAAGTGGTAGTATAAAGATTAAATTTCTATGCGTTAAAAAGAAATCCTAACGTTATTCAAATGTGAAAATCTGTTTCGCTATTGTTAACGGTAAATCAGTTTGCCCTCTGCATGAAAAATCCTTTAGAAACTTTTTTTTTCTTCAAACTTTATGCTTCAAACTTTTTTCAAGCATGTTTATATGATGAAGTCTTAATGACCGTTGATTCATTTACTTAGCCGTACATTTTTCGATGACGATTATTTAGTCCTAATATTTTTTTTTTAAAATACCAAATACGAACTACTATATAAGTAAATGTGAGGAATATAGAAAAAATGATAAAAGAATTTATTGTATTATTTCGTCTATGTTTTCAAAAAAGCTGCATGTAATACATTTATTTAATGAATGACACATAATCATACAGTTTTAGAAAAATCAAAATAAAATATTAAGAAAAAAACAATAAAGCTCCAAGTAAACTTTGTTAAGATTTTGTAAATTATTTCGCTAGTAGAATCATGATTTTACTCATTTACAAACACACCATGAGAGACTTATGTGACTAAAATATAACACCAATTAAAATTTAATTTCATCTGCTTAAAAAATATGCCAATTGATGAAAAAGTTTTATTTATGCATCAACTTATTTTTTCTGAGCAACAGCTTTTACAGCAACTGTGCAAATTTTAGAAGAGGAGAAAACAACTGAATTTTTCAAAATGAGGAATATGTAGTCATATGTTCATATCAGATGCTAAAAAAAATCAGAAATACTCGTTGTAGGCTGGAAAACTTCAACTCTTTCTTTCTCTTCCAAAGTTTGCAAAATTGAGATAGTTGATGTTGCTTATTTAGCTACAATTTATTGCTTATTTAAAATAGAATAAATTTTGATTTTTTTAAAGAAAGATACAATGGATACATGTATATGTGCACGGTTAAGAAAAGAATTTTTTTAAAAAAGATTTTTTTTTTTTTTTTTTTTTACTTACGGTAAAGAATTGTAATAGTTTCTAAGTTTAACTACAGCGAAAGTAGTGTCTCTTCTCAAATCTGCGATGAATTTTGCTGCTTCAGGTATGAAAAATCGTAATGTTGGTTGGAAAATTTTAGAATGGAACGAATTTCGAATCTTTTTGAATCTTGGAGAATCATACATAGGAAGGAATCGAACTCCTGCTGTGGTTAACTCGTCTCCGAATGCTGTAGCCTTGAACTGCAAAACGATAAAAAAAATGTTTCAATTATTTTCCGGTTAATGTAAATAAATGCAAGCAAATCCAACAAATTGATAAAAATTATAATATAGTAAAATCTCTCCCAATTCCCCTAGTTTAAAAATAAAGGGAAGCATATTTTATTTTTGGTTTGCCATGCACAAGTTCGTCATGTGAACTATTCTTTAAATTTTAAAAATCGCTATGCGTAGAAAAATGGTTAAATTTCATCGTGACACTCAAAATTGCATTTAGCGCACCAGAATAGTCAAAATGTTTCCCTTTCTTTGTTGTTGTTGTTGAAACATCTGAATTTCAAGCAAGTTTAATCGATTTTCCAGTTAATTTTAAAACAAAGCTTACCTTCACCAACATTTTTTATTACAAGAAGTTTTCGATAATATGTTGAAGTTTCAACGTCAGAAGTTGAAGGAATTGTCTTTCGATTTAAAATTTGAAGGCTATTAATCACTCCTTCAGTTTTTTTGTTTGTTTTCATGACTAAGAATATTAGTCATCTTTTAGTGAGATGGAAACCAGTCGTATAAGTTTGACATTAAATAATAATATTTAATTCTCACAGATTTTATACAATGCACTACAATATTTCAGGATAAATACTATTTACGTCCTTAAACAATTTATTTTATGATGAAAAGAAAATATCATTAACTTCATCGTACCAAAAATTGTCCCAAAAATTCCGGGCTATAATGACTCATTATTTTGATGGTTCTCCAGCTTTTTCGCACAATGTCCAACGAGAAGTCAAATGTCCATTGTCCTTCATCGTCTAAACTTTCAGTTACGATGGAGAGAATTTTTCGGCTTCTGCTGTTTACACACACTTCAATGATGCGACTTGTTTCACCTGTTATAGAAAAAATAAATTTAATAATTCACATTTACATACAATATATTATAAACAGGATCAGCAGCAGCAATGCTTTAACTTAGTTAAACATAAAAGCGGGCATTTTGCAAAACTCTTATTGGACTCGTCTTTCATTTGTTGAAATAATTAATTCTCACATATATATTTGCTCAAAATTGCTCAAAATTCATAAAATATTGCAAAGATTATGTTCACAATATTAGAAATTCGAATTTTTGTTTTTTAAATGCGAGAATTAAAATATTTGCATTGCATAGTAAACAAACATAATACAGAGAACTAAAAAATATGCATATTATTTTCATATTAAAGCACATTTGCTATAGACTTTATTAGAGAAAACTGCTTGATTTTATTTTTTTTAATTCCTTTGTTTTAAATTCGGAATTCAATCTTTTTAAATTCTGAATTTTTAATTTTGAAAAATAAAGGTTAATTTACGATTAGAAGAAACTCCGGATTTTAAAAGTGGAATAAAATTATTACAGTATATTCCTTTACAAAATTACTGGAATAAATAAAAGCATTTAATAATTCTAATTAAGAAGCAGTTTTATGAAAAATGATGTATTTGTTAAAAACTTAAATTCTTTTGAAACTGATATAAAACAAAAATCGTTTACTTTATTTATTTAATTACAACAATAAGTTTATATTTTTAAACAAATAAATTTCGAATACTTTTAATACATTTTAATGCAAAAGATAAAGAATAGTAATTGCAATAATTCTAAAGGATGAACTTTCAATTTCTTTGTAAAACATAAAATTCAATTACATAAAAAAAAAGAAAGTGATTGATATCGTAAGAATATTTCTTAAAAGATTTTATTTTGAAAGTTTGCTAGCATATTTAAATAATATAAGGAATTTCTTAAAATTTTTTATACGGTATAATTTATTTTATCTAGAGACTTTAAGATCAATTTGACTTAAAACACATCCTAAATTTATACCATTATTTAAACATTAAATAATCAATTTCAAGTTTTGATACTTAAAGCATAATTTTAAATTCAGAAAAAAAAATTACATAAATCAATTTTTTCCAATTTGATTGTCTACATCGGTAACTGACACTCGCAAGTACCTGATTTCTTCATTTTTTATAGATTTTTACTGATTTTTCCGTTTCAACTTTTCCAGACTTTTATTTAATTTGCCTTATTTCATATTTGTAAAGACAGAAAATTATTATGGATTTCTCCCTCATTTCCTGATGCTCTAGAGTTTCGAAATTTCGTGTACTTATGTATTCTTGATGAGAATTCACATTTTAATATTCTCATAGCTCATTTATGATTTAATTCGATTAATATAATTTAATATTAATTTTTTATAAATGCGCCACTTAGAAGTGAATTTGGAAAGAAAAGAATTTAAAATTCTATAATATATATGATAATGAATTTTAAATTAAAGATTGGAAAAGACGAAAAAATAAATAATACCATTTACAAGCACATTTATAGAAATGGGATTGTAAATTATTTTTATTAAATTTACTTCATAAGTTCTTGTCAATAAATTTCCATTGCTTTCAAAAACGCAACCTCATCATAACTGTATTTCTTAAAATAATATATTTTGCTATATACGAACGAAATAAAAGAAGCATTATTTTTCATACTTCTTTATTATACTTATATTTCTTTTACTAATGAATTAAATTAAGTCATTTTATTCCAGAATATTCATAATTTTTCATTACATATTATCATTATGATTTTAAATTTAGAAAACTATTTAATTGAATTATCTTTTCCCATTTTACGTTGAATTACAAACATCTATAGCTATCATTAGCAAACATATTATATACAATTGAAGCATTTCCGTTTTTTATTGATACTGATAGATAAAAGATTGTTGCTAGCAAAGCTGTAGCATTAGCATAGTTGTTATTTTTTAAAATAATTAACTATGATTTGCATGAATATATTTTATAAAATGCATTGTTTTTGCAGGAAGATTTAATTTAACTTATTTTACTCTAAAATGATAATATTTTTTCAATTCATGCTTTAATTAAAATCTGAATGAGGATAGATTTAAACTTAAAAAGTATAAGGTAAGGAAATAATTCAAAACATTTAAAAAAAACCTTAAGCATTTTCAATATTTATCTTTTAATTTATAAACATTATTGACTAGAGAAAATGAAATTTAAATTTTCAAATTTGTGAAAATAAAGAAAATAGAGAAAAATTTATTACCTTCTTCGGTATACACTATTAACTTGTAACATTGTTTTTTGTAGTCTGCAATTAGCTTGGCTTTAGTAGTTTCTCCTTGGTATACTGACGTCAAATCTGTTTCGCAAGTTTCCCCTAATAATGTTGGTGGAGTAACTACTGCACCATCTAATCGATAGACAAACTTTGGTCTGTTGAACTGGAAAAGTAATAAGAATTTATGCTAAAATCTGAACTTAATAGCACACAGTTACAAAAGAAAAAAAAAAGACCTTTTTAAATAAAAAAAATCAATTATAAGTATGTAGCAGAAGTCAAATTTATTTGTGTTCCTTCAAAAATTAAACAATTTTGAAATTCTTAGTCATGTTATATAGCTTTAATATAAGTATTGAAGCATTTTTAGCACAAGACATATTACCATTACACCTTTAATATGATTTGCGATTTATTACAAAGAATAAGGAAGAAAATTGTTATACCTCAAAATAGAATCTTCTTTCTTTCTCAATATAATGGAATACAGTGAACGCTTGAACATCAGCCCCATCTTCGTCTTTCCAATAATAGAAAACACCTCCATAATCTTCATTACTATCCATAGTGGTGTTTGCTTTGATCGTGAAATCCAAATTTTGTTCATCTGGCATGAAAAAAAAAAAAGAATGTAGATATATGGTATGTTTATGTTAAATTTTATTTTTCATGTCCATATTTATAAAATAACAGCAAAAACCTCTAATTGCATGAAAGATTTTATTTTACTTAAAAAATAAAACCAATAAGCTTCTGAACCAAGTAACTGAAAACATTATTTTGTCACAAATGCGTCTCATACGTATATTTTACTTCAGAAACTTATTTGTTTCTCAATGAATGTTTTTATTATAGAGGTCATTGACTACTTTTTAATAATTAAATAAAAATTTTTATGAGTACAAAAAAAAAAAATTAATTTCCTATTTAATATGCCAGTTAGCCCGTTACTTGTGCTATTTTCTCTAATGCCTAATTAAGGTATCCGAACACGTTGAAAAGATCGATTTTCACCAAAAATGACATTTAAAAAAATTCTTTTATTGGATAGACCAGTCTTTGAGCTATCCAAAACAGGTTTACTTTTAGCAACGCTAATTAGAAGTTAACGTTAATTTCTGAGTTAATTAGAAGTCAAGATATTAATATTTTCATAATGATAGGTAAACTGGAAGTGGACATTTAAATAATCAGAAGTACAGATTTAAAGGGCCAAAAACATGTTAAAAATTCGTATGAACATAAATTTAGTTTTAAATACGGAACATTTTTTGCACTGCAAAATGAAAAATGCCAATGCGAGTTTTAATGATGTTTTGTGGTAATTTGTACCTAAAGATGTCTTTGTTGAGCTTCAAATCCTGAGATTAGGGACATTTATGTCTATAATACATTTTAATGAAGATTTTATAGGATTACTGAATGTTCTTAAGGTTATTGGAGTGTATAATAGTGCAAATGCAGTTAGAGCATTTGCTGAGATCGACAAAAATAGAATATACGAATCTAGGCGGCATTCACTGCCAAACACAAAAATTGCCAGAAAAGAAAAGAAAATGATTAAAAAAGGGAAATTATTAAATGTTGAGGAGGAAGAAGGCATAACCTATAAATGTGGAGAATTTTAAGTATGTACACACATAATTTATTATTAAAGCATACTAGTGTATACTTTAAATGCATTTTTTTCAAAATTGATTTTTTCTTATTTTTTACTCACTTCAAATCAAATAATTCAAAATAGAGTTATCATATATTATTATGAAATTTGGTGGACTTTGTCTTTTTACTATTTAATAGGAAATGAAATAAAAGAATTTAGATTGAGGAATATTTTTTAATTTGCAGCCTATTGTTTGAACAATAACGTCATAAATTTACTAAAAATTTTCAATTCAAATTGCTAATGAGTCGAATTATTCAACTTTATCATGCGAAAAAGACAAAGATATTTTATACCTTTATGGTAAATGTCGACAAGAACGGTGCCAGATTTTCCATCTTTTGAAGATTCCATCGATAGTTTTCCAATGAGCTTATCTTCAGGATTATTAGAGTAATCTGCTGATACTTGAGCTGTGAAAAACTTATTTAACGTGGGTTCAAAATCAGCAATCAATTGCAGTTCTATGGGCTAAAAAGAAATTAAAACTGCATATTAAAAATGAGTATTATTAAAAATCAATACACAACATTACAGAAAAATGAGTGTTATTAAAAATCAATACACAACACTGCGGAAAAATGAGTTTTTTGATGATTAAATATATGTTTGCCAAAATTTATAATCTTGGCACTTACAAATTATTGTTGAATTTTAATGTCCATATAGCGTTTGCAATGAGTTGAAAGAGCATGAGCTAAAAATTATTTTCAATTCGATTGCTATTATATTTGACAATTAAGAAAACTCTTGAAGCTATAAACCAATGAAGGGATTAAAATATATTTAAACTTAAACGAAAATATCTTTATTTTCTTGTACTGAACGCCATTTTTATCATTGAAAAAAAATAATAAAAGAGAAAATTTGAGATGAAAAAGGTTTAACTGTAATATTCTTATTAAAAAAGAAATTATACTATATTTTTAAAAACAGAACATTCCTTAAGTCTTTTGGGTAAATTACATTTGATTTAAAATAACCTTTTAAAGGATAGAATATTATGACAAATGTGAGAACAAATGTGATAAAAACTATAATAAATAACTATAACACTATAGCAAATAACTATAACACTGTAACAAATGTGATAAAAATATACCACCGAGCAAATGGAGCAAATAAAATGTGAATGAATTTTATTACCAGATTAAAAAGGATTATTGGAAAAAAGATTCTGTGTTACATTATTAAGTTAATGTCTGAAAATATGATGATAAATACTTATATATTTCCTTCTGATAATTAATAAATTAACCAGTTTGCTATGTTAATATTCACATTATTGATTAAATGTCCTTCCTACGGCTTACAAATCTACATATTTCTTGGAAACTTATTGTTCCTCGTAAAGGAAAACTATATATATATATATATATATATATATATATATATATATATATATATATATATATATATTTATATAGAAAGTTATATTTATAATTTTTTACCTTCTCGTATGTTGGGTGACTGATGATAACATCTAATTTTGATGGACTGTTATCTGCAAGATGGTTTTCAAATCTTATATCAGTAATGAGTTTTCTCTCTGGATGTTTTCGTGCGTCAGTCTGGAACTCGAATTTGACTCTAGGTTTTCTCAGTGATATTTCGCCATATGTTTTTGTAACAATTTCTCTTGACGGAAGGATGATTCCTAAACTCACACTGTGTCCGTTTTCTTCCTTTGCAAATCTTAAATCATAGCCATATCGAACATCTCCGTTATAAATGACGGTATGGAAACGAGATAGTTCATTAGTGCTAATTCGTATTCTTTCAATGCTGAATGCAACATCGCCGCGTTCATAGGCTATTTGCCATTCATCACCATCGGCTAGTTCTTTGTGGGTTACATCGATACTAATGCATTGGTCTTTTTCATTTCTGCAGAATTTTGTTTCATATTTTATTTCCTTTCCTTTCTTTTCTTTGGCTACTTTTATATAGGATGTATATGATCTCCAAGGAGTTTTCACCTTGATTACATAATTTCTTTCTGATTTCGATTTGATTTCTTGATTAATATTAAGATTGAGGAATTCTTTCTCTTTATATTTAAAGACCATGTCAGCGTTAACTCCCTTTTTACGCTTCTTAATTTCACCGCTACCAGCTATTAGGTTGACAGAATCAACATCAAGATTCATATCATACTTGGTTAATTGGCCAGATGGTTGTGTTCTGTAAAAAAGATGAAAAGATGGAGTTATTTTGCTCAAAATCACCAGTTGTCCCTCAAAATCAACCATACTACGGATTTTCATCGTTGCATTTGCATCGTACATTTTGTGGTGGTTCACATCCAAATTAGAATATACTTTGGCATCCTCTGTATTTCTTAAATCTGCTACAGCATTCAGTTCTACCTTCTGTAAGTATTCTAAAGTAGATGCCATTGAATGATGGAAAGCTGCAAATTTAGCTGAGTGTTCAAAATGAGTCAACAAATTAATTTTTTTCTTCGAAATTGGTGTAAAACTTGTTTTCCACGAATATTTGCCATTTCCATATTCTATGAGAGTATTACCTTCATACACAGGTCTCTGATGCACAGTAACAAGTAAGTTAGAGGTAATCTGGCCAGGCCATCCTCGCTTTCTGATATAATCTATTTTCCCAACATAGCCTATGACTGTTGCTGGTTTGATACGATATTCGGCAATGAATGTCCTTGCAGTTTCCGTTGAGTCAGCCATAATTTGGAAGTACAGCTCTTTTCCATCAAATGTTTTATAAGGGGAAGTCAAAAATAATCCATATTCTATTTGAAATTTGGTTCCAGTTAAGACGTATTTGCCTTTCATGTTCAGTTTTAATTTTTCTACGTTGCTTCTTAAATATTTCGCTACACTTTCAACCTCTCCATTTTTAATTTCATGAGTATATTCAATAGCCATACTTTCCATATTACCAGAGAAGTCAGCTCGGAAATAATGAGGACCTCTTAGAAGATCAGTGCTTATTTTCCCTGTAACATCAACGTTTATGGATCCTTCATAACTGATTTGTGCAGTTATCATGTGCTTATCGATGCCATTTTCGGTTGCTTTGTTTGTTTTTGCTTTTATAGACAGTTTCTTTTCGGAATCTTTATCAGCATCCCATTGAATATCAAGAGTTAAGGTTGTTATATCATTTTGAGCTATATTTCCTGTTATTACAATTCTTCTGTCGTCTTTTCCAACCGTTTTGATATCTGCGCGTACGGAATGATCTCCGTTTTGGGAATCAACATTAACATTACCCTCTATATATGGCGTATTTAATGCAACTCGACTAGCTCCTGTTTTCTGCAAATTCATATCTATAGAATATGCGCGACTTCCTGAGTCAGCAATACTGTTGAGTTTCAAACTGTCTGATGTAATTTCCAGATCGGCCTTTATCTTGACAGGGGTTTGCGTTGCTGGAAAACTAACTGTGCCGTCCAATTCATGATGGAAATGAGTTTGACTTTTTATTTTATACACGTAATTAATAGTGATATCCTTTCCTTCTCTGGGTGTCAGAACTGCTTGTCCTCGATATTCATTACGAGCAACTTCCTCTACATGATCTCTGTACAAAACCTTATGATCGTAAAACACAAGTTTCCCATCAGCTACCAACTTAAGCGGTTTGTTAGAAACGTGTCTGTAATCATATTTCAAGCTTATTTCTCTATCTGGACTAGATTTTACACCAACTTCAACAAAAAGTTTTGGCCTTTTCTCAAAATCCCAAACTACGCTCAATGCAGCAGATTTGTCGAAATCAAAGCAAGATATGGTTAGTCCCAGTTTATTTTCTAGGTCCATGTGCTGAAATGTGTCGAAATCACCATGAAGAGCAACTTTCTGAGTCAACCGTACAAGATGCTTGTTATCTTCAAAATTTTCGCCATATCTGAAAAGAACATCATTTTTGAAATGACCCAAGGGTTTTACACTAAAATCCCATCTGAAATGAGAATTTAAATCTTGATGCTCAGCTAGAAGTACTTTGGCGTCTAAGCTAAATTGTAAACGATCTCGTAACTCGACATTTTCTAACTTTGCATTGACAGTCACGCTTTCATAGCTTCTACCGTCTGGCTCATAATGATGGCCTAAATCTAAGTAAAGACCTTTTCCTCCCAGATTTCCTAAGCTGCTTTGAAGTCGATGAATCTGTGAAAATGCAGTGATGTTCAGTTCAGATGAGACTTTCCAATCTTCTTCCAAATCGATATCTCCTTCCTGTGCAAGATTTCCTACAAAAGTGGAACAAAACTTACTAAGTGGAACAAAACTTATTTTTTACTAAGTGGAACAAAACTTATTTTTTCCTCACCATATCCCTTTTTTTATTATTTTATATCTGTAATATATAGTATTTTATGAACTTGTTATAAAGGTAATAATCATATAGTTTTGCTTTTAAGATAAGAATAAATTATTTGACGAATATTTCTGACAGTCTTTAATGAATAGCAAAGGTTGAATATGGAGCTCTAAAATCTCTTATATTATGTCACTTCAGGGTTTTAAAATTGATCTTTTAACTCAGCTTCGTATTAATTCAGATCTTTTATTAAATATATATTGTGGAAATGTGGATCGTTATATTAAACATTGGGGAATTATTAGAATTAAAATAACAAAACTGCATAATCTCTCTTAAATTTTGAGTTGCGATATTTTTAAGCAGAAACGCACTATATGAGAGACAGGAATTTCTTTCTTTCAAGGAATAAAGAAAATAGCTCCATATTTCAAAAAAATTACGGCGTATTATAATCTCAAATGCTTTGAAACTCATCAATAACAACTAATATCTTTTAAACGTAAACTTGTCATATCCATTAAAGAAAGACAGGGAGGAAAATATACGTGTGGTTAGGAAACTGTTGTATTTGGGATTTGCCTTATTAAAAAGGAACCTAACTAGAGACACATGTAATAAATTTGATATAAATTTGAATTTCAAAAGCTTCCATTAGCCAATTTTCCCAACATTTGTATGCATAAGTTTTACTTAAAACATTCATTAAAATTTCCTGAATAAATATTCATTTCATTTCAATTAGCTTCATTCCTTTTTCATCTATACTTATAATTTAAAATAAATTAATATCAGTTTTCTTTGTCTCCCAAGTTTAGGATTAGGAAAGATATTTTGCCACGATCTTGAAATGAGGGAAATGAAAAAAATGGGGTCACGAATCTAGTGGCGTTATGATGTAATAGAGAAGGGGACAAAGACGAATTTAGGCATTTTGTGACCTTGGGCAATGTACATTATAAAGAGTCCCTCTTTTTGATCAAGTTCGTTCTGCATTTCTACGGATTTTTAATTTAATTAGCATACTTGTAATTTACTTTAGGCTAATTATTTTTATTTCCGCGATTTTGTAAAAAATGCATACAGTTTTATTTATTTAATATGACTCATGACTGAGTAACATACACATTTGTATCGGAAATTATTTAAAGATATGCTACTTTGTATTAAATACTGTACTAAATGAGCGGAAGCAAACTAATATCTAACTAATTATAATTGGCAAAGTGCTGATACTATTCTTATATATTATAATTCATAAAATTAATATTTTTAGAGTTTTGTATTTGCGTTTTTTACAAATTCATTTATTTGGCCTAATTGGAAATACGCCACTGGACGAGGATATAGAGACGCCGGGTGAAAGGGGCGAAACAACAATAAAATGTTTTGCCTCCATTTATATTTTTAACGCTAAGCATAATGAGGTAGAGGAAAACAACAACAAAAAAAATGCTGCAAATGTGGGAATAAAGTGTCTTAGCGAGATCACTTTTTAGAATATTTTTATGTCATGAAAAATGTGGTGCGCGTGAATTGAGGTGGGAAGATATAAGAAGACATTTTATAAATCAACATATTAATATCTATGAAAAATTAACTAAGAAAAATATTTATTTCTATAATTTTCATGGAAATTCTGGAAATTATACACATTCTTAAAAAAATCGTTTACCTTTAATATTAAGAGGGGAATCAAAGCTGTTTGACTGCATGTTGATTGATACCAGTGCTTTCCTTCCTTTTGAAAAAACTATTGTACCAGATAGTTCTATGGGTCTCACATTTGGTAAGATAAGAGAAATTTTCGGCTGATATTCGACAAGACGAGCTCCTCGGACATCTTTGCCAACATCCATTAACAGAGAGTAACGTCTCTTTTGGTTTCCCAAAGCATCAGCTTTTAATCGGAAAGCATCTGCTCTGTTATTGACATCAACTGTAATGAAACAAAGAAATTTAAACTACTTTTACAGAATTTGAAAATAAAGAGATTGCATTAACTTAGAACGAAGCTTCTTATAATTAAGTTTGTGTCATACTTAAAAATCTGTGTAGATAGACACACAGAATGAAAAATACCGTAAACTTATAAAGAAACTTATAATAAATCTCTTAAATAATTTATTTTTAAATAGATGAAAGTGTTTTCCAGAAATAAATACCAAAAAAAGTATTACTTTGCATGTAAACATATTTTACATATTGTATATATTCAGAATATTTTCTTGTTAGATGGATTTTTTTTCCTTGAAAAACAAAACAAAACTAATGATGATAATTTTTAGTGCTTTAATAGTTTTTTTTCCCGAGACATTTATGCTCAAGACTTTTGAAAATTCAATGCGTTGAAATTTAAAAAATTGCAATCTTTCCTTTTCTAACACTCTTTTCTTTGCACACCTCTTTTGTTTTACATAAACTTCACTTTCAGGAATTACTTCGTAGATATGCTAAAGTTTGTAAAAGATTGCAAAAATCCTGGAAACAAATGATCATGGGAAATGGAGAGAGCCTTTAATACTATAAAAAGGGTTTATACATCTTAGCTAAAGACAGATTATTTTTTTAGAGTGATAATGCTGTTTTAAAAAATAGTATTACAAGTTCCATGTAATTCAAAAATACACAGCAAGACTTAATTTGATATATTTTCCTTGTTTTTTTAATTTTTTTTTGAATACGCTTTCTTTTAAATTGATGAAAATTTTGTTTTTGCTCCTATATTTCATTTTTCTACATATGTAATAACAATAAAAAATGAATTTAATACTGTCTTATATAAATATTAAAATAAGTAAAATGATGCGTCTAAACTTATTAAAGTTTGCGAGTACTCAAATTTGAAATTGTATTATAAATCACCAGAGTGATAAACTATACTAGATGCGAAATATAATTTTAATTAATTATGTACAACATAGTGGAAAATATTTTTTCCTCCTGTATTTTTTTAAAGCTCAGGAAATTTGAATTTTAGTTTACAAGCACTATCAATTAAATATTAAAAATTCGGAAGTAACTATAAACATTAACAATACTAAAGCAATAATAAAAATTCTAACATGAAGAATCATAACTAAGATTATTTTAAATTTCATCGCTGTGCCAGATAATCACGCTACAATTAAATCGCAGCTACGAGCATTTGAATTTATATTAAAAATTACTAAAAATAGCTCACCATTAACATCCAAAGAATAGAAAGGACTATAAGTTTTTAAAGCTATTATTGTCGTTTCTGCATCAGGCCTTTTCGCTGTTAAGTCGGCGGATAATTTTCTGTCTACTTCTGAATTAGGGGTATCGAGCAAAAATTTGTATTTTCTTTCTTCTCTTACCTATAAAAGCACACACAAAAAAAGATTTAATAAAACACAAAGCATTAATTTGTATCCTCTAGCAAATACTGAAAATTTCAAAGCAACAGAAATAAATGAAAATACATTTTAAATTAACTAGGAAAACGGCGTGACTATTTAGCTTTTTAAAGCACTAATGAATTTGTCTAAATAGCGAATTGAGAAAATTCACAATGAGCACAATTTAAGCCCAGATTTGTTTAAAATATTCATCTCATTGCTTAGTTTTTAAAAAATGTCTTTATCTGTTTTCTACTCTTAAGATTTATATAAAAAATACAAATTTTCAAAATCCATAGTTTTAAATAAAAAAAATTAGAACAAGATTTTCAGATTTTCGTAATGAATCGCATATAGTGAGAACTGTATACGAAATATCATGCTAGAAATATATCTGAATAATTTTATAAGCTAGAAGGGAAAGATGTAAAAATAAAATCTGTTTAATGTGTTTTTTGGTATCAGTAAAGCATCTGTTTGACGACAATATCTTTTGATGGCTTTGATAAATTTGACTGTCGTGTTCATTGACACTTTATTTCTGAATTAAAGACGAAAATGTACACAAATCAAATCTCTCAAAATGTACACAAATCATTAAAGATGAATATCTAATTCAATATCATGTTTACAAAATTTGCTTGGCTATTCTTTTTTTGTTATATATAAATAATTCGTTGCTTGATGCTTCAGATGTCATTAAAAGTTCTCTCTAAGTGCAAATCTTATTTGAAAAAACAAATGCAAAAATAATTTTCCAATGAAAACTTTTAAAAAATGGTTAAATGTAGAATGATGTATACTTGATAGAAGTGCAGAGGTTTTACTAATGTTAGAAATGATCCACTGTTGATAGATTTCAAACTGCTCTACAATCAGAATTCTGTGGTACAACGAAATTTTGAGATTAGAAACCAAACGGTATCAATTTTGGAGGAATTGTTTCAAAGTTTACCACTTTGAAAAATTCATCGGTTCAAGGGGACATACTGCACGTTGCATTTTTACACGTTTTTGCTCTCTCCAATTTGTTTACCCTGTGACGTGGGACTCTTGTAAAAATACGATCAATAAACATGTTGTTAGGCAATTTCAGCGCATGCTCACTTCTAGTCTGTTTTTCTTTTACTCTGTTTATGTAATGAAGCTAGTTCTGCTATATGTAACATACAATCCGTAACTTGTTCTATCCATTGTACAATCAAATAAACGGCCAGCTAGATTATCTGTTTTTTAAAAATAATAATATACCCAAAGATGCTTTCTAGCAAATTTTCCTTACGAAGTATTTTTTAGACTTATTATATCTATATCACTCAGTATCTCAGTTATAATACCTCTTTGCACTACAATATCATTACTTATCCTTTATATATGAATAAATTTTTTTCGAACTTCCTGATTATTCAGTATAATGCTTATTATAAAATGCTTATTTGGAAGGGGAATTTCAGTATATAATGAAATAAAAAAAATTCTAGAAAGCAAAAGTCTTATTTATACGTAAATATAAAATTTAAATCGTAGTTACATATATTTAAATCGCACAAAAGAAATTAAGCATTCTTAAATATTTCATGGTGAAATAATTTCACATGACATTCATCAAAAATTTGCATCAATATAAATTCATAAAATAATAGAGAGTAAATGTTTTTTAAAGACAAAATAATGATTATAAATGTTTTTATTTAAAAGAGCTTAATTTTACAAATAAATAGAGCAACTGCAGTTTTTCTTTATGAAAATAAATCTTAAGTTCTAGTGAATTGCAAGCAAGAAGAATAAATCCTCACTTTAAAAAATTAATTATCCTAAACTCTCAGTTCGAAAATACATGCCTTTCCATTTCTAACTTCATGTCGATTTTTATATGAATTTGGTTTTCAATTTTAGATTTTTTCATTTAGATAGATTTTAGAAACAGAATCAATTACGTTTTAAGTCCTACATTATAAAGATAATAACGATAATTCTATTTGCAAAGCAAAATAGAAAAAAAAATCAAAACTCTCAATTATTCAACCAAAATAATTATTGTATTAAAGTAATTCTTAGTATAACGAATTGATATTTCAGTTTGGTTTAATAGGCTATATGCAGTTTGTAAAGTGAATCTGAATTCCATACAACGGCATTAATTCCAGATACATAATTACTTCTAAATATTTTTTGCATAATCTACAGGATGATTAATCTAGTAATACATAATGTAATTACGTAAAAATAAATTTAGTTTACCGAAAAGTCAGGCAACTGCAGGAAAAGTTCGTATCCATCCATGCTTTTATCAACTTGTTCCACCACAACTGAGGCCTCCATGGCTCGCACAAACGGGATTTTTGGTTTTCCTTGGTCATTGTAGATATGTGGAATTGTTGCTGATACGCAGTAGCGAGCTCCCAAGATATATTGAACATATTTTGTGCAATAGTTCAAATTATAAGACTGTGGTTTGGGTATTTCTCTGACACCGTTTTGGTTTATTGAGTATAGTGTGCGCCTGAAGGAATAAAAAATATAAGCCGTATAGATAAGCTAATGTATCAAAATTTTTTTTAAAAGTCACAAGAATATATGAAAATTCATACTTTAAACTCAGTAATTCTTGACGCTCTTGTCTTCTGCTGAGTTTGATGTGTAATAACTTGAAATCTTTAAACTCAAATTTGCCATTAATATCAAGACCAGCACTCAAGGTTGTTTCGGCTCTAACTCCTGGTTCATAGTTTTCTGAATGAATGGTGAATGATGCAGATGAATCTAACAAAATGCTGAAAAAAGGCAAATATTTTTTTTTAAAAATAAAATATTCGGATCTCAATATTCATCTACTGGAAGTTTGAAAACAATTGCCTTTTATATAAGCGATAAGTGACATTTGATTGCCTTGTGCTTTGAAATCCCATAAAGTTTTATTATTTTCCCGCCTTGAATTTATTATTTAGAATAAGTATTTTTCGAATTAATCATTTATAAAGAACAATTTTTCTTTTTCTTTCGCATTAAAGGTTTCTTTGCTTTTAATATAAATAGACCGAGGAAACAAAATTTTGTTAAATTTTATAATATAATAAAAGATAATAAATTCCTTAAAGTAAATATAATTTTTTTAACAACAAACGGCAAAGGTTTTTAATATCCATAAAAAAATGTAAACGATAGTGATTTTAATTTTAGAGTGTAATTGTTATTGGATTTTTTATATAAATTTTATAGTATAAAAAGGCAATAATTAGAATTAAAATATTTAAATTAATTAGTAATTGATTAATTCTAAAATATTTGTAGTTATATAAAATTCTCTCAGGCCAAATGCCGTTTGGCAGCAGTTAACCGCTTCGTTAAGGCACCAGTTTATAATTTTAAAACGCAGTAACATTCTGAAAATACCAGTAGTATGGCATTAATTTGGATCTATACCGTAAGCAATAATATGAAACATATATATGAAGGATTTAACTAAACAAGATATTATACATTGATTCATAAGGCCACAATTATGTTCGGTTTATCTTTCTCTACTTATTAAATTAAGGATTATATTAATCTTAATATTTAATATTAAACTGTCTCTCGCTCTATTTCTCTCTCTCTCTCTCTGTTTATATATATATATATATATATATATATATATATATATATATATATATATATATATATATATATATATATATATATATATATATATATATATATATATATATATATATATTAGTTAAAAATCGTTTCAAAATTAATTATTGTTGGATAATTTTCATCAAAAACGTACCCATATGACACAACTTGCGACTAAAGAAGATATATCTTTGTACATAAAAAATGTTTAAAAAAAATATTTTTTAATTGTTTTGTCTTGTATTCACGATATACTGTATTTAGTCATGTAGTACTTTTTGTGTTTGTTTATATTGTAAATATATGCGTTTGCGATAACAAAAATGACTTCTTCAACTATTATTTAAATAACTCTTCAATTATCCGATCATTTTCCAGCATTTCTTATATTCATTATATAGATTTGCTCAACATTTGTTGAAAAAGAGTAAATATTTCAATTGAAGTTAATTTAATAGAGAATAAAAAGAGTCACCTTGGCTGAGCAATTCCTTCTAGCAATATTCCCGATAGAGGAAGAATTTTTGAATTCTTGTGGAGCTCAATTTTTCCATTAGTTTTTAAACCAAGAGTCAAGCTGGCATTGCCAGCAAGCTTGTAAGCTCTTCCTGTCACACTTGGGAACAAAATTGAAACATCCAGATACAACAAATTCTTGGCCACATCAATCTCCTTCGTTCGAACTATCTAGAATTGAATACATCAAACACGCAACATTAAAATTTTCTTACGTGGAATTTCATATTAATTTTTTGTTTTCGTTGAGGTTTCTTCTTTAAAGAATTATTTTTTTATTTTTCTACTTTTTACAGATGGATTAGCGTTTTTTTTCAAATATAAAAACAAGATTTAATATTAATAACATCGATTTTTAAATTTTGTCTATAATCATAGAATTGGTGAAAACAAACAAAGAAAAAAAAAGTAAAGAAATTTTGAGAGAAATCTCAACAAATTAATTTACATGTTAAATTTGTTTTCCACAGAAAAAAGTAGTTCATGATAATCATTTTGAGATGTTTTTACTTTTCTGCTATTTTTAACAGTGATAAACATGTAATTCGCTGTATTTCTCTTTAGAAGATCTAAATACAATTATGTAAATACTAATGTATGTAGAATAAACGTAAATTATAAAAATAAAAACCTAAACGTATAAAAGTGAAGTCTATATATAAAATTATAAAAGTAAAGATATATCAGTTATTATTGTGACAAAAATACCAATATTATGAGAATGTGGAAGTACACAGGATTACTTATTTTAATATATTCTTGAAAACGAAATTTTTGAATGAATATAAATTGCTAAAAGACACTGTCAGTAAGAAATTTTAAAATAGATTCAATTTACGTGATGGCATAGATACGTGGTAAATATAACCATGCTGATCTTTGGACATCTAATTATAAATTGTTTTATGTTGTGTTGTGACGAATGCTCATTTTCTCTGACAGGAAGAGAAGTGGATTCCAAAATGATAATTGCGCGACTAACTTGAGTTTAGATTTATTTCATTGGCAAAGATATAAAATCTATCTGAATTTGCCTTTATCAAATTATTTTTTAAAAAGTCAAGTTTCCTGATTATTATTACGAGATTTTTCCCATTTTAAAGCTTTAATATGTAACAATTTTAATTTATCAACATTCTAAAAATAATTATTTTTTAATCACTCGAACCCAGGCTTCACTTTATTTTCTGATATGTGTGGGATCTTATTTTTCTATGATGATCTCTAAGTAATGAAAATAAAAAAATATTTTCTTTAAAAAATTGCCTTAGAGAGTTATATACAAATTTTCAAACGATATTCCTATGTCTTCTTTTCACTGCTTGTCGCTTTTTTCATTGGATTCGTTGGATTTCATTGGACAGCTGGTCATGACTCTTACAAAGAACTCTTAGTAATGGAATAAAATTGGACCCGGGTTCTTTCGACCAAGGAATAAAGAATTTGATCTCTTTATCGAAGCAAAACAAGAAGACCAGCTTTTATATTCTCCTTTCCATATTTAAAGTAATTTTTAATAATACTAGGAAATAGAATATGATTATACTGATTTTTATATTAGTTATATAATGAAATCCTTCATATTCTTCATAAAAAGTTATTATAACTGTGCACTTCACTATTATTTTATTTCACCGCTGCAATTCTATGACTCTTTAAAAAGTAATAAAGAAAACAGGAAAAAGAGCTGGAAGACAAATTTCGAGCTCGAATTCTTTATTAAAATTCTTCAGTTAAAATTAATAACTATTTAATTGAAGTAAAAATGTTAAAATTTTATTCGATAAATGTTACAATACTTAAAGTTAACGAATAAGGTTAAAAATGTGATTTATATATATGTAAAAATATTTTAGCAGTTGCATGGCCGAATGGAAGAAATATTTTAAAATTTTATAACTTCGATTTATTCCATTACGGGAAGCATTTTATGTACAAGAAGCTATTATAAAACTAACGTCCGTTTACATTGCAATACTAGTGCAAAAGAGACGAAAATTTTTCTCTCCCGTGGTTTTACTATTAAATTCTGATAGGGATTTCTTTGACACTTGTCGATTTAGGCAAGGGAATTTTAGGTATTTTCAAAAGAATGTTCTAAGCATTAAAGATTTTTATCCCTTCACTCGGAGCGTGAGAAAATACTGAAGTGAGCAGTTTTATAGAGCGTGTGTATAATTAATTAAATAAAAAATGAGAACTGGATCAGGAAATCTCATTTCCCAGAAGATAATTTACACATAAATATATTCTTACCTCTCTTACAAGTTCTTCAATATTAAAATCTTCAAATCTTTTGGATATAACATCTTTATGCAGATTAACCCAACCTAACTCATGGCCAAGTACTCGAATATATGCAGAGCCATGAGGAGTTTTTCCTCTGCTGTAGCCCAGCTGCAAAAAACAAATAATATTAAATATATTAATTATTATTATTTTTATTTTTTTAAGAGGACGAATTAAAGCCTTAATAAATATGGGAATAAACTTGTTTTCAAGTGATTCATAATTCTTGTACTCAGTAAGAAATTTTAATTTTCTTAAGAAATAGTTATGATGGAATTTAAACCATGGAAAAATTTCGTGCTTATAATAAAGTAGACGCTTTCATTCATTAATAATAGCCTTAAAGATTATGAATGGAATATTGTTACTATGTATGCTTCATCTAAAATCTCGCATTAAAATAGGAATTTTATCATATACATTTTGTACAAAACTATTAAACATGCGAAATATTTTAAATTTATGAAATTAACTTTCATTTAGTAGCAACAAGCAGTCGGTTTACACTCAAAAAGTAGTTGCTGGTAAATATCAATTTTTAAATATAAATTAAATGAATGTTTAACATAAAAAAAATGAGCGATAAAAATCCTTGGCCCAAATGTACAAATTATCAGTATTTAAATTTTTTTAAAAAATTGAAGAATGAGATAGAACCCTTAAAGAATAATCACATTTTCATTTACATTGTTGCTTCTTTTTTAAGCGAGTTTAATCATAATTTATAAAGTGAGATTGTTGGTTCAAGATATTTCTTCCTATAACCAAATTAAAAAAATATTTTAAAAATTTGATAAATTTCAGGCAAGAAATTAATTTCCATAAAATACGAGCAAGACGTTTCCCAAAACTATGCAATTACGGTACAAAAAATTTATTAACTTAAATTTCATCCATAATCTAATGAAATTATAAGCTGAAATTCTCATTTTTTTTGGAATTTAATAACCGTTTATGCTTTATGTTTTGCTCAACATTCTCATCTCTGTTTATTTCCGAGTTTTTGCCTTCAAATTTCATTTTTTAACAAATGCTAATTTTTGCATGACATGAACATTCTCTAAAGCGGGTAATAACAAACAAAGAGAAATGTGAATACAATTTTAGTTTTATCAATTTTGGGAGGCAGTTTTTTTCGGGGAGGGGGGTTAGGTGAAGGTATTTGTTCGAATGTCATACAAATGAAATAAAAATGTATCCATTAGCATATTTTGAAACTTGTTAACTCAAATAAGTACATAGAAATTCTAATTCGAATGAAGAATTACGTAGAATCTATTAAGGCGGCAAATGTTCTTTGGAATAAAAACGGCAACGCATACCCAAAATAGAATGTGGCATCTCATTTCACGGTAACGAAATGTGAAGAGACACGGGGATGGGGGTGAAAGAACTTGATTAACATCTCAGTTTATCATTTCTGGTTCTTTTCATTTTTAACTAGGTTTTATTTTATTTCAATGATCCCTTTTTGGATGCTCTTTCTATCTATAAAGAACGATCTCAGTTATAAAAGAAAACATGTATGCATTTTTGATCAATTGATAAGCGAGAATGTTTATTTTCTCGTATAAGAAGCATACAAAGAGAAAGTGTTTCAATCGACAAAAAATTCGAATTCGATATTTTGACGAATCTCCACATTATAGACCTGACAGAGTTCGAAAAACATATTTTTGGAATTACTTTATCTGTCTGTAATACGACAGACTAAAAATAGTTTGAGATAGAAAAATAGAATTTGGTATGTCTTCTTTACACCAAATGTATAGATTTCTATTAAATTTTGAACGAAATCCATTCACAAAAATCCTGTCTGTCCGTCTGTCTGAGTACAAGTGAACCAGAAACTACAAAAAGTAAAAAGTTAGATAAATAAAATTTGCTACACGGATTTACATTCCAAAGTGTAAATACATATCAAATTTATAATTAAACCTGACAAGATTGAATTATCTTTACTTTCAGGTACTTTAATTGTACTTTTAATTTGTACTTTCGCATGCATGTAAATGGGATAGCTTAAAAAACGCGAATACTTGAATAAAAGAAAAAAAAAGCCAAAAATTTCACCATTTTAGCATCTAAAATCCGGATTCTTATCAAATTTTGAATCAAGTTTATCAGAGGGTTAGCTGTCTGCTGGTCTGTAATTTTGCCCACATGTAAAAGTGGTATCTGAAAAACATAATTTAAATAAATGAAATTTAGTATATGATATTCTTTCTGAAATTGTAGTTCTGTATCATATTTTGGTTCCAATCAGAAGAAAAAAACGGCCTCCAAAATGCATATATGGTTTTTGTTTACTGTATTACAAAACACAAAAGTCTCATGCGAGGTACTCTGAAAATAAGATTCTGAGTACTCGTGGCATTCACGGCTTTGCTCGTAGTCTATAATTTTTATGCGAGGAGAGGGAATAACACCTTTATTAGTGAGTAAACGAGAAAGTTTCAAGAAGAAATCTCCTTCCTTTAGAAAATAAGGATACATTCTTATAATTACTTAATTGTTATTAATTTACAGAATCGAACATAATATCTCCAAAAATGTATCATTTTAGAAATTTAAAGGGCCTTTTATTTGCGACTTTTCTTGTTTTTATTCCTTTCATAGAGTTCTCTATTCAATATAGCAGTTGATTCCTTGAAGTCGAAAGTTTTCCTCATAAATATCATTTTTAACACATTACTTACTCTTTCACCCAAAGATTCTAATTTTGACTTATATGACTCAGCGGATCTTCTGCCTCGCTTTCGTAGGTTTTCCGGAATCAGATTCAAAACGTCATTAATTTCGAGATTTGGCATCAAGCCTCGAGGTCCAAATAATTTTTCTAGCGTGTGTTCCAAGTCTTCTACTCTTCCACCAACCTAAAATAAGAGAAAAAAAGTGCCTTTTTAATTTCGCTGATAAGAGAGGAAAAAAGTTTATAAAAACCTATAAAACCTCTGAAGTGTTTTATTTTCAGGTATCTGAAAAAATAACATAAACAAAATATTTTATGCTAGTAATTATACCAAAAATAGCAACTTTCGGAACGATTCGAGGGATTGATAGTTTAGATATTAGACCATAAATTAAGTGCGTATTGAATAAACATGGCATTAGTTAAGACTACTGACTGATGTTTAAATTAATTATCCTGCAAACGTTTCGTGAGCGTTTTAAGTTGGCAGATGAATCTGAAATAAATAGTGTGTTGAAGGTTCTGTCTGGAAAACCATTAATTGCCGATAGTAATATATGTCATAATTATTCATCCGTGCCTTTATGGTTAACTAAGGAAAAAAGTATTTGAAGGCGACTTGGTATCGTAAAATGCGTCAAAATATCGACAAAGCTTTTAAGGGCTCATACGATATCTTGATTCATTTTAAGTATACCTGCAAAATTTCAAGTTGCATGGCTATTTTTTATTAAGTTGATGAACAATTTTTGGCCATGACCCTAGAAGAAACAAAATTGTCGCACACATTTTTTTTTTGTGTCCTCTTTGGAAGAGAGCTAGATAAGTATTGAAATTCATGATACAATTATTGAAATCTTTTAACTTATTCATTAAAAAAAATTTTAGGATGTTATTCTTCAATTTCGCCATATTTTCTATACGAAATGTTTTCTTTAAAAGAAGGAAACTTTCAAATTAGAGTTTTGTTCGTCTTTATTCATGTTCAGTCTAAGACTTAAAATAACTGAGATAAAAGATTAAATATTTTTGCGCATTTTCTGAATTTAAGTCGGTAGCAGAACTGTGGGTGACAGTTTTTTATGGTAATTAGTTGAAAATAAGTTACATTTTGTAAAAGTTACGGACTATTTTGCAGATTTTAGATCACGCTACGATCGCTTTAAATTGGTCATATTGTATTTTCATTCATATCCTATTTTTTTTTTTTTTTGAAATCGTAAAGTTTTTTTAACAATTGAAAAAGGGATATGAATTTTTAGGAGAGTTCTGAAATGCATGTTTTGTAGAATTATTTATACAATTAACTCTAAGATGTGCATTAGTTTATTTTAAATTAAAGTCAAAATTAATGTGATTTTGAATTTTTCTATCTCTAACAATAAAAAAATAAATATTACCACTTTCGGTTTTCTTTAGTATATTATAAGGTACTTAGAAAAATTTTTTGTAAAAAAACTATGCATACATGAAAAAAACGTTAGAGATTTAAAAATTTTTTTTTTTTAAAAAAACTGCAGTTTAACGAAATACAATAATAAAAAAATGTAGTTATAATCAAATTCCAAATATAAATAATAAAAAAATATTTAGAAGGCATCCTATCACCTGAAAAAGACTCATATTGATGCCATATAAGATACTTAAAATCCATTGAGTGGAGGTTACTTTAATAGCATTTCCTCATATATTCGAAATAAAAAAGCATATTACATTATTTAAGATTTACATTCATTAAATAGATTTGGAAAAAGGAGTTCTTTGCCACGGGCATATAAGTGTTAATCTTTTATACAAATAATTGGAATCCGATCATTAATTTCTTTGAGTGATAGCATTTTCTATAATCTATGCAATAGAATCTATTTTCATTACATTAATTAATATCTAATATCTATATGCGCTCTCTTCTTGCCACAAATGGTGCGATCGATTCCAAAATTAAAATGCACAAACTTATTTCCTTCTGTTCTATGGATAAGTTGACATCATTGTTTTAATCTTGTTCCAGGGAAGTAACTCAACAATTACTTGTTTTGTAGCTTAAATTTTTTTCAGTGATAATCAGATTATTATGGAAATAAGGATGGTATTTCAATTCATGGAAAATAATGTTTGTCAGTATACTTTCTCTAAAATATATTTAGTGATAGTATTTATATTCAAAATTTATAATTTCGATTAAATTACAGAAACTGAAAGAAATTTTTTAAACCTCTGTCTGGCACATTTTGGACATATAAATATAAAATTATACATTTATATGTTGTGACATTGTTTTAATTAATTTACAATGTTTCACGTGCTTACATATATAAATTTTATAATGTTTCGCTTTCTAATGTTCCTTCCTGATGATGTACCCCTTAATTAACAATTATTCTATTAAATAAATTAAATTTGGATTTCATACCAGTCGGACCCTATAGTAGCGAAAAAGAGGAAATATTTAATTCAAAATTCCGTTATATTTGCAATAAAGATTAATAAATTAAAAATAAAAGGTAGAAAACTATTAAAATAAAAATAATTAATTTTCGTACTCTATGCTAAAACATTTTTCGAAAAATTGTTTTAAATTAAATTATATTTGTATAATTTATATTTACTAATTAAATTATATTTGTATAATTTATATTATAAATTTCTATCATTACACATTATTGCTTTACCTGCAACAAATCTAGTTGATTTCCAAAAATATTTGATTTGAAGTCAAGATCCGCTGAGCGTGGGAGGAAAGAATTCTTTGAATGAATAATATTAGCTTCGATATCGTGTCCGAGATTAAAAATTTCTGAAAAGAAAGACACATCGAAATTTCTGGAAAATTTCGTTAAATCTGTTGAGTCAGGAACTTTGATGTCTTCCAGCCACAAATATTCTCCCAGTCTTTCTCTCACAGGATGAGATGAAGATTTCAAGTTTTCCAGAAGGCTCCATGTAAATACTTCAACTAAAAATACGAATTCAAATGTGAAAAACGAAGCATTTATATGCAATTGATTCTCTAAAAACAACTGTATGAATAAGAATATAGTTTATAAAGCATTTAAAGAAATTATTATAATGTATATATATATATATATATATATATATATATATATATATATATAACTAAAAATCTGCCCCCTAGTTCTGAATAGTGTATATTAATATTCAAATTTAATATATTTAAAAAAAGAATACGAGGGCAAAAATAACCTGACCAAGAATCCAAAAAATACTATTTTAAAATATTACATTTCAAATCTTCAACATTAGAATTAAAAATCAAAATCTCAGAGAAAAAATATATTATTACTCGGCAATCTAAGAGCGTTCATAATTAGTTAAACATGAAGAATGTCATCACTTGCTGCAAAATATATATATAAAGTTACCGGAAAGCTGAATGTAAAACGAATGAAACTCGATACTAATTTTTATCAATATTTATTTTTCCAAATCATTTATTTATTTCAAAATTAATACGAAATTCCTCATCATAGAATAGTTATGAATTTGAACTGCAAACTTTTGTTAAATACTAAATTCGCAACATTCGTAAAAATGATAGCCAAGTTTCCAAATTTTTAATTAAAGTATTTTTTATGTTTATACTGGACTAAAATATTCCAAAAGTATTCTGTGCAAAGTATTTTGAACAAAATTAGGCATAGAAGAATTAATTCGAAAGAATCAATTCTGTGGCATATATTGCTCGAGAACTGTGCTTGATTATAAAGTTTTTAATCTTTTAATGTTTAAAATTGTGAAAACTCGACAACTTTTACTTTCTCCAAGTGTAATTTAAAAATTAAACATATCTAAAAAAAAACAGTTTCTTCATAATTTCATAACAACATTTATCCATTCCATTTGAATAATATTTTTTATCGCACCATAATAATAATAAATATAAAAATAACCGTTAGATATCCTTAGGTTTACATTTTAAGTAGTTACGTGAAAAGTTATTTATTCTTTCTAAAACTTTAGCTATTTTTGTTCAAAAGTAAATAAATACGGTATTATCAGATAATCTAATCATTCATATAAGAGAAAGATTACGATTATCGTTATAGGAATTTGTTTTTACTTTGTATGTGTTTCTTCAAAGAATTAAATCAATTCCTATTTCAACTTTTTCTAAGCAAATGTATTTCGAGCTCGAAAGTATAGTGTGGTTTTCACTATACTTCACCCATTAATATGATTATGAAATTGAGTAAAAATTATTAGAATAAGTTTATGAAACATTTTTTAAAATATACTTCTTGAAACGATGGAATGCCAGTAATAACGTTTGTTAACAAGTTGCGGATGTGAATTTTGTGGTATTCATTTCCATTTGAGTTCAAAATGACTTGAAAATGATAGTTTTCTATTTTTCAAATTGACTCAATATAAAAATAAACTGATTGTCGATTTTTGTAGCTCATAAAAATGCGTTTTATCTGAGTACATATTATACACACCGAAGTTATTATCTTTGTTATTGATAAGTCGATTTCTTAGCTGCTGGTACTTGTGATAGAAAGCTTAATTACAAAGGATGAAAGGTAAAGGGGATTTATTAAAATCTAAATTTTGATTTCTTTATTATAGTTAAAAATATAAATTGTATCCAGTTGATCGAAAGTATTCCCAATTAATCACTACGCATTTGAAAAATAAAAAAAAGGAAAGATGTTGAATTTTAATTTAAATATCGAATTTTCAAACCAAAATAAAATACGTTAAATTCAGCTCGAGAGGATTCGGTCAATATTTAGATACTTTAAATAGATCTTCCGAAAATGCACACGAATGAATCAATGCATTAAAATTTTTTTTATAAAACTTTTAGATGGCAAGACTGTACCTTGTTTACTGGTTTCTGAGTTATATGATTCCAGAACTTGTCTTATTATCTCTTCGGTTGCGCATTTAGACAAAGATATCAAAGCAGCAATTCTAACTTCGTCTTCTTCATTCTTGTCTTTGTATGTTTCTAGAAGTTTGGCTGCAATCTGGGATAAAAAAAATGGGATAAAATTATTCAAATTGTCATGACATACATTTTGTAACTAATTCTAAAATTTAACAAAATTATAGAATTTAATTCAATGATTACTAAATAATGGAACGCAAATTACTATTGCAATAAATTTGCAATTAAAATCAACCATTTAATATTTCACATAAAATTCTTATTAATCTTTGGCATAAAACACAGGCATTCACTGATTAATTAATTGGGTCGTTACTTTTATTTCTTCAATTTTAGAAACAATAATCCCTTCGTGTGCCATCGGTTTTTTATTTGCACTGTTCAAACCTAACTCAACCTAACTATAGTAAATGAGATATTCACTTGAAACTAGATAGAAAGCGGAGCATTATAACAATCACGAATAATATAAAAACAAGGAAAGTTTGTGCCTTAAATATCAGCTTATTTTATCTCTGTCAATTCATCTGTAATTATAGATACAATTACCCGGGAGTAATTTTACGAACTAATCCAGCCATTTTTCTACCTTGATTTTTCTCGTTATATGGATCTCTTCTTTATTTTGGCGATTTTCACTCATTTTCCTAGCTATATATATCGTTTTATAATTATTTTGTTGACCTTCCTCAATGCAAGTATCATTTTATTTCGCATCTAAATTAATGAAAAATATACGAATGATAACACTTCAATGCATATAATGTGAGTAATAAGAATTAATTAATGAAGCTTTGTTAGTATCATGTCAAGTAACACGCGTATCAATGTTGATTCATATTGTGGAATCCGTCAAAATATTTCATGTTTTTAATTTTGTAAAGAGAAAATTTTGAACTAACGTAAAAAACGCTAGCTTGGAAAGTTTTACGTGATGTGCCTTTAATGCTCATTCAACTCGACTCAAATAGCAAGAACGTAAAACACATGCTCAGAATCCATGTGTAATCTTATAGAGTGTCCTCATTACTTATTAATTATGCCGTATCCACCACTCTTATCTTTAATTAACAATGATAATCTAAGGTAAATAGTAAAACGTCGTTCAGTGTTTAAAAACAGGTGAAGATTTTATTTTTGTTGCGATTTAACATGCAATTTTAATTTTGTCACCATGTAACTTATGAACAGTCACATAATACCGATATATTATTATATGAATTCTCAAGATATTATGTCAATTTTATATGTGAGTTCTTCGACACATACTAAATGCTACCTATACAGGATGTTATCTATAAATGCTACATATACAAAATGATGATGGCTTACCGATTCGGTGCAAGGAGTTCGTCTAAATGCTTGAATGGCTGCTATTCTTATAGGGAGCTGGTTAGAGGTGAGAGCTGCACATTCAAAAATACTTTCAGCACTTTCTCCAACGTATCCCAGATTTCCAAATGCTTTCAGAGCCGTAATGATCTGAAAATATATGGCTTCATTCATCATGAAATCTTCATTCATCATTCAGTATGAAAAGAATCTTGTTTTCATAAATGCCATTTGAAGGAATTTTTTCCTTAAAACGCGTTTTTTTTTTTACTTACTCGTTTCGCCATTCTTAACCTTTCACTAATGAATCATGCATAACTGAATTACTTACATTTCTTGTGGTTAAAATTAAATTTCACTCATTAATTAATTTATTTATACATTTGTTACAATTTTGACTTGAAGTAGAGAAGTAATTTCATAAGTAAATTTTAACTAAATAGTAATAGTTTCCTAAATCAAGGTGGCTTAGTTTTTTCCTACCTAACTAATAAAAGAAGGTGTTGCGTCATCACAATTTTTCTGTGAAAATATTTGCAACTTATCACAAAATTCATTCTGTTGAATTTGAAAGGTATTGTAAACAAAAGCAAATATATTGTTTTGTATCTGTTTGCCAATGAAAGAAAAAAAATGATTTAAGAGCAGATGTTGAATTTTGAAAGCTGAGCGCATGCATAAAACAAATTGCAGATTTCTTTCATATTATTAAATGTTCATAAGCAGAAATTAAAATTTTGGAAATTTAAGTGGAAAATAAAATTTTTGTTCTGTAATTTAGCTTGGGAAGCATCACACTAAAAAGCAATGCAAAATGTTACGGACAGCATTACATATTATCAAAGGGCAATATAAGTATTATAGTATAACTTGCGCTCTAGTACACCATCTTTTTTGGAATCGTAACATCGTTTTAGCTAATATCTAATGGCAAACCATTTAATTTAGCTTGAAAAACTTTGTGCTTTAAAAAGTAGCAAAATATTCAGTATTATTTATCGTACATTAAATATTTCATAAAAAACTGCGTAAAAATTTTCTTACTATTGGGGTACTTCAGCTAATAATTAAAACCTTGCAAAAATAACTAATGTGAACTTGTTCTATTTATTTTTAATTACGAAAAACTGCACAAATAAACTTAGAAAATAACTATGAGAATGATACCTGTGTTTCTTCTTCTTTATTTGTTGTCTGGCACTTATCACCTAAAAACTGTTTTAGACTAGAGGAGACAGATTTGACTGCATTCGAATCTTCACAGTTGCTTCGAGTTGTGCAATATTTGTAAGCCATGGCAGATACACCCAACAGAGCCTGTCGTCTTGCAGTATCTTTCCTCAGTAAAGGCTATAATTAAATATTGTGAAAAAATAAAATAAGAAGAAAATTATATTTCAGTTTAAATATTATTATATGTTTTTTTTAAACCGAATAAACGATTATATAATATTTTAAAAATTTAGAAAAATTAGGGAGTAAGCAGGTAATTAGCATATTGGAAATTCCATGGAACATGAATACATATACTGACACTCGGAAATTATGAAGTTCAGTAAATAATTAATTCATCATTTAATCTTTGGTTTTCATTAAATATTTAGTTTGGAAGAGGTTATCAAAGAATTGTATTTTTATATAAATACTATGTAGGTATGTACTATGTAGGTATAATTAGGTTATATATTTAAAAGAATGGAAGGTTATTCAATTATTTATTTCTTATAGATTTTGTTAAATATTCATGATTAGGTAAGGTTCTTGGATTTAAGAAATTATTTTCCAGTGATAAATTTTTCAGATAAAATTGTTGATGATATTAACCACAATTTTTGAGTGGCTATTATTAATGAAATTAATTAATAACATTATTAAATTTTACTATTTGGAAATAAAGCGAATTAATATTTTAGATAGTAATCTCAATGAGAGCTGGAATCATTGCCTTCAAACTATACTCTGAAAATTTATTATGATTAAAATACAGTTAACTTTAATTTAAATCATCTGTTTTAGTTCATATTAAGTTTATTTAATATTGAAATTATTAATACAGAAATTATTTATATAGAAATATTAAATATAATTCTATATTAAATATAATTATTTAATACAGAAAATTTTTGAATTAGTAAAATAAAAATAGTTTGCTTACAAGAGTAGCAGCAACAGATTCTTCTTCCACGTACGATGTAAATGGTAGAAGTGTCATCCACAGAAATGCATCGGTTTTTCGAACTTCCCCATTTTCCACAAGCTTTGAAAATAATGCTATTGAGCCTCCAGAGGATGCTGCCTTCAAAGCATCCAAATAAATTGTTCTGACAATAGAAGAAAAGTTTTAATCAGACTCTCTAGTTAAGAATAAACACACAAAATAAACAAAAACCACTTTTACTGCTTTGTTAAGTAATGGAGAATACGAATAAGAATAATCAACCTAATTAAACAATAAACACATTAGAAAACATAAAATATCAAAATCAGTTGTCATAAAACATTGATAGTGTTAAGAGTTATAATATTAAGAATAAATATAGTGAAATATTTAGCTACTTAGACCTGTGAAGGAGATAAAAACAACGAACAAGGAAAATTAAGATACGAAAAATTCTCACACAAAAGCAGTTTCTAGCTCTTTTCGTAAATCCGATTAGGTCAAGTGGCAGAAATATTAGGGCGTTGATTTTGGTAAACTATTCTTAAGAGCAAATATAAATTTGGAAAGAAAAAATAATTCCTTAATAATAATAAAAAAAATTTAGAGAAAAGAATATAAATTTGGTAAATTACTTTTAAAAGGTTTATGAATTGCTTCGAAATTATAACATGAAATAACTCTAAAATAAATTTTAGCGATGAAAAATCAATTAAAATAATGAAATATCAATAGTAAATAATTTCGGTAATCAGTAATAGAAACTGAAACTAACGAAAGCAGATATGAACGAAACTAGCCTCCTTTGGCGATCAGCTTGCTTGCCCAGATTATTGACATTTTTTGGGTGTTGAACGATTAAAATGGAATGCATTTTAAAAAATTTCACCTAGTTATTTGATTCTACAGAAAAACAGTAATTTAATTGAATCAGCGTGCTACAAATTGCTGTGGGTATAAATAAAAAAAAAAAAAATGTGTATACTAAGAAACAAAGGTGGAAGTAAAAATCCTATTCAGAAGTTAACGTTAAAAGAAAGCAATTTTTTAAAAATCTTAATTTAACATTGGCAAAAGAGCGAGTCTGAGTATTTTGAAGGATGAATTTGAATTTAATCAAAACATTAAAAACATTGTTACAGATAATCTATTAATAAAAAAATTTAGAAACAAAGAAAAAAATTGCACATAAATAAAATCAATATCATTATAAAGGCAATTTTTTTGTGTTTTAAGACGATACAGAAACCATTTTTGTAAGATTATAATTTCGGAAGATATGGTCATCAATAACCATTGATAATTCACAGCGATTACCCATCTGGCGACTGTTAAGTCTATTTGCGCGCTCGATTAAACTTTTTGTTTGATGGCTTATTTCTTTATTTCTTTTACACCCCGTTTCTCTGACTGAATGAAATTTTAGGAGACACGGTGAATTCACTCCGTATTATTAATAATGTTTTGCAGCTCTATTATTACCGAAGCTTTGAATTAAGTGTGACAATAAAAACGTTCGATGAAGCAGTCAGTAATCTTCATATAACGATTTATTTGCATTAACTGTTAAATTATTTCTGATCACTTCTGATTTCTAAATAAAATGATTTATGTATCACTTACTTTAGCGTTTTATATAGATGATTTAAGCGAACGTGATATTATGTAAAATATTTGAAGGATCTGACAGATGAATTCTATATTAAAGCTTTCACGACCGTAATCTTTTAGTATAGACTATGCTATTAGTTTTGACACTATTCAGATACGATCAGAAAATAAACCTTTTATTTCGATAGCAGACGCTAAAAATCAAACTAAAAACTATGAACACATGTTTAAATATTAAAATAATCTAATTCCCTACAGTAAAGCAATCTGATGACATAGTTTCTACTTATCATGAAACAAAAATTGTGATTGTTCTTTGATAACATGATTTTCACAGATTAAAACTAAGCAAACTTGAAATGTTTTCAAATAGCACGGATTTTATTTCTCCACACTGCTTTGTTAGATGTAAACAAGTTGGTTTCTTTTAATAAGGTTAGATTCAACAGAGAATTATTTAACCACATTATATGTATATGTGAACTAAGATTGAATTGGAGATAATTTAACGTATATGTGAAATGAAACTGAATTAGAGATAAAAATAATTAACTAACTGAATTACAAACGAAATTACTCACAGTGCTTTCCTGGAGCGGCATAATTGCTTGCTCTTCAAAGATTGGTAGATTCTTTCTAGAGCCCCTTCATTCAATCCCCGAATGAGGTAGACTAATTTATGGACGGCGTGAGCTGCATTTTTGTTGATGAGCCCCTCAGAATTATCACAAATTTGTTTTAAAACATTCTGGGCCTCTACTTCTAAGTTGTCATTCTTCTTAGATTCGGGATTGTGTTTGAAAACCAGGCTTTCTTTTTTTGGTGCTCTGTCTGAAATATTGGAAATAAAGCATGAAATCACAATAGTCACCTGTATCATTTTATACAGGATGTATAATAGTATAATAAACATCAGAACAAGAAAATTAGATGTAGATCAGAAGGAATTTAAAGATGTCTTGGAAATCTCGTTCTTTATTATATGTAAAAATATCGAATATGAAATAAATTTTTATGATTATAAAATTAAATATAAATTTTTATAAAATAAATTTTTATGATTATAAAATTAAATATAAATTTTTATAAAATAAATTTTTATGATTATAAAATTAAATATAAATTTTTATAAAATAAATTTTTATGATTATAAAATTAAATATAAATTTTTATGAAATAAATTTAAAAATGTATGAAATAAAATTTTGAATATGAAGTTTTTTCGACAATTTTAAAAGAGTAATATATTACATATCAAAAAGTTCTGAAGAAATTTTAAGAATTATAGAATTAGAAGCAGTTACTTGCATCCAAATGTGAATAATAATTACATGAAATAACGTAATTATTAGCATTATCATTGAAACATTCGTTGTGATAAAGAAAAAATTTAATTAAATTCTTATCATTGAAGAAATAGCTGAACATTGACAAGGATTTGCTTTCTTTTTCCACAGAATACCCATATGTAATATATTTGTAGTGAATTTATCATTAACAGAAAAAGAGAAATAAACAATAAATATGAAAAAATGCTTTTATTAGTGTATTAAAAAATAGAAAATAATTTTATTGAAATTCTGGAACTTAAAATAAAATTTGAAGCGTGAGGGGCAGTCAAAATCCCCTAAGTCAATTAAGTTTCAATCACAATTACATTTTTTAATTTCATGTATGTTTAGTAAATTTTTGTTTCTTATTATATTCATCATGATTTTGCATCCTTCTATTATTTTTTGTGCCTTACGCTTTTATGATTTTGATCACCAAGTTTTCGATAATTTTTTTTATTTTCTGACAAATTGTTAAAAACATTTAATTTTTTTAATACAAATTTTGAATTCATTTTTGTTTTTAATTATTCGTCAAATAACTATCACTAAAAGTGATAGCGCCATTCTCATTTTGGAGTGGTTTAGAGGAAGATTAATATTTCTCAAATTAATGTTATCTAAAATTAATATTTCGCAAATTAATGTTATCTAAAATTAATATTTCGCAAATTAATGTTATCTAAAATTAATATTTCTCAAATTAATGTTATCTAAAATTAATATTTCTCAAATTAATGTTATCTAAAATTAATATTTCTCAAATTAATGTTATCTAAAATTAATATTTCTCAAATTAATGTTATCTAAAATTAATATTTCCCAAATTAATTTCTAGATGGCGCTACATCTGTAAATTAATTTTTAGATAAGTTAATATAGTAATAGATAACTAAGAACACCAAAATTATTAAATTATTCTGTAATCATCTAGAACCAATCAATGTACAAAATAATGCGAAACATGATATAGATAAATGCTTTGATCAAATTTATATTTCAAATTATTCGAAACGATTTATATTTGCTTCCAATTCAATAAATCAATCATAATTATTCCCATGAAAAATGAAGCTTTTTATGATTTTTCTTTGTGTTTCGAATTTCCGAATGCATGATTTTCGTTGTGTTGTGAAGTTCCGAAATATTATAATATAATTCATTTTTGACTAATAATTTTTACCGTTTTGCTTCCTTTTATTCGAAGAATATTCCTTTATGAAAAAAGAAAACGTAGTCTTCGTTTTAGTGTCATAAACTCAATACGAAAGTAAATAAGTTTTTATTGCAATGATCTGTGTTTTTAATATTTGTCTTCAGTCTTTTAAAATTAAAGTCAGGTACAGTATCTTGAGACAGAATTCATTAATTTCGCATATTCAATTTGAAAAATTTATAGAATGCATTTTTAGTTTTCTTTAACATAGTGAAAAACGCTTTTAGAGACTACGTAAGAATAGATTAAAGTTGCCTTCAGAATTTTAATCCATAAAAACTTCGAGAAAAAAAAAAAAAAAAAAAAAAAAAGAAGAAGAAGAAACTGAAAATGGCAATTAGGAATTTCCACACCCTTCTTTACAACCGTATGATAGCATTTGATCATAGACCTTCTTTAATGTGCATTAAGTCTTTAGGCATGAGGGATTTTCAAAGAAATCAGAACATGAATTCATTGTGCTACTATTTTGAAACCTAGAACTGGCTGTCATGATATCTCTTATTATATTTATAAATACTATGAAATAAAATATTCATTTAATATAATGGATTATTAATTATTTATTTCAGGGATCATTTGATTTATTGCATTTCTTTTCACATTAAAGTTACGAGGACCAATACGGTATTTCGCAGAAACTCAAATCAGAATTAAACCCGAAATATGACCATGCAGAAAATATTAAATTTATTAGCGTTAGAAATAAAATAAATATTTCCATTTTACAGAAAATTCTGCATGAAAAGATAGTAAACTGTCAATAGAAGATTAAATTTAATTTCTTTTAAAATAAATTATTTAAAAAAATAATTAAGTAATTAAGCATATATTTGTGTGTCTCACGTATGCTGAAAGTGAAGATGTCTATATTATACGAAAGTTTTTTTTTTGCATTATTTAAGAGACAATTGATGAATTGTTGAAGCATTACTTATCGTATTTCAATCGTTTTGAATATCTAGATAATAGAAATTAGCGTATATCTAGATAATAGAAATTAGCGTATATCTAGATAATAGAAATTAGCGTAGTTGTTGAAGACAATAAATAACTCAAATAATCTCATTAACTCCTGTGACCTAAAACAGGTCATAAAAATTAATTTCTTTTATATTCGCGCTTGAAAAACACTTTTATTTGTAATAAAATCATGCCTTAGGATTTGTAATACTTACAAAAATTAATTTCCTTACTAGTGATTGCGGTACGTCAAGACAATAGAATTCATTTAATTCATTGATTCGGTTAGTAACTGCTTAAAAAATCATTCTCTTAGAAGATGTTTAGATAAATGATTTCATGATGATCCTTTTGCGTGATAATCTAGATCTGCTCTGACCAGATATCATAAAACAGATAAATTTACAACAAATACAAAAATATATATCCTTGACATTTGATCTGTACTTTAAATTGAACTTGAAAGGTCAGTGAAAATGACCTTGATCTCCAAAGAAGTTATTTAACTGATTAACGGACGATATAACATTCATTCTTTTCTTTTTTATTTTATCATGACCTATTTTACTTACACACGTGGCGAGCGAGTGAATAATTTTTTTCATTTAACACCAGAAAATGTATTTCCGAAAATAGCTGTATTTTTTCGTTTTACATTATATTTTTCTTTTATAAATTTTTAGTAATAATAATGTATTACATTTGTATATTATTGGTAACAAGTTTTATCATCATAATGATAAATTCTTATATATTTTGAAGATTTATTTAAAAATATTTGTAATATATAATACTTATGTTTGCTCTGGTTAGCATTTTTGTTTTACATCTTTACTTAACTATAGAATTATAACTTTATGAAGGTGTTTCTTTTTTTTCCCTTCCTTATATTACAGAATATTATGCTATTCAAGTTTCGAAAATAGAATGTCTGAAAATATATAACACTGATAATTGTACTTATTACACTGTATAATGCAGTTAATTATTAAATGAAAAAGCAAGGTTTAATTTTAAGTTTATTGATGCCTTAACAAACCTAATTTACGTACTAACAGACCTAATTTGCACTGTTTAATTAAACTGAACCAATTATATTTCGTTTTTTATATTGTTATGTTTTTTCATGATATTTATTCATATTTAATGCAACCGGACTTTCTTGTACAAATGACGAATATTTATTCCATAAATTTAATATATTACGCTATTGCATCCTTGCATATATAATTGTTGTATTTATTAAAAAGTATTTAAACTTAGTGTAAATGTTAAATTCAGCCCTTAACCTCATAATACTGTAACAAATTTGGTGGAGAATTTAGTTTTTGTTAAAAATAAAATGAAATTTTTTTAAAGAAAAAGATTTTGTTCTAAATTTTTAAATAGAAATTTAGATCAGAAATAAGAATTTTTAGAATAGAATTTTAGAATAGAAAAAAGAAATTTAGTCTAGAATTTTAGATTTGATTTTTTTCAGATAGAATTTCTTAAATTCTATTTTCATTTTTTGTGTATTTTTCTGTTTTTATATGCAAATTTCCCAGGCCAGAAATTTTTATTTTGAAATTAAAAAAAATAGTGCATTGAAAGATTAAATAGTACTTGAAAATTAAAAAATAATATAAATTTTAATCAGAAAAAATTTTAAAAAATGTTAGCAGTTGAAGGATAAAAGGCGTACTTACAATTAATAGCAGAAGCGCCTTCTGCTGATATTTTCTTGACTGTGATTTTCGCCTCGGCTTCGACGACGTAACCGTAACTATAGAGAGGTTTGAAAGCAGCTTTCTCATCACATACTACTTCTTCAATTATTCCATTCTCGATTGTCTGTTGACAGGTGAGTGTTTCTCCGGATAACAAAGGTAAGTGTTGACGGTGCTAGAGAGAAATACACGTTAAAAACCATTGACATATTTTCTGAAAGCAATGAAAAATCTCGCTTTCATTTCAATTTAGTCATTAATTAAATCTTCGTTATCTGCGTTGTTGTGTATTTTTCTTTCTGTACAAGAGCTTTAAATATGGGAATTAAAGTATTTAAATCCCTTTCTTGTATTGTAACTTAGAAAATGCTCAAAAATCAAAATCATCGAAAGTTTATTCCGTATTATACTGAGAAATCAAAATCATGGATATAATGAGGATACCCTATTTCGCTAGTCAATCTACAAGATTAATGCATCACTAAAATTATCGAATCTGTTGATTTCTCCTAAAAAACATGTGAAATGAAATTTGACCGGAGTATTTTTTTTTTTTTAATTTCTAGTTTAGTTAAATTACTTTTTTGGGATGGAGTTCGAACAGTGATAGATACTGAGAACAACATTTGAGCCAAGTAACGGATGTAAGAACCTAATGTCCCTAGACAGTACACATTATGAGACCTTTATTTTAATAATAGCGTCAGTTTTGTTTCAGATGTCATAACATTATTAACACTTTAATGATTTATTTCAGGTGTTTTTATATCAACAACTTTGTACAATTTTTTTATTTACTTCATATATCTGATTTCAAAATGTCCCGTATCTACGTTAGCAACCTATATTACTGAAGCCGAGGTTCAGTATTTATAAATATTCTAAGATAACGTCATGAGAGAAAAAGGAACCTAATCAATTATATGTCATAAAATGATAATATTATCCTGATGTTTTATGATTCATGAATTTGTATATTTATAAATTTAATTATATGACAACAAGGAAAATAAAGTTTTTTGATCATATTGCTTACAGCCCTTTCAGGTTAACTGCTTTAAGGCAGCTACCTAGTGTACCTAATTGGAAATCCGCCATTGTTTGACCATGTATTTGCCGTTTTATAGGAACAGGAAACTATCCTCATAGACGGAAAAAAAATAAAATGTATTTGTTTTTTACTTCTTAAATGTTGAATCTGCATGCATTTTTTTATTAGGATTACAATTGTTACTTCAATACATCGTGCCAAAACCATATATTGTATAAAATAATCTATAAATTAAACAAGGAAAAAATTAAAATTCAGTTTAGAAGATAGCCAAGTATTCCGAGGAATTCAAATCTAATGATTTTATCATCAGTCATAAATCTATTTGCTTTTCTTCCAAAATTCTTTTGTGCTAAGGTAAAATTAATGTAAATAAAATAATATTCTACAAGAAACTAAAAATATTTGAAGAATTGCGTTTTGAAGCAAAGCAAATATGTTTTTTGCAAAAATCTAAATGATTAATAATAAATGCAAAAAATGTTTTTTATTGCCTTTCTCTTGCTAACTCTTCATTCCAACCGTTTTAGGAGTGAGTAATTTTCGAATTTTAATACCCTTTCGATTTAATATTATAACTACTAATATAAAATACTACTTTTTGAAAAGATACATTTAAAAAGAAACATAAAATTTTAAAGATAGAGATTAAGCACTATAAAGCGTAATTATGTTATATATTTAAAAAAAATATTATTATAAAAGATATTTTACCGCAGACGATTCGTAAAATGTAGCCAACAACAAAGTTTGCCCCTTGAGATGATCCGTGCAAGTAGCAATGTCTTTATTCTTTGTAAACACAAATTTTTCATTTTTGTTTTCTTTAAGAATGTACTCTGTGTTGCAGGATCCCAAAACATCAACCTAAAACATATAAATCCATCTTTATATTACTATTTATTAACACTTATACATAATAAACACTTCTGTTGGAATAACATTTACCTCTCGGTCATGCAGATTTGCTTCAAAAGTTCTCATGGAATTTTGTAGTGCTGATATCATAGCCTTTTTGATGTTATTGACATCATTGGAATCATCAGGATTCGGGCAAACGTGTTCAATTTTGCCGTCATTCCAAGAAAATGGCAATGGATTTCTTTTCAGCTCATCAATGAAAGGAGATGCAGTTTCTTGTGTCGTACCATGTTTTAGGGAAACATCAAGTACCTAAAATATAATAGATAGGTCACCTTCAATTTAACTAATCAATTAAAGAGTGGGAAAATAGTTAGTTATTATTTCTGTTTAATTTGGTTAACATTGCTCAGAATAGCAGTTGCTGAAGAAAATGCATCCAAAAACAATTTCAGATCATCCCAAAGTTATTTTTTTTCCAATTTTAAACGTAATTAAGATCTTAAACTATTTACATAATTATGTAAATCTTTTGTGTGGAAAAATTTCTCAGAAATATTTTATGAAGTATCTTAGTTTTGAAATTCTCTGCATTTTTGAGTAATTACAAGTTATGAGATTTATACTGTGAAAGGATTTAAAGAGATATAGTAAAAAAAAAAATGCAACAATTTTAGAGATAAGCAGCATAAATTTTTATTGTACAAGGTATTGTTTTTATATAAAAACTTCTAAAAAGTTGGTTACCGAATTCCTTAACTTGTGCATGATTCAAATCCTCAATCAAATACGAATCGAGAATATGAAAATTAATCAAGTTAATCGTGTGAAATATTATGCAAATAAAATGCAAGACATCTAACTAAACTGTTACAGATTTCGATGGAAAGCCATTTCTTTCGTGCATAAAAAGTTTGAAAATGAATTTAACAAAAATTTAAAAGAGAGCATTTTTTTATTAGTATATTAAAAATATTTTTTAATTTTAATTCATTTCTACTTTTTAGCCTTTAGTTTATAATTTATTATTAGAAATATTTTGGAATAGTGAAATTATTTTTTTTGAAATCTATTATCTTGTATCGACACTTGCACAAAATTTCATTGAATAAATTAGCTGTTAACTAATTTCTGAAAACACATAAGATGGTTTATTGCTAAAAGAATAAACTAATACACAAGAGTTTAAAAATATAGCACTTCAAGAAACGAATGAAAAATAATTACAATATTCCAACATTGCAAGCATGAAATAAGTCGATTTATATAAAAGTGTATGAAAAAAGAAGGATAGCAAATTGTGTTGAATCAATCTTTCAACTTTTTAAATATTCAAAATTAAGGCTGCATAACTGTCTATTCTTTCTGATCGCGTTTGCCGTCCAATAAATTTTGGAATTGAAATCAAGTAACAGTAAAATATTTTTTGTGTCACTAACCTTTATGTGATTTTCTGGTCTAAATGTCACAATTTAATTTTTGATTTATTTCTATTTTTCTCTCTTTTTAGCTTCGTATTTTAAACGGCTTCACGTGAAATCTCTTATTTCCCGGCTTTGCAGCTCTTCACTGTTTGAAGTGGCCTTGATTACTCTGAACACTTAAAATCGGATTCTTCAATAGAGCTTTACCGAAGTCTCTTTGCAATAAAATGGAACTTTATTGAAGTCCCTTTGTAATAAAATAGAGTTTTACTGAAGTCTCTTTGCAATAAAAATCAATCAGTGATCTGCTGAGCTTCATTTCGGATGTATGCTCAAAATTTGTTCTGGTGATAGGAGCTTGAAGATATTTTAACGTCGATAATAAACAGAATGAGTTGAAAGTTGCTGCAATGAATTGAAATCATGTATTTGTGCAGACATTAAAAATTTTAGACTGAAATTCTTATTTTATGATAATGAATCTTTTCATAATTTGATTTCAAAAGTTAGTCTAATTTTTTTTTTCACACATGTTCACAACATTTAAAAAGACGCAATCAACATTTAAATGGACGTGACTGACATGAAAATTATTTAAATGAATTACTCCATTCACATTAATGAACTTAAATTAGATGAATGAAATGTTATATTATTTATTTGTATTCAGACTTGCCTGCAAAACCATTTCACATTTAGATACAGCCGTTACTTTAAATGTCGCTGTCATGCCCATGTTTAAATCCGTTGCTCCATCTGCTTTCAATAAGTTAGAAGATTCAAATTTATAAACATAAGATGTTTGTTCAGAATACTGAAACTTCGTTCCTGGAAGAGAGAAAAATTACTTATAGCAACATAAAAAAAGCATCAAAAGCTGTAGATTCTAATTATTAAGAAATGACTAAAATAATTTTTAAATAGTTAATAGTAATAGAAAATTGTCTTAGTCAATAAAATGTAGTTATAATCACACATCGAAATAAATTTTACAATAAATTTCAATAATTTAGCTAAGGATACCACATGCCTTTTAATATTCAATTATTAAATTTTATTTAATGTATTTTGAGTTTAAAAACTTCATTTTCAGTTTTTAAGGTTGTATGAATTTATAATTAATTTGCATGATATCTTTTAATATCGTTTGGTTTCAGAAAGATCTCCTTTTGTTATAGTTATTGTTTTTCATAATCATCTACCTATATATATCATAATTAACAATAAGAAATGAAATGAAACAAATAAATTAAATTAACTAATATTCAATGCCCTATAATGCAAAATTCATGATTAATTATTATTTATTTAATTCTATTTTAAGAATGAATTCATTTACTAAAGTTTTTTAAATTTAATACTTGTTCTTCATATCATTGACAAATGAAGAGGTAAAGGGCGACACTGAATCAAATGAAACACATATTTAAATGGTATTTCCAGTAAAATATAATTCATATTTTATAAAAAGCTTTACATAATTACATATTGCACTGATTCAGATAAATGCCAAAGAATGTTTATATTGAGAATATTCTTTAATATCAGGAATTAAAACGCTTCAAAAAACTAGAAAAACACATTTATAGAATGAAATTCCTTTATTTTAATGAATTTTTAATATGGAAAAATTCTTTATGTAATTTTCTTCATTATGTCATAAATATTCTTTCATTGCAATTTAGAAAAAATTAATTAACATTTTAATATTAAATAATAAATAGTAATTAATTAAATTTAATATTAATTAATATTTTAATATTTATTATCAATACTAATTATATACTAATATTAATATATAAATGATATTTTATGAATTAATATTTTTTACGACAAACTTCTATGAAACAATGATGAAATAAAATGTTTTTATGTTAATTAAAAGCTTTGGATTTTAAATTTAAATTCTTATTGCCTCTTAAAATGGCGAATGGTATAATGTTCCTTGCTACAAATCTGTAAACTATGTACTAAGTTAATATAACTGAAAATTTTAGTGCTTTAAGTGATTAATCATTTTGATCGAATGATTTTAAAGCTTTAGAACTTTAAACGGAGAAAAACCGCGGGTTTTGGTAATCAACAAAATTTTAAAAACTTTAAAATATTTTATCTATGAATTTTCAAGAAAATTTAAAAATAAATATAAATCATCTGTTCTCATGTAATAAGGGAAACATAAAAGTTGGTTTAGCCTATTACAGGATTTATTTTATTATATGTCTAGTGTTGGGAATAAGTGCAAAATTTTTTTTTCAAGTTACTGTTCACATAATTTTTACAAATGAAAGACCTGATGAAATACAGCTGATTTATATATGAATGATAATGAAAAAAAACAACAACAATCGGAATTATTTAAACTACATTGTAATTAATAAACAGAAAATTTTACCATTTCTTTCATCACATTCACTTTGCTTATTTGTAAATTAAAATGTAACAAATGTTTAATATATACATATTAATAATTTTGGGAAATAAATAAATTGACATTTGTATTGTTAAACAATTTTGAAATGTAAATAATAAAAATTACCGATATTTGCACTTTTTTCATCTGAAATGTACTTTTTTCTAATGATAAAATATTTCTCACGACTTATAAAATTATATATCTCTCTTTACTAACATAAGCCAAAATCATGACAGGAAATAAAGTTTAACGTGAAATATTGTCTGCTTGTGACGATAACAAATTTAAAAATGAATCTTAAGAGCATAAAAAATATCCCACGTCTTCAATCTTCTCTGAGAAGTTGACGAGCAGCTCTATTTTTAACAACAGAAATATTGAATTTGAAGTGAGAGGATGAATAAATAAAAGACAGCTTGCTATCTTTCCGTTGCACAATATACAGGTCAACATAAATCTGAGATTTGGCATAATTTCAGATGTTTCTCTTCAAGCCAGATACGCTAATGACAAAAATGACATGTTTTTTTTTATTTTCCACTGATTTTCCGCAAATAAAAAAGATGTTTCATAGAATTAACGTGAAAGGGTGTCGAATCATCATTGTTACCAATAAATAAATAATTTAGTACATGATTTCAATCTTTTAAGAAAGTATTTGAGTTATAGAATGAAACATCAAAACAAGGTATTTTTTGAAGTCTGGTTCACTTATCTTTCACCCCTTGATCATGATCCAAAAATGGAAATTATTTATTGATTCTAGCAAGAGAAACTTAAAAGCGTCTTGAAAATAATTTTATAAGTGAATATTATTAAAATGACGGATTTTTGTAAATATATGATGAATGTTTAAAATGAATAATGTTTTGTAATTATACATACACAAATGTTTTTGAAAATGTCTTTAATTCAAAAATTTTAGTTTTATAATTGTAAATTTTTTATGTGATACAGAAAAAATGATACTATTTTTAAAATTGGTGTAATAAATATCACACATTTTAGATAAATCTGTGTAAACTCCGGAAAAAAAATTAAATCATGTGACTCGTATCGTCTATTAAATAGAAAAAATATGTTAAAATGTCTATGTTAAAATAGGAAAAGACAAAAAATCTTGCAAAATATTGTTTGCAACAAGCTTTGAAAAAAGCGGAAAAAACTAAATGAACCACGTCCATATTTACTATAAGAGAGAAGGACAGTCTATTCTCATGCACAATGTGCATTTCAAAGGCGAATCGCAGATTTTCAAGGTCACTCTAAATGTCAAACTTATAATTCGTTTGACCGTTAAATTTCAACAACTTATGGCTTTAAATCAGAGCTACTACAATTTATGCATGAATTTAGTTTTGTAACAAATTAAACGGAAAAGCTGAATTATAAAATTATTTCGGCAGCCAAAGATTTAATTCATTTAACATGAATTTTGTTTTATACATATGGTTTTGTAATTACATGTAATTACAATTATGGTTTTCCATATATATATATATATATATATATTTATGTTATTTTATTACAATATTTAAAAATGTGTTTTCTTAATTACCTCCATTACACTTCTGAGCGCATTTGGAAGCATCCCATGCCACAGGTCCTACAAAAAATAAAGGAAGCAGATAAGTAATTATTTCAACAACATTTCATAGTACATATAAAGATCTCATTTGTGCAATAATTTCTTCATAAATATGTAAGAAAATAATATTACCCACATTTTAGATGTATTTTTATTGTTTTCTTATTAATGATATATTCTAAAAGTACTTGAAACAAATGACTTGTTGATATTTCAATAATAACACAAATCAAAGAGTACAACATGGAATTGCATATAATGTTTAGAAAAATGCTAAGTAGAATACACAAAAACCTCAAACCTATTGACTTAGATTTCTTTCGATTTTTTTCAAGATATTGTATAAAAAATACATACCATATCTTAGCCAGTGTTTAATTTAAATAATTGTACTATTTATTCAAACTTCTCTTTAATTGATTAGTAAGTCTTTTTTGGCTTATCGAATGCTATTGAAAGATAGATAATTCTATCCAAAGGAATTATATTTATTTTCTACTTCTTTTATGGTCCGAGATATCGGGCATTTAGAAAATAAATTTGAACTGTTTTACTTGATAGTTGAATTGCAAGTAATCAAACTATTTACTTAAAATCATGAATTAAAAGTTAAAAATAAGACTAAAGAAGGAAATTATGTTTAGAAAACGAAGATATGGATATGGCATAGGTAATCGAAATAGAAGAAGATTATTATGTATTCTTAACTTCTAAATTGAAAAAAAAATATATAGAAATATTATGCAAATTAGAGAAAAAATGGCTTGACGAAAACCAAAATTTTTGATGGCAATTCTTCTTTTTTTTTTTTTTTTGAAGAAATCTCCAAAAAATGTCCAAATTTTGAAATAAAAAAATAATAGACGTTGGATATAAATGATAAAGACAGATTAGATAATTTTAACCTATTTTTGTTTGAGGAAATTTAGAGTTGATTGATTATGTAAGACACAATCAAAATTATATTTTTATTGCTCTGAATAAATATTTATAAATATTTTTTTTAATCAAAATAATTCTTTTGAGATGAAATCCTTGGAAGAATTTTCTTCTTGAAGGCAAGCAGTTTCATGAAATGACTTCGAATTTTATAACAAGCATGTGGCAATTAATAAACGTAGACAGTTGCACATAAAACCTCAAAACTAATTTCACCTGATTACAAATATACAAAATACAACTTTTCCAAAATCATTTTAAACATATCCTTAACTCTCCTAATGCTGTTTAATGTTCTTATCCCTTCTTTGTAGAGGCTAATTAATTTTCCATAGAAATATAATAAAAAAGAAAAGGTTCTATACAGATCAGATACGAATTGGAGGATAAATTTTAACATTCTAATGATGCAGAAGAATTAAATTATATTCCACACTTTTACTTAGCTTGATTTGTTTTATGCTTATAAAAATTTAATTTTGTAATCAATTTTTCACTCGCTGTATTGCAGTTTGTTAATATTGTAAATTTATATGTTTTTGATGACAATACGCTAGTTTACAAGTTTTCAGAACTTAATTATCCATTAATCAATAAATTAAATTCAGTACTGATTCTATTCGAGTGAAGCCACCTGATAGTGAATTAGAGAAAAATGGTAACCAAATTTCGTTCTATTCATAATAATAACTTTCAAATTGAGTGCTAAAAATAGAAAATGATTAAAATAAAAAAATTCTTCTTTTCAATATACTGATAAAGCAAAATTAGTGATTTTTTTAAATTTTTGTTTTTAAATCTATTTAGTTTTGTGAAACTATTTTCTATCTTGGTGAGGAAGATAATTTTTACACTGTCAGATATGCTTAGAAAGCTTTTAACACTGTTTTTTTAACAATATTCAGACATTCAAAATCTGCTATTCTGACACAGAAGAAAAAAAATATTCTTTCTGCCATCATCATACAATAAAAGAATATATACCTGTAATTGGATATCATTTAATTTTTGTTACTATGTGTGTATAAGCTATTCGCAGGAAAACATACATTTTGAAAAAAATGGAAGATTGCACAGAATCCGTTAGGCAAAATTAATTCAGAATGTTTATAAGAATGAGTTTATGTCTCGGAAAAGTTTAGAAAATCAGACTTGTTAAAGGAATTCATATTCCGGTATTGTAAACGAAAAAGAGGAATTCCTTCTTAAAATGAAATCCTTTTCATCATAACATCTTTCTCATTAGATTCTTCAAATATGGGGAATAATTCTAATAAAAGTGCGTAGGGACTCAGCTGACAGTCATTTCTTTAAATCTAGTATTTCAAGAATTTCTTTTCCTTGACTCATTTTACAGCTAAAAGTAAAGAACACCGAAAAATGTTCACTCGTGGAACTTTTCCAAAACCATTCCATTGGAAGCTTTTCTTTTGCAATCTAATCCTACATTCTGACGCAGAAGCACCAAATTCCCTTCAGAACTTTGACCTAATTTTCAAAACTCAGTTTCATTATTTTATAGAAGCAGAATTTGTACTGGAGTTGTCACTGCTGTTATATATTTGAAAATTAATTAACATTTTTTTATTACCGCTGAAATTTTTCTCATGGAATAAAACAACCAAAAAATAAAATAAGAGAAAATTCATGGGAGTAGCAAAGTATTCACTAAAGAGAAGACATATTCATTTATACGTATATTTATCTGTCTATGAATAGGTATAAATAAAAATGTTTCTATATAAACATATTGTTGCATTTAAAACCGAGAAAGCATTGTAATTTATTCAATATTGCCTTCCTCTCTCGAATTGTAATATTTTTGTTTGATCCATATCAGTTTTAAGATAAAATAATATAGAAAACAATTCGAATTCCCATTTTCTTTTTACACCAAGTTAAAATTGTATACCATTATCTTTCCTGCCTCCTCAGTTGAATATTTTTCAGAGAATGAACGCGATTTTTCTCTCTTGGTCGGATCATTGTATGCTGACTAAAATACATACATATTTAAGGTTGTTACATATACGAAGAGGTTGTCGTAGTTATTTCGTGAACTATGAGACGTCCAACGTGCCTTAAATTTATAAGTCAGGTATCTGAGCCATTAGACCGAATAATATAAAGCTATTGTAGCTATTTTTCAAAGAGCTATCACCTTTCTGCAATAGCAATTGTTGCTATTGGTTTCGAGTGACAGAAAGTATCAGTGATTTTTTTCTGACAGGTAATATTGTAGAATTAAAACTGTAGAAATATCTGAGAAGCAAAAAAAAAAAAAAAAAAAAAAAAAATAAATAAATAAATAAATAAAAAAAAATGCATCAACTATATTTAAAATGAGTAATTTCTTCATAAGATTTTTCAGCATGGCAAATATCAATGCATTTTCTAAACTGTAATATGATTTATATATTTGTAATAAGTTAGTACCTGAATATTGATATGATTATCAAAAATCATTTTACAAAGCTAACGTCAATTGAAGCCACAAAGCATATATATTATAAAAATCTTGCCAATTTCTTTTATGAGAAAAGAATTGCAGATATTTAGTTTACTGTCACATTATCTATCAAACGTGTGATGATATCAAAGGAAGTGATTAATAATAAATACGAAATCAATAAATTTCAGATTGCAAATAAGAATAAAAAGTGAGTATAAGTGATAAAATCAATACAGAGAATGTGACATGTTTACTCATTAAAGAAACGAAATATAAAGAGAATAAATGAAAACAACTTGTTAATTTTTAGCACTCTAAAGCTAAAATTTTGTCTTCAGTTTTTATGTATTTTATTCGTTAAAAATCACCACAATATTCTGGCAGGATGAATTAAACGAAACATCAATTTACTTCAAAGAATCTTCTAAAACGGTACAAACTTTCCAAGCTAACGTAGCACTTCTTTCCTATTTTTAATCGTATCTAGTTTTCCTGAATTCAAAATGCCTTTATTTCGTATCCAGTTTCCTTTTCATGCGCAAAGTTTTCTTGAAAAATATTTCAGAAATTTTACTGAATCATTCTATTCGTTGACAAGAAATCACTCATCAAGAGATATCACAAACTACTTGTAATCAGATTTCAGAGCCGATCTGTAAGTATCACTTCTTTTCTAGTCACAATCCATTAGCTGTGGAGAAATCTATTTGCTTTAAAATAGCTCTCGGCATCTTTCTAGATCTATTGTAACGTTTAACTATTTAAAATTAGTAGAATAGTAAGTTCTAACATGATGTGAATAGATTAATTAAAGTGCAATCGTTAGCGTTGGATGTTTCGGTGACCGAATTAATATTTCACATCTGGACATCCACATTATATCGTTTTCTGTTTAAAACAATAAACTGCAATTTTTTTTTCAAAATATCGTTCAGCCTTTTTGATCCAAACGTAATGAATATTCTTATGAAAATGCTGTTTGGCAGTTTAATCTACCGCTAAATATCGCATCATGCGCTTTATTCCCTTCTAAAGCATTAAATAACTTTGAAATAACTATTTTAGTGTGTTTGGTCTTACAGGTCGCCAGATAAATTTATGGGAAATTAGCAAGCTGCAACCTTTAACATTCTCCTAATGAAGTAAAACAACTAAGTTCTAAAAGGACTTAGTCAAAGGTTTTCACCAGCATCGAGCGAGATATTATAAAATCAATTCATGTCAAATTTTTCATTAAAATATTTCATTTCTATGACGAACATTTTAAAGAAATAAATCCATAAAGTACTTGGCTCTTTTTTAATCAGTCCATCGGCATTTTTTTGGACTAATATGCGCAGTTATTTAAAAAAAATAAAAATATATCCATTCATATTAAATATGTAAGCAACCATTCAGAAAAAAAAGATGAATAAGAATTAAACGTTTATAAATTAATTTTTTTTCAGCCTATAAATAATTTATAATTATCTATAAATTTCCACTCTTAATTCCAGCGTTAGAATAGTGTGCATAAAATTAACAACCATTTCATATTTCCACTATCTTTTGTATTTGAATAAGAATTTTAATAATAATAATAAAAAAAAAAAACACTTTCGATCTCCTTTACTAAGTATTTTCAAAGTCCTAAAAATATGAATGCTAATATCAACGTTAAAATATTTCGTATATAATAAATAATATTACCTTTATACCATTAAAATTATGTTTTGTGTTTTAACGAAATATTCAAATCTACAAAATAATTTGGTACGGAATTATTTTTACGTGAATTATGATCTAGTCTGACTTACCTGCTATGGCAAGACATCCCAGCCACGCTAATATGGCTAATCTCAGGACCATCATGAATGAGATAGGAGCCCCAAAGTGATTTCAGGCGCTTATATACTTGGCCTTTCTGACCTCCGGAACTTTATGTCCTTTGACCTCTGCTGTGTCAGTTCTCATTGGGTATCCGCTGTGAAAAATATATCGATTTATCACAGAATGCGATGATCGATATAGATTATATTTCCCCAATTTACTTCAGAACCGAAAATGTTATCAAAAACGAGCAACTGGTGACACGATTATGCGAAAAATGTTAACAGTATGTCCCCCATCTTGCTATATATATATTCTATTTATTAGTTAAATAAAGTTATCTTGATTTCAACCGCCACACACACAGGGGTTGATTGACTTGACCTGCATGTTTTTTTCTTGGAACATTTCCCTATTTTTTATCATAAGTATTGATATATTTATCTGAATTTTCTTTTAGAAAGAAAAAAGAACGGTTTGAACTGCAAAGAAAGAAGCTAGCCTTTTTTTCGGCTGTAAAAACTAATTTCCGCCTCCGTAATAATGAATGAAATGCCAGTGATAATATATATATCAGAAGAGATTTTAAGCACGCAGATGTTTTCGATCTCTGCATATTAAACCCAATTAAAATATTTGGGAAAATATTTTTTTTTACATAGGATAGAGGTGATAAAAATATGGAATGAAAATTTCATTCGGAAATAAAAATTCCAGTAATGATTTAAATTTATTTTGTTAAAATCGTATAAATTTATTCCAATATGCTAATAATCAATTGTAGCAAAAAATAGTTCAATTATATGATCGGAAAGTTATGTTTAATTACAATTATTTATTCAAAGCGAAACATGAATTTCTTTCTTCTTCTAATAAAAGTGAGAGCAGAAAACAATGATGTTGTAATTTATTGTTAATAAATTAAACCAGGAAATGTTTTATTTCTTGAGCATAACAACTGAATAAGCTACACATTCCTTTTCTAATTTCTTTTGATTAATTTATAAAGTCAATGGGTACCAATGATTTGATTTTAATAAATATTTAAATTATAAAATATTGATGCCTCACCAGTTCTCTCACTTAAACAGTTATTAACTCACTAATTTTGGCCGCTGTCCTCAGGTAGTTAAGTTTCGGATTTGAAAAGTAGAAACATGGGTTCGTGACTTGATTGACAGGTCCACAGCGTGGACAGGCCTGTCTCGAAATAAACTTACTTTCACATATCAAACGTTCTCACATTGATGTGAAGTAGAAGCTTGAGGAATAGAGTATTAGTTCAGCCACCGCCCTCGTCATTTGACCATGGTTCAAATTACAGGCTTGATTGAGCGCAGCTACCTCCTGTTATTGAAACAGATAAATTGGGTTTCTATTGAACTTATATTTTTTCAAACATGGATTCCTCTTTTTGAGAGAAGGAAAACGTATGAACATCTTTAATGGTTAGCCGATTGCCAAGAAATCAAATTCAAGAACCTATTTTAAACTCTGTAAAAATAATGTTACAACTTTTTTTTCAAATAATTTATTGGTTTCACAAAATTATGTGAAAAGTATATATATTTTTTTCTGAATTGGATTAGATTCGTCCAGTCTGCAAATGATTTTATTAATCTAGTCTCAGAATACATCATTAGAGAAGTTACTACATTAAGCCTCGAAAAACCTTTTTTATAATCATTTAAAAATGTTTTCTGTAAATAATTAGCAAAAACAGTACGGAGTTAATTTAAATACGTATATGAGATGGTCAATTAAATTATTTATTGGAATCTATGAAAAGTGGGGATTTATTTAAATCTATGAAAAGTGGGGATGTGTTAAGATTGATAAAAAAGTGGATTTAACTGAGACAAATATGCCTCCCATTTTAAAATATATAACAATATAATTCCATTAGTTCTATAATTCCTGCAAATTTGTGGCATTTATATGCCACTAATTCGTCAAATACATACCGTTTTTCTTAACCTTGAACTCTTTTATATCAATGTATTTAAACCAGCATTTTAAGTACTTTATCTTCAAATTTCTCCTTGAGTAAGTTCGAGGTTAACTAGTAAGTCTGAAAAGATTCAAAGATTGATATTAAAATCTTTCTTGATTTACTATGCCGGATGTTTTTCTTGTGTAATCATCTGATTTTCGTGTGCTTTGTGAGATGATTTTTAAATATATAGATTTAAAAGTTATCTCTAAATTACTATTAACTATTTTAAAATTATTTAAATTATTTGCGGAAGTTCCTTTTCATTGCTGTTTATAATCATGCGTGTAAAATAGACATAATCTTCATAATAAGTTTAGAAGCATGATTTTCCAAACAATTGAAAGTACACTATTATACAGGTGATCATAAAGCCTATCTTTAACTATAAAAGTTCTATAAACTTTATATAATCTTTATTAACTATAAACTTTCTATTATAAAAGAATCATTTAATATAATACTACAAATTTTTTACTGTGAAATAACCGTGTTCTTAAATTTTTTAGCTCAATAAATAGTGCAAATGATGTAGAAATAGTAATTTTACATTCGATTGTTATTAAAATGTTGTCAATGAAAGAAGATGTCTAATGTGTTCTTTGGTTCCATGAATTCACAGCAATCATTATTGTTTAGTTTCTGTTTTGGGGTTATATAAAAGTCAAAGTGTTTGCAATGCCAGTTGAAGATATTCATACATTCAAAGTTAGCATCACAGATGTTGTGTCTTGCAGAAGCCGATGCGTTGGACAATTTTGGCTAAAATTGGAATACCACCTTGAAATTTTCTCAGATGCCAAAGGGTGTTTACATTAAAATTCATTGACATAAGTGGTTTATCACAAACTTTATGACCTTCTTCATAATATATCTAAAGAAATTATATGACAAATCATAATAGTTTTCTTAATATTATTTTTTAAATCAAGGGCTGATTTTGTGACCACCCTTCAAGTCAACTGCAAAATATGAGTTTCCACTTTTTGCATGAATAGTACACTTTTGTTTTTACTTGCTAAGTGCTATAACAAAGTTTTAATTAGTTATAGTATAATTTTTAGTCTTTCTTTTAATTTTTATTTCATGTTGTAGCACTCATAACATTTAAGATCTCAGGTATTATCAAGTATATACTATAAGATATATTAGATTAAGTATATATATATGATATATTATGTATATATATTATATCTCAGGTATATACTATAGCTGTTATAGTTTGTTTCAAATGTATCATTTTCTTAATTATGAACAAGTCTCTTTTATTTGCAGCTGAATATGGGATGCAATTCAAAATTCTTAAATGGAGCTAAATAAAAAAGAATGATAGTTTTGGCTTATAAACGTCTTTGCACATTTCTAAAAAATAATTTTATCTTTATTTATAATTTATTATACATTCGCTGTTTTTATCCATTTCCATTCCCCCAAAAATTTCAGATAAGTTTCAGTTATAATCAATATTTAGTTTATTAACATGTTTAAAGTATTTAACGAAATATTTTACGAAGATTTCACAAACTTACAATTATTACAGTATAGAATTTTTGGAGGAAAAAGATGATTCATTAAACGCGATTGCGAGTCATTTCCGAATTTCGTTTGTTATACAATTATACATGTGTATATTATCGCTCATATTTGTTAGTGCATAAAAACACTACATTTTCTGAAATTTTATGATGCTTGTTTACATATATAGCTGTTTACACGCGTTTCAAAGGTATTTTTTTTTGTCTTTAGTGTAAGATAAGATTAAATTACGTTTTCCTTCTTTCTTACTCAGTGAATTGCAGCACCATCTTTATCTAATATCCTCTTAGAAAGTTTAATGCCTTGACAATTGTAGCTATGCACTTATGAAAATTAGAAAATGAAATATAATAATTAATATTAAATCAAAATTATAGCAATCGATAGCCTATATTTTCCTATTCGAACGTAACGTAACGCTAATCTTATCTATGCAATTTTTTTATCTGCTTATTTTTCATCAAGAAACTGCTACGGATGAAACGAGTTTCGCGGAATAACTTTCCTTATTTAAACTGTTAAGATAGTTTAAGAGAAAGGATGAGCATTTCTTCTCAAAGAAATATGGTTCTCTTTTTCTAAGCACAATGTGGAAAAGACAAATAACAGAAAAAGAAATTCGGAAATAAAAAGCAAGTAGTATAAAAATTATAGCATTTAATAACTCACATTGTTCTAATCTAACTATTTAAAGCTAGTAGTTATCTATTCATTTTTTTTCTTTTTGCCTTAAGAGGTTATTACCGATGAAACAACTTTCACACTATATTTTTCCTATTATTTACAAAGCGTTTTAAGAATTCTTTGAATTGCATTTCTTATTTTTTTTAAATTTATGAATTATTTAAATAAACTGCAGAAATTTCTTTTGCAAGTTGACGGTCAAATCTTAAGATAGTTTATATAGAGGGATAAGTATTTTTGCCCAAGAAAATTTCATTATTTCACATTTTCTAAATAAAGCGCTCCATGTTGAAAAGGCAAATAACTGAAGTTAAATTGAAAATTTTTGAATTCTATTAAACTTTGAAAATTTTATCTTTCTTTACTTCAAGAAAACATTGCAAAATATGCTTTTTTGAGACTTTGATATAAATATATTTGCTTCTGTTTGAAAATTGAGTTCTAGAGAAAAAATATTTTCGAACAAATGTTGTCTAATGCCCACATAAGAAAACAAATATAAAGAAAGAAAAGGAAAAACTATAAAAGGTCTCTATTTTTTTTATTTTGGAAGATTTTCTTCAACTGCATATGTTATATCCTAATTAATAAGAAACAATAAAAATATCTAAAGCACGTAATAAGCACGCATAGGCAAGAAAAACATATTCTTTCTTGGAAATGATTTTTTCGCTATATTACTATTCTATCATATTTGTCAATTGGTTGTAATCAGATATTAAGCGCGTGGTGACTTGACGTAAAGAGAACAAAAATTTACGTCAGCAATTTAAGCTTAAGAATTTCTAGAATCAAAAGCTTTATTTTTTCCCTTTTCCATCAAAGCATTATCAATAAATTTACCACTACTCTCTCATTGCGGTTTCTCCTTTCTAGCAATCACTGATTTCAGAGATAATTAACCATGAATGAAAGAAGCGGGAATTTTCTTGAACCAATTCATCAAATAACATGTTTTTTGCCAATAAAAAGAACTTTCTATGGATTTCACAAAATAGATGTTTCTCAAAGAATTATCTGTCGAAGATATTTGATTTTCTACTCGATGGCTGTAAATATTTATGAATTTAAAGTGAATTTCATTTGCAAATTTAAATAATTATGAATTACTTTCTAAGAAAATAGAAAAGAAAAGGAATAATGCATGTCAGTGATTGTATTTCTAACTATATCCTAATATTCTATGCGTATTTTTCATTTATGAAAGGAAATTTTTCTCTTGAAGGAAATTATATACATACATATTTATCTACATTTTTGCATTTATGCATGCCTGGTACTTCTTAAGATAATATTGAGAATATTTATACTTCAGTTTCTTCCAACTACTGATCCAGAATTTATCGTGGATAAAATTATGTTAGTGTTACATTGTGTTACGGTTTTATTAAAAACTAGCAACATTTAAGAAGTATTATTTCAGCTACTATCTGTAAGCCCCTGAAATTTCGTTTGTTTAATAAAAACGTTTTCTTTTACTGAAACTGCCTCACAGCATTCAACATTCCGTGAAGCTTACATTCATGTATTAACTTTCTGTATAATCTCAATGAAATATACTAACGAAACATTCCATTAGAACTTACGCACTCCTCCCATTATTGATCTTTCCTGCTCTGCTAAACTTAATAAGGTATGTATGTGTAACGCTGTACTTCAGTTTATACGCTGTATAGGTTAATATATTCACCATATGATTGGCGTAGCATAGCCATGTCTGGCTTTTGCGCCATTAAAATCCAACAAACCAAACCAGTTTATACCCTGGGATATAAGTAAAATATAAATATAACTTTTTGATAACAATTACATCCAGACTACCTGATGAAAATCTAATCTTCCGATTTTTTTTTCAATATATTATAAAGAAAAATGTTAAGTTGCATTCATTAATTGTATACATTGGAAATCTTTCAAATGGAATCGCAAGTATGGCGATGACAACTGTCCAGACTTAGTATAAAGGTTCTCTCTTCTTTAGATGATATAGTAATAACGTTACGATTATTTCATATCTCATTCTGGATGATTTGGCGAAGAGCAATTTGATGGTCATTTTGTAATTGACAACAGTAGCCATGTTATAAGAGTGCCAATCCTTTCATTCAGATGGTTGGATGGATAAAATGGAAGTTATAAAATGGCGGGGTTATCACTTCTGTAGACATGGAAAAATTATGGAAAAATATTTACGTTCTTTTCAGCGACTTATTGCATGAAATACTATTTCCCAGACAAATTTGAAAGCATTCACCTCCACTGATCTGGAAAACATTAACCTGTATTGAAATTTGAACGGAATCAACTTCTCTGCTACTCTCGATGTGGGTTGTTAGAAGCTATTCTTTTGAAATTTTCAGTTACAGTCTTTGGAAATCAGTCGTTCATTTCTTTTATCGTCTATTTACACAAAAATGTATTTCCCACGAGATGTCTATGTGAGCATTTACCTGTCGAAATCTGGAAGAGCAAATAAAAACAAACTCTCACTACTATCGAGTTTGAACTTTACCAAAAGCATTTGATTGCACTGGAGGAAACAAAGATCAATAGTAGCAGTATCTTTAATAAGCTTCAAAGTTCAAACAAGAGATTCAAAATGCAGTGATGTAACCTAGTAAACTATTCATGTCAACACTGATGATAATTATGTGTATGATATGGGTGCGATACTGAGAATCACAACGATAGAATGAACCGGTGTCACCAAAGTTATCTCCATCTACATCCGGAAACTCACGAAAAATTCTTGCTTCATCAGAAGAATATTCTCGTGTTATTTTTATTTTGTTAATATTTTCACGAAAACATCGTTTCCTTGAGCATTCTTTTCGCGAGCAGTATCTTAATCTTTTTTGTTTTTTTCCTAACCGCATTTATTATCAATTCAATAAACAATAAAAGTATGTCTCGCATTCCTGTATTTAAATGATGCAAGAAGTGAATTTCTCTTGATAGACTCATGCACAAGATATTAAACTTGAACGAATAAGAAATGCTTGTAAAAATGGATATATTCTTTGGAAATAAAAAAAATCTCTTTCCAACAAACTCATTATATATTATATATATGTGTGTGTATGTATCAAATTGTCTCCATTCTTAAAATTAATTATTTTATAGCCCCTTATATTCAAGATTATATCTCTTTTTTAATTCAGACAGTTGCCTTTTTTTAAAAATATATATTGTTTTAAATTTTTGTGTTTGCAAAGTTTATACACTTTACTTAACTTAACTTAAAGGCTTACTTTAACTTAAAGGCTCCCTATATGGTTGGGAAAGAGCCCAACGGATTTCAAAAGATATCGATTCGTCTTGCTTAAAATAGACGTAAACTGTTGTAGTGCTTCTACTTATGCTTCAAAATGATCACAATTTTGGCGTTAAACGATTCTTGATATTATACAGGAATAGGAAATCGAAAGAAAATTGCACTTCAGCAAACTTTAAAGTATTTTAGTCCTCTGATTCTTCTTTAAGTGCTCCACGATCCTGCCAGTTGCTAAGTGATTCGACCTATTTGCATTTTTTTTTTCAAACTGTTCCGGTATCGTCTTCCGCCAAAGTTTATGTTTTCAAGTTTCTGTACATTACTACCCAAGTGTTTCATAAGTGATTCATCTTTGTGTCCCATCAATGGAAGCTTTTTTTTAATCTTCCCAAATGAAAAGTTATAAGTGGCTTTAAGATTTCATAATTTGATTTTAAAGTGCTCCATGTTATGAAAGCGTGATACTGCATCTGAAATAGAATCAATGACCATCTTCAAAATTCATGTTGTGTACGAAAATAAAATAAAATAAAATATAGTTACTTATTAAAGATAATAATGTACTTTTTTATTATTTGAACTGATTTTATGCGATATATTAATTTGAAATGTATGATTAATTTTGTAATTTACCTTTTTTGGAATTTATTGATTTAAATTTTTATATTTGCAGTGTTGACATAGTTTTATTATGTTTTAAAAGAAACTTTCATGGTGCATTATAAAGTTTGAAATTTAAAATAATAGGATGAAATATCAGAAGATTTTATTTATTTTTATATTTTGAAGTTGCGATCAAAATACATTTTCATTTCCGTGTTTTAGAAGTGGTGATTATTAAAAAAAAATCTTTAAAATGCTCGTAAATCAACTTTACAGATTACATTAAACTAGAAAAACTGTGCAATTTTTTTTCTTTCAGTTTCTTCTTAAATTAGCAGTGTATAAAAATGCTTCAAAACCATCATAAATCTTTTCTCTCGATTGCTTCTTTTTATCTATAGAAACATAACAATTTAAGTAAACTTTTATATTTAAAAAAATTAAAAAGCAGATATGGTAAAATCATATTGGAAAAGGGGTAATTTTGTCTACTGCATTAAAATCAATCGAACCTCCCCAAAAATATGAGAAAGGCGTTTTTTTAACTGTGAAAACATTTTAGATAAAAGTATTAACTTTTTATTGTAAGGGACATATGCAAAAATGTGGGAAACTTTAAAATTGTGATGTTTAAGATTTACAATTTTAAACAAAAGGAGCGATACACATGAACATAATCAAGTTCAATATCTGATTCATAAAAGTGCAATTTTTTTAAAAATTTTACATTCAGAATATTTTTCCTGGATTACTAAAATCGAATGTTAATGTTAATATTTCATTGTACTAAAAAAAAAACCCTCTTGCATAAATTCTAGAAATTCTGAAAATGAGTTGTTTCACTTTTTTCTACCCAAGAACCACTAAAAGGTCCATAAGTTTCAAGCTGCATAATATCTATTTCATATTTTTCCTGGATTACTAAAATCGAATGTTGGTGTTTAATATTTCATTGTACAAAAAAAAAATACTCTTGCATAAATTGTAGAAATTTTGAAAATGAGTTGTATCACTTTTTTCTAACCAAGAACCACTAAAATTTCCACAAGATTCAAGCTGCTTATTATCTATTGACATCTGAAGAATTTTCAGATTAATTTGGTATTTATTGTTTAGGATTCTCTAATTCTGATAGTGACGTTTGTAGTTTGAAAATTTATTATACTTTTTTTTTCTTCAAATATCTTTGCCAGGATTACTGATAACTTAACGTATTAACATAAAAAGTCACAATTCAAAAGAGGCCAGCAATCATACGTCTCTCTTATTAATTACAAAGTTGAACCATATTGTATGAAAATGAATAGTGCTAAATATTAGATTGAATGTTATGCTAAATGTTTGTGACATTGGAGAAGCTTCTTTTATTACTAGATATGAGTTTTTTTTTTCAGTTTTACATGAAGTGAAACAAATATTTTCACATTTCTCTTTTCCTTACAATTAACAATGAAATACCATAAAATGTCGCTGTCATTCATTATAGGTGTGAGTTAAAGAATTCTTAATTACTTTATTTATCCTTCTGTCATTTGCTGAACTGATTTTTTTTATCTCAAAATTTTTTTTTGAACATTAAAAGTGAGATAAGCTAATTTCATTAAAAAATAATAAAGCTAGTTTACTAAGAGAATATGAAAATCGTTAAATTTTGCTCCTCAGTATAAAGCTAGCCACAATATAATAATATTTTTCATTTCAATTCATATTTTAGATATGACAATTTAGATTACTAGTATTAAAAATAGATTAATAAAAATTATAAAATAAGGCCGAAATTAAAATGTTATATGCTCTATTAAATTATAATAAAATTTTAGTATAAAACATGTTCAGTTATGTAAAATATTTTAGAGATTTATTTTAAATATAATAATTAATAAAACATTTTTAAATGGAAGAATATTTTCCGCTTGAAATGTTAAATTTTCTTCTTAATGTTTCGTTCTTCCTCCATCTGTTTCTCAAAGCATTTGCAAAAGAAGTCGAAAGGTTAATCAAAAGTATTATTATTAGAAATGAAATACAGAATACATACGTATAATCTGTCGATGACAGAGTAACTTGACCTTAAAAGAAAGCTTCCAAGCCAGCATAATTTCACTTATCAATGCCGATCACACTGTTTATCAATTCTCTCTGATAAACGAAAGTACTTCTCAGTAAGTAATGAACTTATATGGAGATCAGATTTCAGTCATAAATATTCTAAGCGTTTGCTTCGAATAAGTGTGTTGAAAGTAAAGCAGAATGACATAGCTATTTTTATTTGCGAGTTCGTTTCATTAATTACTTTTTTGGACAAATATTCTTATGATGAATAGAAAGATTTAATTGTTCTAAATAAAGAAATACGAATAAATACGAATTCATTTCATTAATAATTTGATTTGACAATTTAAGACGAATAAAAAGCATCCATCATTACAGGCACAGTTTAATTATGAATTCCCTTCATTTACTACTTGATCTGAAATTTTTAGGATGAACAAAGTGCATCGATTTTTATAAATATTGAAAACAGTGTATAAATCGTTTCATTAACTATTTAATTAAACTATTTCTTGAGGAGACTGTAGAAAAAACTACAAAGAAAACAATGCGACTGTAAGAATATGTAAATCAGCTTTTTAAATTAATTATTATTAATAGTAATTTCCGAAAATCAGATTTGTTGTGATTTTTAATCATAGATTTTTATTGAAATTCATTTTAACAATTAAAGAAAGATAGGCAAATAAAACTATAGCCATTTCTTTTAGATCAGTTTAATTAGAAACAATCGTAGGTTACTCTAGTCTTAGTAACTAAATTAATACAGTAGAGCTTTAGTTATCCAGATTAATTGGGACCGGATCCACTCCGGATAATCAGATGTTCAGATAATTAGACAACTGATGTAAAAAAAGGGCTATTTCTTAGAACAAGTAATGGAATTTGCCTAAAAAGTATAAAAAAGTATAAAATCAACGACCAAATAAAAACCAATGTTGTTTACATTTGTATAATTAAATATTAGATTCAAATATCATCGTTTAAATCCATCCATCAAGGTCTTAGTAACAAAATTAATACAGTAGAGCTTCAATTATCCAGATTAATTGGGACCAGGCCCGCTCCGGATAATCAAATGTCCAGATAATTTGACGATGTAAAAAAGGGTTATTTTTTAGAACAAGTAACGGAATTTGTCTAAAAAGTATTAACCCAATGACGACAAAAACAACGTTGTTTGCATTTTGTATAATTACATATTAGATTCAAATATGATCGTTTCAATCCATCAATCAAGGTCAATTACTAATTTTTACTTCGATTTTTTTCGGATTTTTAAAATCCCCCCCCCCCTTGAGATATTCTGGATAATTGACTATTCGGATATCTGGAATTCGGAAAATTTGAGTTCTTTATTATTACTACATTGGCTCCATCCGACAGGGGCACATCTAATAGGGATATGAGAAGTTTTTGGAAGGGTGGTTTGTTCTCGCTTATCTGGTAGGTACAATAATAATGTAGGGTCAAGTTACTCTCACTCAAATGTCAGGTTATACTTTGAGTGAGGGTTGGAAGCAGAAATCAGATCAGAATGAGTACTATAATGCTTTCACTACAGTTCCTATTTTTCGTGTACTTGGGCAATCAGATTACTCTACGCTAAAAAAGTAGGCGGGGTTAGCTCCTTTGTGGTGTAATACAGATACAATGAAAATTATTTTGTTTAATAACCATGAAACAGATGAAATCTTATGCTGCAGTTTTCTGGTAGTTAAATGCTGAAACATGAATGGAACTGAAACATTAAATGCAAAGTTAGGAGAACAAATATAAATGAAAATCAACGGAGATAAAAGAATATTGTTTTATTTCTTTAATTCTCTTTGCGTAGTTCACAAATAAATTAAGTACAACAGCAATAGAGTAGTATCCATTTCATTTTAGACGAAGTGAATTTTTTCTTTTGCAACTTTCTCAAATATCCAGACTTCCTTGAAGCTTCTCTAAAAAATTACAAATATAACATATTTATTTACTAATTTTTTTTAAAAAAAAAATGTTGTTAGTATTTACGAAAATCAAAATGAACCCTATACTTACGTATAACTTTTCCAATTTCTTCGCTCAGGTTCTCAATCTTTTCTCTCTTAAAAGGCTGACGAATTTTAAAATGTAATTCTCCTTCTTGAGGATTGTATGTTAAATTCTGAAATTGTTCTTGTAGCAATTTTTCAGGATTTTCCTTGATAGCCCTCTGAATGTGTCGTAATTTATCTCTCCAACTCTTCTCCAACTATGATTAAAATATATTGACAGTAAATAAAAAATGAGATATAAAAGGTTATAAAAATACCAAATGAATTTTCATGTCACTATACAGATAATTATTTCAAAGTTTTGAGCTGTGATAATAGTATTATTGCCTTTAATAGAATCTTTGCTTCGGAATTGTAGGATTGGAAGATTAAGACCGACTTCAAAGAAAAAGATATGTGAAACTGGAATGCATCAAATTCATCATGGAGTTTCTTACTCCATTAAACGTCCTCATGTAACTAAGGAACAGATGGATAGGGAGTTTAGTTTAGAAAAATTCGAATAGAATAATTTGAAAGATAAAAAATAAATACAATCTTTGCTTTGGAATTGTAGGATTGAAAATTCAAGACCGACTTCAAAGAAAAAGATAAGTGAACCTGGAGTGCTTCAAGTTCATCATGGAGTTTCTTACTCCAATTAACGTCCTCATGTAACGAAGGCATATAAGAATAGGGAGTTTGTTTTAGAGAAATTAGAATAGAATAATTAGAAAGAGAAAAAATAAATGTTACAATGGAGCTAATATCAGTTGAAAAATAATACTCTTTTGTACATGTGCGCGTACGTAGTGTCTACAATTGCAATAAGTTTTGAATCCAGCTTTCACTTAAAAAGTTGACACGTCTGAAGTATTTTTTTTTAAATACTTTTTTTTTATTTTGGTCTGTTTAGGCAATTTTTTAGAAAGAAATGATTGAATTAAAAAAATGTACTAAAGAATTTTATTTATTCCCAATATCACATTTTTTTCATGCATTATCTAAGAAATGTGGAGTGAACATGATAAATGGATTATGATAAATTTGAAATTTAGGTTCATTTTATCTGGTCAAAATAGGATTATTAATTGTCGTAGAAATACATATCTGAATTAGTGAAAAGATAAAGATTAATTCTAGGAAATATGAAGAATTGAATAAAGAAATATAAAAAATTGAATTGAATTCCAGATTTCATAAAGACTTAAATTTAAAGAGTTGAAGAGAGCTTTTTCAAAACGTTAAATGAATAATATGATTTTTTTTTTGTGAAATACCTACTGACAAAGACTAAATTACAATGATAATATTCTCGGTCAAGAGGCTTTTGCACTCACCCAATCAATTTTTAGGAAAGGTTTATGCAATTTGTTGGACATTTGGAAAAGATCCATACAGAAATTTATTTCGGATCCGAACTTTTATGGTGTCCTTGTGTTTTTAGAATTCCACGCCATGATCGAAACAAACTGATTCGAACCCGACCTTTTTGCAAGTTTCGTGATTTGTGGTTGGCAGCAACTGCAATGCAAATTTGGGTACTATTTAAACTTGCCTCGTGTAAGTATTTTTTTTACCCGGAATAAGAGATGAGATGAGATAAGATAGTAAATAAATAATAAAAATTAGTTATGGGTTCATGGTCTCAACAATTTCCTTATGAGGTTATATACAAGAGAAGAGACGTTGTGTGCAACTTGTTTGTTGCTTCATCCTTTTAAGATTCTTTCAGTTCATTTAAATGTTAGAGAGAGAGGACGAATCGTTCGAATTTGTTGAAAAAGGGCTGGTAATGTTAATTTGAACTTTGATTTTAACATTTATCGTATTATTTTGATTGCTCCAGTAATGAGCACATTGATTTTATACTTTATAATCAATAAAAGTTAGTTTAAGGAAACTGCTTTCGACTTTATGCCTCTTCGACATAAAATTTCACTGTTAACTTTGCTAAAATTTGGGTAGTTTACTCGGAGGAATAATAATTCTAATTGAGTCATTTTCTTAACATATGTGAACCGATATTTGTTCGAATTAACAATTGGTATATATAGTAATACCGTCTTCTGCAACGCTGTGCGGAGTCAAAAATATTTTACGCCCATTTGGTCTGCGGCATCATCGGAAGCGCAAATTCCAACTAATGTTTGAAAATCAAGAGAATACCCATATTTCTTTAATGTACAAATAATCTTTATCTGTGTGCAAATAATGCTAAGCATAGAATAAAAATTCATAAAGTATGGGTTCGTAAACTTCCCAATTTAATTACATTTTTTATATACTGAATTTTAACAAAGATCTATTGTATTCTCGTCTCAAGATCAGTTAAGTGTTTTGTTCTAATATTTTTTTGCAGCATCTTTAAAAATTTTGTATTGGCAATTCATTTTTTTTTTTCTTGTTGGAGGATCATTATCTACTTCAATTCGATTTTTTTGATTGCTTGCTGATGATAATAATTGATGGAGATCTCACTGCAAGGAAACGAATGTCAAAATCGGAGAAAATTGCATGATAAGCGAATAAGAGCTAAGCATGAATAAAAATTAGTTATGGGTTCATGGTCTCAACAATTTCCTTATGAGGTTATATACAAATTCATATTGCGCATTCATATGATGTTAAGAAAAGAAATTTCAATCTAACAATAGGAGGAGGTATTGAAAAGACTTTTAATATTAAACTTTTTTCTTATATGAGATTTATTATCTTATTTTTCATTTTATTTGACATTTTACAGGGGATTATTCAAGGATATCTCCAAATTATTTTTGAGGGGCTCTTATTATAATAAATTGATAGTATCAAATACCAAAATTTTGCAAGTACAATAATTAATGTATGCAATCAGATGTGATAAATACACTTGCCTGTGATTATCCATGCCAAACTGAAAATAAGCACATGAACTACTCATTTTTAGACAAAATAAAACGACTTTCTGATATTCTTTTAGGACAAAACAATGGAATTTCTAAGAATTAAAAATATTCAGTAAAAATTGAAAACTATGTTGTATTTAAATTGATGGCTTAGAGAATCCGGAGGATAAATAAAGATTTATATTTTGTATATTTTTTAGCTTTATTTCCCAGAAATAATTATCTGTACTACACCTATATAATTTAAACAGATATTTTTTGTGTGTCAGTTTTAGTCATAAAACGTTGTGGTTTTATTCATAAATAAATTGTATCTGTTAGGGAATGAAGGATTTTCTAAAAATAAATATATCTTAATGAAACCGGGGGATGTATAAATATTTATATTTTTATTTTCTTCAGCATTTTATTTATAGATTCAAACGTAAAATATTTAATTTTTTAAGGTATTTTTTTTATTTGGAAATCTATACGTCTATTTCTAACGGTTTCAAAACTAACTATTGGGTCTTTCATTAGAGTGGACACCTTGCATATTCAGTACAGTACAAAACAAAGTATTGCAATTATCAACAAATTTGTCCTCGGGAATTTGATGAGCATATATGTTTTGGAACTCTTGAAGTTAAAAAAAACATTTTTGAATTAATGTCTGAGTATTTGATTGACCTTGTATAAACATAATTATTTAAAGTGCAGATAGTTCGATCGAAAAATTTGGATTGTGATTCTTGAAATAAAATGCATATACATGCATTTTATTTCCTTTGCTAACAAATTAAGCTAAGTTTCTAATTTACAAAATTGTTATAACATTACTGATATTTACCGAGTAAAATAATCTTAATGATTTTATTTGTTTGCATGCATATTAGCAATTACGTTTGTGAAAACATTAAAATAGATTTCGATTTAAGGGGAAAAAAAACGGAGTTCCTAAGAATTCCATTTACTGTAGAGTCTTATTAAGAATTAATTTAAATAAAACCACTTCACCTTAATACCAGTTCTGATAAATTATACTTCCATAATCCAGATCTTTATGAAACAACTATTTTTTTTATATACCTCATGTATTTAAAGGCGTAACAAACCTGTTTAAAAGCCTCAAGTATCAAGTCTTTAGCGATGTTGAAATCTTCATCTTGGCTCAATCTGTTATTAATGTTCTTCATTATTTGATCAGTAGCATTGATGATGGTTTTCTGTGGAATAATTTTTTCCAAAACTTTACTGATATGAAGGAGTCTGTGGGTAAGCATTGCGCTTGATCCAGTTTTTTGCATGAATGTACCAATATCATTTTGAATTCGGCTGACAGCATCGTTGATGTAAGCTAAAAAGAAATCAATCATTATATTACTATTTATGAATTTTATTGACTTTTTAAGAATTCCTTTGAAATTTAAGTTCTTGGAATCTGAGCGACAAGCGTGGTTATTTTTACTTTTTATCCTGTTATATATTTAATCCATGAGTTGATATTGAATTTTCGTTGTTACAATCCTATTTCACGATGTGATAAGAAATAATTTCGTCTGCATTTGTATCAAATTATAGAAATATTAGTGAGATTAAATTGGTAATATAATAGAAGATCTAATGCTTCTTGAAATAATTGTAGGAGGTGCCCCAACTTTGCAGCTGTAATGGTAATTTGAATGTAAGTAGTCATCGTTTTAATGCTCTAATTTCTCTTAATACTCCTAGTTACCTAGAAGATTTGTTAATATTTATAGACATGGAATAAGTAAATTTAAATTACAATTTAATTATTAAAGTAAAAAAATGATAAGCAGTTTTGTAGTCAATTTGTATTCAATTCAATAAGCAGTTTTGTATATTTTAATCCCATTCAACATTTTGTAATATCAACTAAATAAAAAGATATTCAATTCAGTAGCTAAAGTATTAGCTGAACTGCAATATGAAAAGTAATTCAATAAGTGTCTCGGTTTATTCCAGAATTACTTGATCAATTTTGACATTAATGAAAGATCTAATATTCTCAGTGTAATAAATTTTAGATTATTAAGAAATCGCACCATTCAAAGACAATTATCATATTTGCTCTTAGTCCTTTGTTCTAAATTTTTCAACTTTTAAGAATAAAAAAAACTTGATGGGAAAAGTGAAAAAATGATCCTGCTCGTGAAATCCTAATATGCTCGTAATTCTGAAGATAATTTTTTAGGATATTAAAAAAATATAAAAATTTAGAAATTTGCTCTCAACTATGGTATGACATTTAGATTAAACGCTTAAATATTATTTACTTATTTTTGAGTAACTATTATGCTTAAAGAACAAATAAATGGATACATTTATTTAGTTGATACATTCTACATTTTGGTCGAATTTTTACGATATATGGATTTTTATCGGTTATTAGTCAATTTTTGGCTGACACTTTAATGTAACAGAAGCGTAAATATTGGATACGAATTGATTTCGTCGATTTTCTAATAATTTCTCGCAATAAGAAAGTTTACCAAAGAAAGTTTTTTCTTTCGGATATTTAAACAACAAACATTAAGAAAGTAATGAATCAAAAATCTTTCTAACTTATTATTCAGTTTTGTAATTTTATTCCGTAATTAATTCTGTAACATCTAAAACTAATATTTAATCTGAAGTTTAATTATTAGTTTTAGAGACATTTTGCGGTTCAACGTTTATGAAATATGAAATTACAGAAAGCATGCTTAGTCATTATTTAAATGAAATGTGATAATTTCAGAAACATTTTTATTGGTGTACTAAAAACAGATTAAAAACTATTATTATTTACTTTCAAGTCCTTCATTTATAATTACAGATTATTTATTATTATAATTCCAATATTAGGAATATCGAAATACTTTTTTTCACATTAACACACAGTTGGCTCCATTTATATGGAAACAAAATTTAATTAAATAATCGATTTAAATGATAATTAAATTCTGAAAGTACATATTGTCTATGCATGTATATTATTCGAAAAAAAAATTGTCATTGAGAATTAACAAATTTTCAAAATTAGCATTGGAGAAATGAATATTAAATCAATTATAAAATTCCATTTGAAAACATGAAGCAAATGAAATTATTTGAAGCTGATTAAAGGACTCACTTTTTGAGATTCTCATTTCCAGAGACTTTTTAGAATACGGAAATTTTCTATTGAGAATATTTGTGATATTTTTCAGTCCATAACTGTAGCTTGGTTCAACGAACCTATGACAGAAAGTGCCTTCAGGGCAGAACATTTCCATACAATGTTGAAGTCGACTCGTAATCGACTTACAAGCTATTCCCAGAAGATCAGGTAGATATTTGAGCAAATTTTGAACATCTTTTTGCACTGAGCATTTTAAAGCTTGTATTATTGGTATTATAATTTGTTCTCCAGTGTGTTTCCAATTTCTAAAGAATGAATAAAAAGAAATAAATTAAAATACACCATGAAATAAAATAGTATTAAGCGAATAAAGAAATAAAGTGGCATTTTGAAATATTTTTTGCGAATAATAGATTATAATTAGAAAAGAATAATTCATATATTATTAATTATGTTGTCTGAAAAAAACAGAAATATTTAAAAATTTCGCGTTTATTATACCAGATCCAAAAATAGCTACGAATATATATACTTAAAGTTATAAATTTTTTGATTCATGCTAAATTTTTCTTCTTCGTGCATATCATACGAATTATTTCAAATTTTATCATGTATGTAGAGTAGAGAACTAAAATCAAATTGTGCTTTTTGAAGCTGGAATAAGCTCTCAAAAGGGGTGTCTCCTTGTATATTAAATTGAAAAGATATCACAAAAATACAGAAACACAATGTCTTTAAAAACATATCGAACATTTTAACTAATAGAAATGTTGCTAAAATTTGGTAACTATGAGAAACTGTTGTTAGTATGCAAAACATACAATAGATTAAAAAAAAACGAATTCATCTAACATTTGCTGTAATTAAAATTTAGCCAAACTCTCGACCATTAACAAAACTAACACAATCATACTGGACATAGAGAATGTCTTAAAATCAGAAAACATTTTTAATTCTCTGCACTCAAAAATAACATATGTCATTAAAAATAAAAATGCTTTCAACATATTTGTTGTATCTTCATTCTAAAGGCTTTAGGAACAGAAATCCCCCTCCCCCCCCCCCAATTAAAAAAAAGATATGCTTCCAATCTACTCACGTAGGAATTGCAATAATTATTTTTGGCTGCAAATAGTCTTCATACTATTCAAATATCATAATTTTTTAATTAAAAGATTGTATGTAGAGTGTAGAGAAATTGACTTCCAAGGTCGCATAGAGTTAACTATCAAAATGCTGAAATATTTCCATGATGTGTTGCATGTTTCCATGATGTATATATTTCAATACCAAAAAAGCGGGGCTAAGTTGCTAGGAAGAAATAATAAATGATTTCGAAGAAAGTGAGCTGCTTCACCATATTAAAATTAATTTCATGTAAAAATGTTCAGGAAAATAAACATTTAAAGAGACGTATTTATTCTTTTTTTATAGTTTGATATGAAGCTTTAATTCAGAATAAAAATTTACTGGTGATTTAAAATTTTTTCATTATTTGTTGAAATTAGTTAAGAAATTAATTTTAAGGAATTTTTTTTCTTTGACAAAAGAATTCATCTTGTTTTAAGTCTGTTAAAACCCTGCTTTTGAGTGAAAATGATTTTTTTCCCATAGAATGTTTTCTTTAATAAAAGAAACTAAAATTCTAGAAAATTTTCAGATATTAGTATAGCACGATTGCTCATCCATATTGTTTAAATATAATCGCTCTTGAAAATAAGACCGTGTTGGATTATACTGAAATTTATTCCTGTCCACATTTTATAATATTTTTTAAACAAACATTTTAACATATAGACATTCAATATGATAAATTTTATAAGATCACTTAGTATATAAAAACAATAAACAGAAATATTTCAAGTTTTTACTCGATACGTTTATGTACAGAATTTATTTAACTGTTTGATATTATCCTAAGGTCTCGAAAAATGCTCTTGACATCTGGACACTATCTATACTGTTTTTTTGGATGAATTGCGTTTTTTAATGTACTGAGTTTATTTTTAAATATTTTTCTACTTTCATTTGGATCATCCGCCTATAAAAAAAGTCTACAGAAGTTGATATAGAGAAATTTTTACCTGAGTGTTAATGATAGTTTTAACGCTAAAAAACCTTTCAATGAACATACAGAAAATTTCATATTGATAAACAGGCAAATTTTATTGGTAATATATCAGCCAATTAGATATTATGTAATTTTATCATAATTTTTAAATTTAGATTTGAGATTTGATGGTTTACTTTCCTTGAAGAAAAAGTATACACATAATGGTGTTTTGAAAATTACTTTATTAAAATTAAACATCTAATATATAATTAAGAAAAATTTCGGTATGTATTTTAAAATTATTGCTTTAGGATAATATTTCACTTCATTATCATTATAAAACTTTTCCCCCTCATATGATGTTCAACTGGACAATGTTTTTATAAACATATAGTTGCACTTTTTGAACGTTTAATATGAATAGTTTCCAGTAATAGTTGATTCTGTTAACTAAATGATTGTAGAAATACTATTTTGCCCTCTTTAATGCAGGGATAATTGTTCCTGCATCGCAACTGACCAATCTCAATCGTTTGGTTCACTTACTGATCACACGCGGTATGGCCTGATCACATAGTTATAGAGAAGTGTAGCAACATTTGGAGAAATTACTACATCTATTTCAAAAGTATATACTAAAAAAGAAGATAAAAGAAAGAAGAAAAAAGAAAAAAAAGAAGCGAATACCAAAAATTTTTGTAAATTCGTAATATACCGCCACAGTGCGTAACTGCAATGCTAAATTATCGTTAAATATGTAAGAGTATTTGTTTTTTGTCTCTTCATTGTATGATCGTCAAGTTTTCAAATCTATTGTAGATAAAATAATAAAAATTACAAATTTAAGCATAAGATCATTTAAGCAAGACAGTAGGATTCTTAGCCTTCATAAACTCTTCAATACCATAATCCTGGACAAATGAGTCTAGTATTTTAACTCTAGGTTTACCATGAGTTGGCATATACCTACTTCTACCAAAGGGGTCAAAATAACCCCTTCCGGTATTTAATTAGAAAAATATAAATTGGCCTATCTATTATGAAGTTAAAGTTGAAAAAAGTTTTATATTTTCAATATATTTGTTGAGGTGTGGTATGAGGAAAAGGCAGTTCCTCTGTGTTTATTTACTAAAAAAAGTGTTTATTTTCTGTCTTCAAGACCATCTATTTTTCTACCATCATCTTCTACCAAAATATTGACTGACACGTCTTCTTATTAACAACCTATAATAGCTTCTATCTGATTGACTTTCGGCTTCTTGCTTCTTTTATACACACATTTTACTAACACATACTTATTTCTATATTTATACCTATATCTATGTGCGTCCCTATCAAGCCATTACTATATTTAAATATAAATGTATGTATTTTCAACAATATTTATTCGAATGGTCAAATTCTCTTCGGTAAAAGTAGGTATATTACATACGTTCCTCCGAAACTAAAAAAAGAAAAAGATAATATTTGCGATTATATGCCTTATAGATGTAAGTAAAAACTAATTAAAATATTCTCATAAAATACGACAATTTTCTTGAAGAAAATTAACGAAAAATTTTCTCAGAGGGATCGAAATGACCCCTTGGTAAATCTAGTGTAAAAACATTTTGTTTTCATCCTATATATGTCCTTTTTTCTTGCCATTATTACTTTATAGAAAAAATACTTTGCAGTCCACTATAAAGAATTAAATTTTCTTTTAATAATTTTTTAATATTTTTTTTATTTTGGCAAGGAGCTGTGAAATAATAGATAACGGAAGATAATAGAAGATTGTCAATAGTATTCTGTAAATTCGCGGCAAGATTCTATCTCTTATAACTGTAGCTTCACCTACTCCTTAGTATAGTATAATGATATATCGATTCTTCTGGTAATTAACTATAAGGTCATAAAGTTTTCAAAATTATTAAGCATAAAATAAGGAAGATATCAAACTTACTTTAAAGAGTGGATGAGTAAAGCAGTCTTGTTTTTAGCATTATTAAATGCTTTAATGTCATGATCCAAGACAACTGAATGAACAGTTACTGCGTTTTTGAAAGTTTTGTATTTATTCTGAGTGTAAAACTTTCCTTCATTCCACAGGTTCTTTATCGTTGGTTCTAAAATATCTATTTTGTAGAACTCTAAGTTCCGTTTCAATAACTCTTGGATTTCGGCAATGGAACATTCGTTGAATATGCGGCCACTCAATTCTTTCTACGATGGAAAAATAGTACTATTTTCAAATAATATGCACCTGGATCCTTTGCATTATGTACAATTGAAATATATAAACCATTGTTAATTAAGGCAGAAAGTAATGAAAATAGAAATAGTTTTATGAAAATAAAGAGAAAAATACCTGATATTTTGGAACTATTTTAAAGTATTTAAATGCTACTTTAAAGAAATTTGCATTTTTATGTCTTATTCTATGTTAGTATTATTTTAATTAAGTGATTTTAAATAAATTAAGAATTTCCTTTCAATTAAAAGGGTATTAGTGATTAAGAAAAATGAGGACTAGTAGTAATTGAAACTAAATTGCTACCAATGCTTGACAAAGTCCTTGCTTTCTCCATTTTAAATTGACATCCATAATAGTTGGATTTCTGAGATCCAAATCTATTAGGGTATCCAAAGACTTATGCCTACGATGATAGATTTCACCTTTGACCAATTGAAGAAAGTTGTCTCTCCTTTTGTTAAAGCAAAATGAGCTTCTAATAATGGGTTCTGAAAAAAAATTAAAGGATTTAACTTTTTCTATTCTAGCATTTCACATATCATAAAAATAGATATTCAGAATCTAAATAACATTTCACAAATAGGAATAAGTTAAATTCTGATATAATTTGAAGTTGTAAACATGAAATGTTTCGTAGAAATTGATAACAAAATATAGTCAATGCATTATATAAAAATCAGACACTCTAATCAAATCTAAGAAATTATTTTCTATAAATATGAGAACCATTAAATTGTTAATATCTAGAATTTTATCAAGCGAATCTCCGTAGAAGAACTCAGATCATCCATTTATAAGCTGTTTCTTGTTTTTATGTTGTTGCTGTTACTTAAGCACTTGTCATGATAAACCCGCTGACGAAGTCAGCTATTTAAGACGAGTTTGAGCAATAGCTTTTGAGGGCAAAGGCCCCTGAGCACCCGAGGACAGAAGTCTGACTTCTAGCTCATATAAAGATGACACTCACACAATCGCTTGCACAACCCCTTTTTACAGGGTTTTTTTTTTCGCACACACCTCACAGATAGAACACAGGGGGAAGAACAGCCATGCCCGAACTGGGACGCCTAGATCATGGGGAATACGCGCTACCCCTAGGCCAGGCTCTTGCTCTTATTTTTATCCAGGTATTTAATAAAATAGGATTCAACAAAACTTTCAACAAACCTGAGCTTGAAACATCTACGTCAAGGCATGAACCAGAAGTCTTAATACTAACTTCTTTACTTGTTTGCCAATGTGATATAAGACTCAAACTTTCATCGGCCATTTCCCCTGAAATTTCGGAGTTAGTTGATGGCACTAAGTACTGAAAAAAAAAAGACACATATTAATAAAATTGTGATGTTAATCATAAGAATATTCATGTTAATATTTGTTTCTATTTTCAGAAAAATCAACTTACAACAATCCGGATGTTTTTTGATTTTCTAGACAGAGTTACAACAACTGCCCCTTTCTTATGAGTTGTGAGTAAATTAAAATCCCATTCATAGCCAATGTTGTCCTCCTTTTCAGATTTTTGTTTAGTCAGCATCAAAGACGTATCCAGAGTTTTGTCTGTATTTTGGAATTACAAATCAGTGAATTTCATTGAATTTTATCATCAATGACAGAAATATTAAAGTATTATCACATGTAGAAGAGCAGCATAAAAACAATCTTTTCATCATTTATACTTTATTTCTTTAAATTAAGTAATGAATAAAAAATTTTATTATTTTAATTGCAACACCATTTAGTGTGACTTTACCTTTTGTGTACAGCTTGAAGAGCACAGTTCTTCTAAGTAATATTTTTGAAAAATTCCCTGTTGATTCTTGTTCAACATTAGGGATTATTTCTGCAATTAAAGAATTTTCCGTGGTTGCATTATGTCTAATCTTCAGTATACTTCGAAAAGAACCTTCCACTTTTTGAAATTCACTGCTAAGTAGAAGGGGCTAGAAAAAATTGTTATGCTTGGCATTCTGTTTCAAATAATAATTTTATAGATTAATTAATATATCTTAAAATATGCAGCTAAATTAAAGTTAGAAAAACATTAAAGCTAATACAGAAATGATATATAATGTATGTAATAATCTGATATGAGAGTTATATGACACATTTGCAGGTAAATTTTCTTATTCAACGAAGATTATTGGAATGATTAGATATTTCGATTACATGATTGGATTGCTTATGTCACCAGACATAAACGAATTTGTAACATTATTCAATCAAATTTGTATATTGTAAATCTTTTGATGAAGAAGGTTACATTTATTGCTCACGGAAATCGTAAGACTGGAGACAATAACCGGAAAATTTTACATCTTGTTGTATTTTCTTCCAAACATTTAACTGGATAAGCATTGTTGTGTAAAAGGCTTGTGAATTTTGGTTGTTCTCATTCTAATCTCAAAACAAAATAAGAGTTCAGTTTTTGTCTATGTTACAAGGATATCCATGCAATAGTATTAAAGTGGATTTTCCCCATTAAATGAATTTAAATCGTAAGAAAAAGTGTTGGAATATCTGATTAAGGGCAATGGATTTGAAAAAAAAATGTACAGAGTAAGCAAATTGAACTGAGACCTGATTACTTTTCATCTCAAAAGTGGGATCATTTTACGACTCTCTTATGTTTAAATAATTCCTAACTAGCCGCCTTTAATGATTAACTCATTCAGCTTTTAATTATATAATGGTATTAATTACATAACAGTAATTCTAAATTTTATGCAAATATTATAATAGAATCTGTTGTATATTATGATGCCTTTGTTATAATTTAAATTATGAATTTCATTTATAAATATGCAGGGATATATGGGACACCTCTAACCTTTATGCGTTTCATTATAACTATTAGAGAATTCATGTTTAAAAAAAGATTCATGTTAAAAATTTGTGGACAAATCCTCCTTTCTTAATGCGATGTTATGCCGCTGTTTCTAAATCTTTGTTTTTAGTTAGAATTATTATACGAGCTGACTTATATATTTGGGTTTAAAGGATAAATGATAAAAATATATAAATGTTTCTCACATGCAAAATTAAAATATTTGCTTCAAGCATTCAAAGTATTTCAAATTCATTCATATTCTGATTCAATACATTGCTTCGCTAGTATATTAGGAATTTTGTAAATTTCATATAATTTGATTAAAACTCTGCCTACTATAAATAAAAACTTGCGTAAAAATTTGTGATTTTATATTAGAAAACTTTATATCTTTCTGAATTCATATTCTATTTTTATGAAAATACATGGAAATATTGCACACATCAAATAAAGTTATTGATAAAAGTTGAGAAAAATCGACAATTTTCTGTTAAATAGGGCTAAGACAAATCCGTTTCTTCGTCAATTTCTAGTTGGTGCTCTAAATCTTCTCAAAATCAAATTTTTATGCTAAAATGTGAATTCCAACATATATATTTCATAGTCGAATGACAGTTGTCCTATCTGGAGAAATTCGGGGAAAAAAATGTAAAAATCCGAAAGTGCCCATATACTTTTTACTGTCCTGTATATATCTACATTAACAAAGTAAATATAGGACAAATAAGGTATTCTAAATGTTACTGCGAATTTCTAAATATGTGCATTGAACTACAAATATTTTAAGATTCCAATCATGTCTTGGACTTTCCCATCATTAACTGCGATGGTACCAGCCAGTATCTTGTCGATGACAATATGGGTGTGGTACGCACCGTCTTAATATACTCTTATAAAACTCCATGAGGACCTGATATACCTGGCAATTTACCAGCACAGTGCATCGGGTCATCATATCCGATGAATTGTTGGCCAAATGCGACCTTATAAACAACAACGACCTTTAAAAAGGAGATCGGAAAGGATCCTATTCTGCTGGAACTTCATGCAAGTACTTCTGCTATGCAAGAAGTTGCTCCTATGCAAAAGTTTAAGTCATGCAGGATACTACAAACTCTCAGACGAAAATTTAAAAGGTAAGATCTTATGAGATGATACCCACCGTGCTAGATGTGGCATTTATTGCAAAAGGGTTCGAAGTTGCAATGATAGTAAGGGTTCTCCCCCCCCCCCAAAGAAAAAGCAGCCTTGCCGGAACAATAGACTTCTCGGCGTCCGTTCAATACCATACACGGAACCAGGAAAGTATTTCCAATTCATCATTGCTGCGGGATTTTGAGTGGACTAAGTATAAACTCTCCTTCTAGAAATTTGTAAACTGCTGCGACTCTCTATTTAGTATGTGATAATAAGAATGGGGTTAGTAAAATTTTGCAATTTTTTTTTATTTTTTTCCAATAAAAAATATATATTTTATTTTGAATGTTTACTAACAGAACTTTTATAAATTAAATACATTGTAATTAGACCACTGTTTTGTGATGCATCAGTTTTTTGAAGCAAAATGCATGAGGTGTTGAAACTTTATATACACCCCTTGAGGTCCAAGGTTTTCCGCCCGAGGGCGCTGTGTCCCCCTCTGGGTTTGTTTATATTGAGTCAGTCTTGTTGTGTACTGTGTGATGTCTAGTTGTGCTACTTTGTTTTTGTGCGCTTTCCTGTAAATATGCTAGCTGTGTCTGAATAAAATGTGAAAAATCCAGTAGTTGCCTCCAGTTCCTTTCTGACAGGAAAGATCTTTTGAATTATTCTATTGGCTAATTGAATTGAACGTGAACTCGAAGTCAAATCATGAGGATTTGTATAAAAAAAAAGTAAGAAATGAGAAGCTTACTTCGGACATATTAGGATGCGCCATTTTTATGAAAACAGAAACCTCTTTGGTTTTGCGATTAATTTCTCTGCCAATTGCAATAAGAAATAAGCGTCCAGGCGGATCAACATCTCGAGTAGATTCGATTTCAAACAGTGTGCGATTAGAATTGTTCAGAATACTGGAAGCCACTCTGTAATTCCGCAATGGATGATAGAGTTTGCAGTCAATGGAATGACGATCATTTTCATATTGCCCTGTGTGTACAATGATATCATAGCCAGCTGCTTTTCCCTTCAAATGAAAAATTATCTTCGATCTGAAATTATGTTTATTGTCACTTAACAATAAATCAAGACCACCTATCGTTTTCTCATAAGAACTGTCAATAAATGTTTTCAATTCTATACTAAGATTTTTATAAAAACGGTATTTTCCAGAATTTTCCTTATTTCTGTAATATGATATTATACTATAACAATTAATTTGTCGAGTTTCTTGGCATACGCGTAGTTCAGAACTATGAGAACTGCGTTCATTACGGCGGATAGAAAATGTGACTGATACTAAAGGAAACATTCCACTTGCTTTCAGGTCATATATTTGGAAATTATTTTTAGAAACTTCCTTCGATATCTTAAAATCGAAAAGTTTGCTTTGAAGATCTTTTGTTTGAGCCAATTCAACATCACCGTTTGATAATTCATTTGTAGTTGATATTGATGAAGTTCCATTCGAAACTTGAATTGATATGGAAAATGACTCACCCATACTATCGGATTTGAAAAAGGCTAATTTTTCAGACATGTGAATAGTTTTAATTCGACTTTGGATTTCCTTGGATACTGATGATAAAAATGTCTTTATTTCTGCATCAATTATTTGTTTGCCATTTGCATCAATGTAACATAATAAGATATAATGAGTTGATTGACGTTTGAAAGAAATGTGTAAATTGGCATCTCTCAGACTTTCATAAGGAGTTATAATAGTTGCATCTGTGGACATCGTACCGTTTTCATTTTTAATCTCAGAATTAAATGATATATCTTTACAGTCAATTAGATCAATTTTTCCTGAAACAGACATAAAAGTTTTCGAGTGCTTGTATATAATATGGAGGCCTTCGAATTCAATGTTAGGAAGATGAATCAATCGAAGACTTCCTTCTAGTTTAGTTTCATCTGTTGATAAGCTAATACTTGATTGAAGCTCACTGATTCTAACATTGTTTACATCAATATATGCATCAATTTGTGTTTCAGCTGGATGAGATTCTATCGTTAGCTGCGCTTGCACATCTTTTACAATATGGAAAGGTGAATTTAATGTGGAAGCAACACTATATCCATCAACGTTCTTTTGAAAATCTGTTACAAGGGAGACCAATTTGTCATCAGGAGTTTCAATATTTATTGATGATGAAATTCCATCATCGTTTTGTGTAAGGAAAATACCGATAGCTTGCTTCTTAAAATTTGCGTAGGGTGTCAGCATTTCAGCTTTCATTTCCAATTTATGAGGTTGCAAATCTGAATTCCACTCCGCTTTATAAAGTTTCGCTTTTTTCTTAAATGAAATAAGTGATTCCATCATTGTTGATGATTCATGATGAGATATTTTATGATTCAAAGTTAAGGCTAAGTTTTCGAAGGAGTTATCTGGGGATAAAGCTAAAGTTTTAAATGAAAACTCTTGTTTTTTATCATTTCGAAGGAGATGTCCTCCTAATTCAATTTTCGCTTTTTGTATAAGATTTTGAGAAAAGTTTAGGGCGAACTTTGGAAGCCCTTCCTTTAATTCTGTTATGCATGATAAAGATACAACAGGAAAATTTTTGATGGAAGACATTAAATGGAATTCTTGACGGCCATTATATAAAACGTCAAATGGTTTTAAAGAGAATAATTCCTTTTGGTTACTGGCTACTAAATGAGATGCGCCCTTGTTGTAATTTCTAGTATCGTTGATTTTTATTATGTCTATATCGGATGATATTACAATTTTTTTCTCGGGCTCATTTTCAAAACTGGGTATAATTTCTAAATGAAATCGTTTCTTGGCTCCAAATTCAGCTATAATTGACGCTTTAATGCGTCGTTTAGAATTAAACTTCAAATCTAAACTTATACTTTTCTTATAAATTTCATTAATAGCTTCCAATTTCCCTTCTGATTTAAAAGATTTTAAGCTGATTTGTGTCATACCAGCTTTTTTAAAATTTGCTTGAAGTGAATATGAGTTTAAATCTCCTGTCAGAATCAAGTTATCTCTATTTATTTGCAATAAAGCTTTGTTTTTCATCGGATTTGGTGAGGATGGAGATTGAAATGAGCTCTCAATCTCACAATAAAGTATAGAATCGTTGTATAAAGTTTGTATCTTATATGTAAGCTCAATTACTTTACCTTTTTTGTAATGTAATTTCGATTTACCTTCTATAACATCATCGCCTGTTTGTGCAATTGTTTCTTCATAAACGTAATGTCCTCCAGGAAATTTCACTTCAATTTTTCCATTTGCTTTTAAAGGATGTTTAGATTGATATTTTACATCTACGAGTCCTTTTAGGTGTTTATTATCAGCATAATAAATGTCTGTGTCAACATGCATTTTAGGTCTTTCACTAAAATCCAACTCGTATTTAATTGTCGCATTAAAATTCACATTTAAATTTGGAATTTCTAAGAAAGTTGTGCATCGACCATGTCCAGATTTGGGAATGGTAGAGTTTTGCTTTAAGTGAACATAATTCTTTTCTGGATAATGCCCGTATTTTAATAGAATGTCATTTTTGAAGCTTTCTGTTAATTGCATATCCCAATTTAAATCCCAGTTTGCGTCTGGGTATTGTGTTACTTCAAAATTAGCTTTTGTATTCATTTTCCCAGAATTCGTCTGAGTTGCTCCTGAAAATGTAATGGTCTGTTTTTTCATTCCTTTTATTTGATAATCGATTCCGAGGTTTCCAGAAATTGCTTGCACGTGCTTCGAAACTTTGGCAATGGTCTGGCTTAGATGCGCATCAACAAAAAGGGAGGTTAGCGAAACCACAGAGCTCAACTTCCATTCATTTTTCAATGATAGTGATGGGCTCCCTTCCTTTGTGAAACTTCCTAAATTAAAACATTTGATTTGTTATTAATCTGAATGGATATTTTATACCTAATGTTACTTTTATGTTATAAATGATAATATTTTATGATGATAATTTAGTTATTTATTAAAGTACTCAGACTCGTTTAAATAATGCTTCGAAAGCAAAGAATGGATTAAGTATTAAGTATTAAACTGATACTTAAAATAAAGTTATTTTAAGTATCAGTTTTAGTAGTATTAAATTCTTAATAATCCAATTCTTATAATTATTCCTACATAAAACTAATTTTATTTATTTTATGAATAATAAAGTCAAAAATTCTCTTGAACATTACGTTCAGAAGGATACTGAAAAAGCATTCAATTATGACATTTAACTTTAGGGAAAATCAATCAAGATTTTAATGCAAATAAGCAATTGCTAACTGCAAGCTTCCCCATGGCTAAGTGTAATGTAATCAGGATGCGATGTCTTGGGCATTTTAAACTCTGAGATGTATTTTTTCACTTTCTTGGCTTCACTTTTTTTTTTACTTTCTTGAAGGCTTCAATATTGTTGTCTGAATAGTGAAAATTAATTTATATTGCGTCAATATGGCCTTGCGATTATTTACAAAAATGCCATAATTTGTTGAGCTGATACCAACAAAACTAACTCAATTTTTTTCCAGTTTTTTTTTCATTTCACAGGAACATTTTTGATTTATCTATTCTATAAAATGTGGATTATTAACAAATGAATAAAATACCTTTTAATCTGAAAGGCTTTGATAGAGGTTTGTTTGCTTTGAAGTCGAAATTTAAACGGTACTTTCGTCCTTCAGTAATAGCAATGACACCATCTATATGTGTGGAATCATTTCCCATGTACGATACTGAGCTAGAAACTTCATAAAACTTCCGACCTTTTGATGATATTATTTTGCTCGTAAAATTGGATGAAAATACTTGTACCGAGTCTGTATGAAATTCCAAAATTCCATGGTGCAAATTTCCGCTCCATGTATATGAGCCTGAGAAAGAAAAAAAAAGTGTTCTAATAACTTTTTAAAATAAGCCAAAATTTTATCTAGTATTGTCACATACCACTGCCTCCCATGCTCCTGAATGGAGAAGTAAGTTCTACGCTGAATTTCTTGTAATCTTTTTGTTGGACTACTTCAAAGTCAGCTGCAAATCTTCGTTTAATTCGAGATCCAGGGGTATCCAAGGATGCTTTGTATTTCAATATTTTACCCTAGGTAGAAAAATATTTCTTTTTGCATAAAGCTCATTTATACAGGTGGTATAAAATACTATAGAAAAAAAGTAAGATAAAATATGTATGAAAACAAGCAAAACTACATAGGAACATAAATGTACAAATAACTTCCGGAGAAAAGAGAAGTAATTTAAGATAAAGGAAGATAAAAGAAGTTTAATTTACCCTCTATTTCAGCACAAATTACGTTAGTAAATGCTGACAAATACGACGTTTAAAGATTTTGCCAGAACATAAAAACCCACACTTCCAAGATCCACCGAATAGCAAACCTTCTCAAAGTATCTAACCATATCTCATATACATTCTGCTACCAAAACAGGGTTTTTCGATAACCCGCTATACATAAAATGCATGTTAGTTTTTTCGCCGTTGTGTCTTATGGGAAAAAAATTTAACTCAGTTGAAGTAATCTTGTTTTGTTTCTCATGTTCTTATAACAACACATTCTAAGACTTTTTAATAGTGTTTATGATGTTAACGTTTTACATTTTGTTTCAATATTTTCTATGAAATTTTTGGGTTTTTTTTCGTACCTTACCATTAGTCTTTTTACTTTGTCGAGGTTATTTTGAGCCTTCCAGTATATTAATTTTTCAATAAAAAGGCTATGAAAGGAAATAATGCTGTATTAATATTAGTTTCTAAGATTATACATAGAATTATCATTAACCGATATTCAAATTAATAATCGGTTAATAATAACTTCGTCAATTATTTTAAATGCATCATGTGAGGTGCAGCTTGAATGATAAGAACAGTATATTATAAGGAAAAGATTTCTAAAATATAGCATTCGGATATAAAAACTATGCCTCAAGATAAATATATTGTAGTTATTAACCAAAAAAGTTCCTAGACTCTTAACTGTGTTTCAAGTAGTAATTCTGAAGGTGCCAAAATCTTCCTTCGCCATTATTCCAGGCCTAGAAAAGTTTTACTAGACACAAGAGAAATGGTTATGAATTGACTACTGTTTTTCAATTGAATATATATCTATATAAATATCTTTTGTAAAGATATGAATTAATTACTGAAGAATTATATAAGATGTTTTTCTGTCTCGTACGAAAGATATGCATATTATTATACATTTAAGTGCAATAAATTTCTATATATTTAAAATTAATTGCAAAACTGAAGAATCAGTTCCACCCCCCTTTTTTGACTTTTTCATCAATTTCTATTTTACTTTTAAGCTTATGACACGTTAATATGCCATCAATGGTAGCTACTCATCACCATTCTCTACTTTCGAGAAAAAAATCACAAAAGCATTACTATGCTGTATATTTTCCACGGTGAAAGTTCAAAGAAACTATACCCCAACAGTAGCCATTATATCGATGTCACCATTTTTTAATTAAATATGAAAAATAACGATTCCTAGATGCGTCATCAAAAATTTCATGCTCTCTACTGCCCCGCTTATTCGAGAGATATGGCAAAATAAAACTTTAAGAGAATCTTCAATCTCAGCAAATGGACTGATTTCGCTATTTATCAAAGGCAACAAGCAAATCAAAATGCCCTATGCTTAATGAGTATAATTTAAAATAATACATTTGTTTGTTGTGATAAAATGCAGCTCAAATATTTAAATTCTTCTTTTTAATATCACGGGAGAATAGCTGGTCGCAGGAGGTGGTTAGTAAATCTATTTTTAATTAAAGTAAAGTAAATACTAATATGAAGTTTTATATTCGTTTACACTTTTTTACTTTGCCTTAGTTTCAAAGAATATGATTCCTAAAAAAAACTCTTTCAACTCTGAAGAACAGACCTTAAATAAAATGAAGCAATTTTAATTTATTAATCATTTTGTATCATTATATAAAATAATTTTGTTATAAAGAAATTTTGAACTATTAATTACGTTTTAAACGAAACGAAAATAATTTAGTTATTGGTCATTTTATATTTCTATATAAAAGGGTTTCTATCGTCATGTAATTCGCGAACAATTTAGTATGCTTTTATTTTATTTGTCACCAATTTTAAGGATTTTTTTTTACCGAAATAATTTTTCTTGAAATATAGCAAGATATAATAGATTATAAATTTCAAAACATTCTTTCGTTCTCCCAAAATTCTTAAAAAAATTCTAGAAATTTAAGTACTAATGTTTAATTTTAGGATGACAGATAATGATAATTAGCTTATCAAAATGTTTTCAATCTATTTAAAAGATGGAATGACTCGTAATAATTTATTAGCATAGCTAATTGTTACAAAAAATATGGCTTTTGAATTATTTTTATTGCAAAGAAGATACTTACTGGATTCTTTTGAGCTACAAGATAAATCTCATACGACTGGAAGATATCAGATTTCTTTAAAGTGAATTCAGCGTTTCCGAAAGGAAAAATGTAAGGAAATTTTCTAACTACCAGAGGTTTAGGAACGTCAACGACGGCACAAGCGGAGATGCCTAAAGGTTTTTCTAATTTCCTGAAACAATAATTAATTTTCTTTTGCCTTTCACCAAAAACAGATTGTGCTTTGTTATTGTCGTTGATCCTTGTCATTTCGGTGCTAAAACGAGGAAAAAAGTTACAACATTACTATTTACTCATTGTGAATATGGAAACATAAATGCGAAGTGAATAAATTTCGAAAATCTTAAAATGTCATTACTAACCTCATTTTAACTACCATTATATCGTCTGAAGGTAAAGTCAATTTAGCAAGAACAAAATGCCCATCTTTCACTTGAAAACTTGCTTCTACGTTAGATTCTACATTCAAATGGGATGCAATCTTTATATCTGGTTTATTATTATTAGATTGAATGCCAATGCTGGTAGAAATCTCCACATTCATGCTGTTAATGTAATGATAAATCCAGTCAATTCCATGGAAGTAAGCTTTGACAAACAATCAACTAAAATTCATGAAAAATTTACAAATGCTTAAAATTAAAATCCAAGCGCAATTTTGACTCTTTTAAAGAAGGGAAATTGATTCACGAAAAGGCAAAATATTATCTAAATGCTTGGAAATGTTTTTGACAAAGATTCAAATGTAGAAAAAAAGTTTCATTTAGAATTTTGCGAAGAAGGTAGTTGATAATGGTGCTCTGTGAAATTTTCTTGTTATTTTTCGCAAACTACTATTGTCAATAAATAATACTCATTCTCAAAACAGAAGATCTTGTGGACGATTAAGCTAGAAGCTACAGAAATTCGCCGGTGATCTGGCTTGTTAACCCTTTGCACTTGGGATTTAATAGCTCGAATTGTCACGACAAAAAAAGTGGTGAACGAAAGTAATCTCTTGAGTGTCAAGAGTAAGATTTCCAGTCTTAAGATAGTTGAGACATTTATAATTTTAAAATAATTAAGACATTTGGGAATATATCGGCAAGCAAATTGCTTCTTAACGTTTACCACTTTGTAATTTTCGAATAATAAGCAGATTTCCTTGTTTGCAGCTGTACATTTCCCTGTATTGTACATAGTATGATAATAAGTATGTGACTCCATTATCATTCTTCTATAATGTTAAAAGGGGATTCAACGCCCCATTACGATTATTTTATTCACATTGTTTGTATTTTATGTAGTTTCTGTCAGATTTCATAATTTTACCATCGAGAAATATTTTTACACTTATCCATGGCCAAATGTTTTTGATTTTTAAAGTTTGTATAAAAGTTGATTGATGTCATTCTTCACTGCCTGTCTTTACAAATATAAAAATCAAATTAAAAATTTTTAATTGCTTTTTTTAATTCAAAACAGCGCCCAGATTCTATTTTTGGACATAAATGTATAAATCTGCAAATCATTTTTCTCCACAGAAAGATAATTATAAGTAACCTTGGTTGAAATTGAAGTTGAACATCCCCGTTTTCTGGTAGGGACAGCAAATCTACTTTACTTCTCGCCGTGAGACCTACTGTTGAACTTCCAGTCAGATCGATGGCATAAGATCTTCCAGTTATACTTGGAAGAACAAGTTTGGAGTTCATGAATACGAAGCTGTGGGATAAATCAAAATCTTTTTCGCGTGCTATCTGGAAAGAGCAGAAAGATCAATTAAATTAATAATGCTCTATAAAGAATAAATATCGCATAAATAGTCAATTACAAAAGTTTCGCTTTTATATTTATAGCGGAAAAAAGGTTAATGACTGAAAAATTTCTTCGCTCATTTTAATATTTCATTTTGTGCTTTCGAAAATTTAAGTCTTGTATTTTTCAGAATATAATAGTATAAAGTTATTTTAAAAGAGCTCTCCAACTTTTAAAGACCATATTTACAAAATTAAAACTTAAATGTTTAATGAGGTTCATCACGATAGCTTAGTCGAATATCACAATCATTGCAAAAGAAATACTTGCTGTTGAAATCTTCTTTATTCGGAATAAGAAAGAAGTTTACAGAACTTAAATAAATTCATTTTTAACAATGCAAAAATATTACTTTAAAATAAACAAGACACAAAAATTAAAAAGATGTAATTTTTTAAAAACAATTATGAATGTATAGCCCTAAACATACTATGAAAATATTTTCAATTTTTGATAGATTTCTGAGATTATCTTTTTGAAAATTGTATGGTTATTAGAAATGGCTACTTAATTTTGGCGCTTCCTTTTAATCCTGGCTCTAGAAATTGCCTACTGCCCCTGACCCTTAATCCACCTCTACTCTTGCATTCTTCTTTGAATATCTTTTGAAAATATATTTTGAAATTGAAGAAAAGATAACTTTTCTTTTTGATTGTTAAGGTTTGTATAAAGAAATAACTTGCTTTACAGTGCATTTCCTTTCCTTATATTTTTCCAGGTAAAAATTAATCCCTCTTTTATCCATTTACTTACTTTTGGAAATCCCATAGTTACTTTGTTTTTTATTTCTTGGATAATTTGCATAATTTAGAAACGCTTTTTCTGTGATCATTAGATTTCTAATATAAAGGGGATATTTCCTCTAACGGATAATGCATTTTGTGACTACTTTCGCTCGACTAAACTGTGCAAGTATCATGCAAGCTTGTTCAAACTAAAATACATTTCTGGGAAAGAAAGTTAAATAATATTGTCAAGAGTGATCTTAAAATTTTCTCATTACTTCAGCAATATTAAAAACATCTCTTAAGGCAAGCAGGTCAGACGTAGATAGATCCAACAGTTCAGTGTCCATTGCTCTGACAAAAAACGATAATTCAGCATTAGTATCTTCGAGCAGCTGCAAATAAAAGAGTAAATTATTTGCTATTGGAAACTTAACAATTAACACTGATTCAAAAATTAAAAAAAATTAAGTTTTCCGGAAATAATATTCAAATTTTCTTATAAAGTTATACTCACATTTTTTGTTCTGAAGTAATTCCACATCTTCTTTCTAGAGAATTCTTGTTTAAATCCAACTAACTTGTCGACTATCTCTTCCAGTTTTTCACTTCTAACGCCAAACTAAAAGATAGAAAATGTTAGCATTAATAGTAAAAATGGATGTCTAGCATTCTTGAAGAAGCATTTTTGTTCTTAACAATCAAAGATTTTGAAACATCAAGATGAATAAATGTGAATCTTCTTGAAATTTTATAAGCATTTTAAACCAATTAGTTCTATACTGATGAAAAGAAAAGAACAAAAATATGTTTTTACTCACTTTTCAATCAAATATTGCAATTGTTTGAATTTCAATAAAAGATCAAATGGTTACTAATGTACCTCTAATAAGTTAAAGCTTCTGTCGAAAAGATCTATATCCAAACGAGTATGAACAGAACGAGGAATTTTGGTGCTTGGGTCTTGAATGACGTCTGCTTGAATTGCTCCACCGATGGCCATCCATTTACTAAAGCCAGAAACTTCAATGTTTTTGGAATTTTCCCAGTCGCTGCTGTTGGGTTGTTGAATCTTTAACTTCTGAAGAATTTTTCTCTTTTTCTGTTTCGAAGGAAGTGAAGTTTTTTCCAAATTTTTCAGATATGTGTATACATAGTTAGACACTGAAAAATGTCAGAAATGCATATCTCAGGCAAGAAAAAAAAATTTAGTAAAGGCTGGTATATGTAATAAATTTACGCTATAACTGAATTCAATAAATGTTACCAAACGTGATGCTCTCCCTGAATTTAAAAATATTACCGGCATTGTGCAGTGCGCCAAGTAAATAGAGGTGAAATTTTTAACATGGAAAGAGTTTCGTAAATATCTAAAGAATATTAATATTCTCACCTTGCTCATCCGTCTCCTTTTCTGCTATTTCTGCTAATTTCTGAACTTGTTGCTCATCAGCCTGCTTCACCAAACTTGCAAAGACAGCAATCCTGATCTCATAATCTTCGTTATTGGAATAGATTTCAAGGAGTTCGTCAGGCCTCTTCTACAAAGGAACAATTTTCATTACGCATACACACAATTCTTCAAATGTTATTCTTCGCGCTCGGTATTTCATAACAACAAAGAACTCAATGCGAAATTTGCAAATAAATTAAGATTTTTTTTTGAAAAAATTATGCAAGCTTTTACAGTAAAAGATCAATTGTCCTCATAGTAAAGTCCTGAGAAATAAAGAAAAAGGTAAGTTGCATATAATTGTAAAAATACATCGAACATGGATTTTTCAAATTGTAGAAGTGGTTTCAGTCAATAAGATATAAATAGTTGAAATATTGTTTTTGAAACGTAGGCTAGAATAACTGGGTGGGAGCCCAAGTTAAATGATACAGAAAGATTTCTGAATCTTAAAAAAATGAATAATTCTTTATAATTTTTTTATTTAGATTTTTTAAATTTTATAGATAAAAAAAGTTGTTCATTTAAATTATATCAAAAGCTTATTGAAATCTTTCATTGAATTATTCTTTTTTTTATTGGATTCCCAGTTTAGAGAAAGAAGAAAGATTTATTTTTCAACTGTCCAAATAAAGGTCGCAAGCGAAACAATTTTAATGTAATATATTCTAAAATATTATTTAACTGTTATCTCTGCACCGAATTTAATACATTGAGTGAATCCAACTTTTGTTTGTAAGTTTCATCTCCAAATTCGCAGTATGTGTACATCTGGGAAACCAAGTCGCTGAAAAGTAAAAGCTGGTACTTAAATATTCAAAATAATATAATCTGTTATGTGTATGATTACCGAGCCCGTCGAAAAAATTATATATGATAACTAATTTGAAAGATAGTTAGTTTAATAATAGAAAAAGATTATTTTAAATTGAATTTATTCTTAATGCAAACATATAGATTGAATATACTTGTTAAAAGTATGGGTATTGTTATATTTTATTCTAAATGTGGCTTTATTACTTACCTTATCGATTCGCCTGAATGACTCTATAGCAGCCAATCTTATTTTTTTAGGCTTGGAGCAATTTTTGGCACATTCGATGATATTTCTATAGGCTTCACTATGATAACCCATGTTACCGAAGGCTTTCAATGCCGTCAATACCTGAAAAATATATTATAAATCGAAACTGGGTAAAAATTACTTGCATTTATTCAGCTTTTTATCTTTCATTTATTTTATTATTCAAGCTTCGAGATATATCTGGGGAGTTCTTGTCGTTTAAAGTAAGAAAGTTAAGAATATGTAAGGCGAAAAGATTCTTTCTACATATTTAATTAGATAAGTTAAAATGATTCTGCTTTTTTACAACAATTACTCACAATTCTTGCATTAACAGTATTTAATTTTAATGATTTACCTTTTTCTCGTCTCCAGAGTTGCATTCTGGCCCTAAGTAATCATTGAAAGCAGTTACCACTTTAGCTACTGAAGATATCTTGTCACAATTTTCTAAGCTGCACAGTCGATGTATCATAGCAGTGACTCCAAATATTATGGACGCAGATGGATAGTTTTCCACTAAAGCCTTGCAACAAGGGAATTAAAAAATTATTGCAAATAAATAGGAAAATTAGAAGAACTAAAATTCAGCAAATTTTTAATAAACATTTTTGTATTTCTCTAGAAAACCAATTAGTCTTTGTTCCAGGTCGCAAAATCAATTTCGTGGATACTTGAAACTGTTTAGGTGAACAATTTATCAATCCTCTCATAGAAAGTATGGAAAATTCTTATTTAGCATTTGCGATAACTAGAGGTAACCAGACGCTTCAGCATGCTTTTTTTCTGTCCTTTGCTGGCATTGAAACTAAACTTCCCCTTTTATGAAATTTTATATGGATGATAAAAGTTAATATTATCCTTATATTGTTAGTTTTAATTCCTATTTTTATTATTTGAACTATATATTATGTCTCTAGAATGCAAAGTATTAATAATAAAATGGTTTCCTTTGTATTATTAATTTAAAATCATATTACCCCTGTATACCACATTTTATCCATTCCAGTTTAGAATTTCATAATATGTTCAACAACAGTGATTCTGTTCAATTTTTTAGGACACAAATGTTATATTATATCAGCGTGTTAAAGCAATCATTTAATTTTTCGCTTCTAATCAAATGCATTTTCAATTGTTTTTATTTTGATATAAAAGTAATATGCAATCTAAATAATTATTTATGGAGCCAGTAATTTGATAGTTCGTTTTATATTCCACTGCAGTGCTTCTACTTAACAAATTCTCTGACCCGTATTATGAGAAAATTTAAATTTGTACTGCAGCAATTTTCAAAACTTAATGAAATTCAAATGTATAATCTGCATATTACATCAAATGCAATCTTAATTACTTAAAACATTATTTTTTTCTGCTCTTATAACTGTAATGAATTTTAAGATGGGCATGTAAAATTCAGGAATTGATCAGTGTAATGGGCACTCGTTGTCTTCAGGAAACGTATATGAGCAATGAAAATACCACAAGGCACACCATAGATGGTAGCATTTGAAATGAATTCACGTACAAAATTCAATGTAACCAGTCTAGTAAAAATATTATGCTTTTTACATTTACATGAATAATCTTTTAATTTATTCGATTCCTTCGGCTGTGGACTTAACTACACAAATTTAAACTCATGGCAAAATAACAAGATGCAATGTCTCTCATGTATATAAGGTCAGGAAAACTTTGGTACAAAAAGGTGACGGTATGCACATAAAGTTATAAACTATTAGAAGGTTTCTATTTTTTAAATGGCGTTAATGATATGAAATGCGTTTTATTTAAAAGAAAATTCTCCTTGAAATTATCTCTCTCCCTTCGTTATTATCATTATTACCTCATACAGCAGCTTTTTCTATTCCAAAAGAAACTATCGTTAATTTAATTTAGTATTTTTCAAAATATTTCTCTAAGACCTTAATGCTGTAAATCACAGCTTATATCCATATTATTAGATATCTCCAAATAGAAAATGAATGGGAATATCGCAGGTTATCCAGAAATTAAGGCAAAAATTCTTTAAAAGTTTTTTCAATAAATTGTCGGTTTGAATTTTAAATGCATTCTTGTGATTGTAGCACACCTACCAATGCCGGTATTTTTGTGAATGAATAGTGTTTAAATTTTCTGATTTTCAGAGATAATTGTTTTGTGCACATGATGGTTGTTATAGGTTTTAAATTATTAATATTTTAAAAAAGACTTACAGCAACTGCATCTACGGTGTCTTTAGTTGGTTTTTGTATTAAAGCGAAAGATGCTGGCAAGAGTTTTGCTTTTAATCCAGCCACTTCTTGATTTTCTATCAGTTTTGCTATGAGCTTGACAGCAGCATCAGTTCCGATTACCGGTAAAGTATCAACGAAAAGATCCCTCGAAAACACAAAAAAAGGTATTTTACCAGAAATTATTGAAATAAAACATACAATATATGGTCAAATATATCCAGTCACTTTTGGGTTTACTCATTCTCTTTTTACGAATTTCTCCAGAAAGGTTGGACAAGTGACTCTTAAACATCAACCATATGAAATATAGGCATAAGTACAGTTTTATGCGAAGATTCTGTCACCAGGGCATTCAAGGGACCAAGCAGAAATTGGGGAAAAAGAAAATGATTTGGGTTCACTACATTTGACAGTGATTTGTAGCTTTTATTAATGATTTCGTTTGCTGTGTTCAGTACTTATATTAATTTTTGTAAAAAGTAAATTCAAGCATATATAGGGATTTTTTTTTAAATTAAAATTTTTTGCATGCTTTTAGTGTGTAACATGGAGAATTAAAAAATATATATAATAAATATGTAATAATGTACCATTGAAGCATTATTTTAAAATACAAAGTAAATATTTTGACTTTTCGAAGGAATACGAATATTTGTATAAAATAATTATTAACTGCATATGTGCGAAACATAATATACATTTACTTCCGTAATTTAAATTCTAGATAAATAAAGCAAATTTTATAAAAATTCCTATTAAGTATTGCTAAAATTAAGAAATCGGTATTACAATGATCAGCCTTTCAGTTGCGCTTTAGAGAATATAAATGATGATGATTTTACCTCAGATTGGTGTATTTTAATCTTATTCTCAAACAGTTATAATGAGTTATAAAAAAAAAGATAAAATTTTACTAAATATTTCGGCATATTTATGATATAAGTAATGCATAATTGAAAGTGGCGTATATTAAACGTAGTGAATCACATAATTTTTGACTTTATTCTCATTATTTGCATAAATATTAAAATTATAAAGTTATGCAATCTGATCTGCATTATGTGATTAAAGGTATTTGAAAACTTTCAAAAAATAGTTAATGAAATGAAATTTATGGCATTTTGTTGATTCGATTAGTACCTTGCATTATTTCATCAGAATTATATGAATTGAAAATAACTTTACGTTTTCTTATCCTGCGGATAAAAGGGGCCTATCTAGAAGTTCTATCTTTAAGATCTGTTTTATTCAGACGCCAGAAAATCATGATTATTAGCATATATCTTGGAGGTTAACGCGATAAAATTAAGTGAATTAAGTAGCAGATCTTTAAACACGGAAAATTCTGATCTAAGTTCGATTCGTTCAGGTAATAGAAAAATGTTTCAGCTAACAAAATAGGTAAGGTAAATTTATTAAAATTGAAACTAAGCGAATAAATTCAAGTTAAATTCATTCAAGAAGGACTATCTGCGTTTATTTCTTGTTAAACAAAGTGAATTTTTATCTGCTGAAAAGAGAAAATGATACCTGAATCATAGTATAGAAAAAAGGGATAAGCTCATTAATTATAAAAATAGAAGATTTATTGTTTAAACAAGTATATCAAAATTGGCAAAAGAGTTGGATGATGCAGTGTACCAGAAAAATAACCCAATTTATGATAATAATGAAAATTAATTATATCTTTTACTAGACGATTATAATAAGAAGCCTAATCCTATTGCAACGTTGAAGTATATAATTACATGTGACCTGGAAAAATATCTATTCAATGTTATTCTATTTAATACTTTTTTTTTGCATTTAATATGTGTGGTATATATAAAAGGGCTGGACATATTGATTTTATAAGGTACAAAAGTCCAAGGACATATCGATATTATAAGGTACAAAAGTCTAAGGACATATCGATATTATAAGGTACAAAAGTCTAAGGACATATCGGTATTATAAGGTACAAAAGTCTAAGGACATATCGGTATTAATAAGTAAAAAATATCTAAGGATAGATATATCGATATTAAAAGGTTAAAAAATTCTCACTTACTTAACTTTCTTTGAGGTGCATAGTTTCCCACTTTTCAGAGATTCATAGATTTTGTTGAGTTCCTTGTATGACAATACTTTTGTGTGAGAAACGAGTTTCATGAAGTCACTGTTGATATTGATATCCATCACTTGCATATTTTTCAGACATAAATCCAACAAAATGCTTTCTACTTTTTTTCCGCTGCTATCTCCTGGGTGTGATTCCTCAAGATTTAGCTGGATTTCTTCACGAGTTGTAATTTCTTATTAAAGTAGAGAAATGTCCAAATTATACATTCGAAGAATTTTGAATTATTTGCTTTCATTTTAAATGAAAGATTACTATTTTCATTTTAATATGTTGCCAAAGATAACTAAGGCAGGAGATAATTTATTCAACATTAAAATTATGTGGACTACACAGAAGAAATTAAAAATTAAAATATTTTGAAGGATTAATAAACCTTTAATTTGAAGACATCAAAGTAGATATACAGTTAATTTACCATTCTTCTAACTATAATTTGCAAAAAACGTAAATTTTTAAGATATGAGAGCAGCTCCTTTAGGAGATTTTTTTATTAAATAGCAAGTTTAAGCTTAAATGATGTAATAATAAAAAGAGCACGAGATAAAAATGTACGGCATATTACAATTTTTGGACTCGAAGGGAGATGAGTACTAAATGAAAGGAAATCAACATGCACGTTACCAGTCTCCGTACTTGACAAGATAGAGACAAGAAAATCATTTGGAGAATGTGTTTAAATTGAAACTATGAGTATTAAGTCACCTTCAAAAGACCTTCACGAAAAAAGTTATATAATTTCTTAAATAGAAAAGAAAGAAAATTTGTAAATTTCAAAAGAAAATAATTAAATTTGTGGAGAAAAAAAATATCTATCTACAGCAAAATGCGTATGTGATTGATAAAGCTTACCATTTTTTGTGCATCTTGGAAGTTAATTATTTTACCTTGGAATCTTTGACAGATAGGGAAATATTTCAGTTGCTAAAATGACGAAGGTCAGAGTTTTAAAAAATTATTCTAATAACTTAATTATGAGAAATGAAAAGCATATTCTATGGTATCTGATCACCATCATAAATACCATATTTACAAATATATATCGTATGAGATATATTGCAATGTCATGTTTTTTGAAACTCTTAAGTAATAATTTATAATTACAAGAGGTTCCTTGTTTCTGTCAAAAGCAAAGCAATTAAAGCAGCTATTTGCGAAATATTTTCAAATAATGCTATGTTTATTATTTGATAGATAGCACTTAGATTCCATGCTCGGTAATCGTTAATGAATTGGTAAATTATCATTGTAATGAAATAGATTTATTAAAATGCTAATATAAAGTTAAAAAATAAAAGTAATTTGAAATTTTTAAATAATTCATATTAATTAATTCAAAAAATTTCTTTACGATTTGCATTCAGCTGTTAAAAGTAAAGTCTTAAGTTCTTACGATGGTGAAACGATTCTCCTTGGGTGATTTCCATTAAGTTGATCTCAAGCATTCCTGAAAAATCTATTAAATTATTTTGGTCTTTCAGGGGCATCTTCATTTTTCCTACTTCCTTGCAAGCTGCCTTTTTTATTAATTTATCTTTAATGTACTGCTTACATTCTACGTGTTCCTCTTCAAAAAGAAATATAGATGGGATTTTCTGGGGAAAAAATGAGAGAAATAAGTATCTTTAAATGCACAGTATACAAATAAATAAAAAACAATTACAGAACTGAATTAATCACTTACTTTTTTAATGAAATGAGAAATGAATTCGTGCCTATTAGTACATGTTTTCAAGTTCTTTTCCTTCTTTATCACTAAATCGTGACCTTTTTCAATTGTGTATTTCGTGTGACATTTACCCAAGGTATCATACTAGAAATCAAGAAATATTAAACACAGGAGTCAGAACTAAAGAATAATTCTAAGGTACCTGACAGTACTGCAATTCTTATTTTAAGCTAAAATTATGTTGAGTATTGTAAAGTTGGTATGGTTGTAAAACGTGTGATTATTGAGCTGATCTATCTTTAAGATTTTCAAAGAAATTTTGTTTCTACTTTTGATTTTCACATTCATATTTAAAGTTTTGCAAAGTAATATAGGAGGTGGAAGTAATTCGACAAGTTTTCTATTCTTTTAAATACATCCATTTCTACTTCAGTTTTTTAGTTTAACTTCAACTAAATCAATGATAAAAACATGCAATTTCATTGTTTTATGAACATAATATAATCATTTAACTTTCAAATAATTCAAATGCAAAGAAAAAATCTTAAAAATTCAAAATATTGAAAAAATTTCAAATAGTTAAAGTCTGAAACCATCACTTGAATTCCTAACAAATTTATGTAAATATCCCATGACTTTCCCAAACGCGTAATCTGGGGGTATTAAGAATTTTGCGGTATTTCGTAAATTCCATGCGTGACTTTTGGATACATTATTTGCAAACGGAACACCATTATGTATAGAAAGTTATGAAAGTAAACAGTGGTTCTGAAAAAAGGGAAAGCTTTATAGAGATTGGAAAAGATTGAAAAGCATTTTATTTATGAGTAAAGCAGAAAATATAATAATAAACATTCATTTCATATTGAATAAACCTTATTCGAGTTATTTCCGATATAATTTTGAATTAACTATTTTAAGAAAGTATAGGGTGGTTATAATTAAAGTTCTACTTTGAAATGGCCATAAAATGAAAACTACTGGACCAAATGTTATCAAACCTGGTAATAATTGAAAGAAAGTTATGGAAATTTCTTTTCTGCCAAAAAAAAGTTCTAAAACTCATTACCAGGGGTGAAATGGTATCAATATTGTTAAGTAAAATAGGACATGAAGACCCCGGTTTAAAATGTATGTTTAAATGTTACTGAAACGTGTTACAAGCCATGTTCAATGTGTATTATCTCAAAAGCACTGTTTATGGACATATCTAAACAATTTGGCGGAACTAAAAGATGCGATACGCTGATATGTGCGTAAAATCCCTCCTGATATACTAAGAACTACTTTTGAGAATGCAGTAATGTGATTTAACTTGCTTTCAGAAAATGGTGGACGTCCCATTGAATGTGCTTTGTAACACGTTTTAGAAACGACTAAACACATTTTAAACCGATGTCTTCATGTCCTACTTTGCTTAACAATATTGAATACAGCTCTATTTCCCCCTGGTGGTGAGTTTTTGAACTGTTTTTGACGGGAAAAAAATTCCCATGATCGCCTTTAAACTATTACCAAGTTTGATAGTATATGGTCCAATATTTTTTCTTTTATTACCATTTCAAAACGGAACTTTAATTATAACCACCCTGTATATTAAAATGCTCTGAAGCGCTAACAAATTGCAATACCTAGGTATGCTTGCAAACATAGTAACTGAGAAACGTTGTAAGGAATCAGGTTAAGTGAAACCTTTATTTCAATAAAGAGAAATGTTATAAAGAGGTTTTAATGATTAAATGTTTATTATTCTTGCTAGGTGTAAATCGTAAACTCCTAACGAATTTAATGATGATTCGTAGAACTTCTAATGTTAGCACAGTAATGTCTCTTGGGACACTGCCTTAAAATATTGAAGGCTACCATCACTTAAAGAACATGCCCATGCTATGATTTATTGGCGCTCTATAGAGCTACCTCGAGCACTTTTTGTATTTATGTGTACCTTTCATACTTATTAGGAATGGTTTAAATTCTTAAACAATATTAATAATTTCTTTACATCATTGTAAAGCAAGATAAAAAAAAAAGAGTAACTCACCTCTTCAACTTCTTGAGGAATATCTAATTTTGACATGGTATTTATCATAGAAGCGATTACCGCTCTTTTAATGTTAAGAGACTGAGTACTTTCTTCTGCGCCAGGGCATACATTTTTCAACTCCAGATCATCATGAGAAAACACCACTGGTATTTTGAGCTTTTCTTTAAAATCCTCAATTTCATCTTCTGACATTTTTTCATTGATTGTAACGTTTGTCATCTAGAAAATAATATTTAAAAAGTATACATTAGATTAAAATTATGAGAAATAAAAATAAGAAGTTTTTTTCTACAAAAGAAAATAATTTACCATTATCTAATTTTGATATATTTTCAGTGTTATTTTCTATTAAAGAAGCATGCATTTGGACAATCCAATAAGATCAATCTATCAAAATATGAAGAGATAATCAGTCGAGCCTCCCATCCCATACATTAACTAACATTCCATACATTAAACTGGCTGATGAGAGCTCCAATCTTACATCCGGGAAACAACGCAGAAATATCCTTGCCGAGAAAGTCACAGTGAAAAAGAAACAGCTCCTATAGCAATAGTCTCAGGAGTTTGAGTCAAGAGAAACTATAATTTTTCCATTCAACTCTACAGAAGCAACGGGACAATAGTACACTGGTTAAAACTGCCATTTCATTCTCGAAATAGTGTAAATATTTAACGCCGTGATTAATACCAAAATTTATGTTTGCAATAGGATGTGATCTTTCCCAACATGCCCAAAGAGATTTAAAATTAGAACAAATGATTATGCATCTGTAGTGAATTGGTAAATAATCTGTGCCCTCTGACTATCTCTTTTCACAAAATCAAGCCCTCAAACAACATGGAACAACTTTGATGAGAAAAGGTTGTAACTAACATTCTCAAGGGAATAGAACAAGGAAGAATCAAATAAAATTTGTCTCTGAAAATGAAGATATTCTTTTCCCGACAAACTATATTAAAGTTATGCATGACTCAAACCACTGCGCTTTTTGACAAACGATTCCAATAATGTTTTGTTTTTTGAATGCGCCTTCGTTTTATGTGTGTATAGAAATTTTATGAGCTTTTTCTTCTCTTCCAAATGTCTGAATTTAAACTATGATTGCTCATATTCGTTCTCATTGTTAAGTCACCAATTATCTATTCTTTGTCTTATGTATAATTTGCGATTCATTGTTTCCATTATATTGTCAATCATATTCCACATCGATTCCACTAACCAATTACTCCACTACAAATGTCTACACAACTTCAGAATAGAGAACAAATTAGCAATGTATTTTGTGACTAGACAAGCAACATTCTTTAAGGCAAAGTGAGCTAATACTATTTGGTTTTTTAAGCAGAGTTATTTGCCATTAAAGAAGCACGCATCTAGGTAGTCTAATACAGTCAATCCGCCAAAATACTAAGAGATAGTTAGTCCCCCACCCCATTATCGCAATGACAGGAAAACCTTTGGTTTCCAATGTTAATACAGTAACAGAAACAGTAACGTTAATGTATCTCCAATGTTAATCCACTCATACCATTTGTGTACCCACCAGGGCTGGGAGAACCAACCACCATACCGCTAAGTTCTCATCCACATATCTGAGGTGACCACCAGTGGAAATATTCTTTGTGATAAAGAAATCGATTAATTTTGATCAAATAATAACTAATTCTTTAAATTTCTAGTTTGAATTTATTCATAAATTCGCAAAATAGTCTGCTCAAAATGCTGATCTACACATTTTTTTCTATAATAGTGTTTCTGGTATGAAAGGTTTCTGAAAAGAAGATTTTAAATTAAACTTAATTTGTAGTTTTATAGTTACTCAATGGAAATTTCAAATTATACATGTTGCTTGCTTATATTTCTGTTTGATGCACATAAGAAAATGAAATTTTAGTTATTATTGGTCGTTTCAAGTTCATTGCATACTGGATTTCACTTACTCTGAGAATAATATTGCAGCTATCAATGCCTTGGAGTTCTACCGTCCCTATAATGGAAGATGTCTGTTTTTCATTTCCAGCATAGATCACTCTGTTTTCAGATTTAAAGCTGTAAACATAAGATTTGTCCATTTGCCAGAAGAATTTCGGATTTTGAGCTGGAATAAGAGACCTTTATTATATATGTATGTAATATTATTTGTTGTGAAGCATGATGCAGTTTGAAGACAATGAAGATACTTTTAATTTCGTGACGTCGTTTTATTTCATTTTGAAGAAGCAAGCATATGTACAAGCGACGAGCACACAGAACGACACAAAAAGGAATGAGGAAAAAAAGCTCTTGGACATTTTATCCCTGGTCTTATATAACTTATGATTTTGATAGGGAAAATACTTCTTTACAGTGCTAATGTATTATGAGATTTCGATAGGGATTTTCGTTATACGGGTGGACAAGGTAGGGGAAACACAGGGAGATTTAAAAAAAGAATTTGCTTGATCAGCGGTATGTTATCTCTTCACGCGTAGTGTGGGAAAGTTAGATTTTAGCTGATTCAACAATTTAACAAAGCTTCTCTTGAATGAATTAAGTAGAGACAGTGGAACTGGATCACGAAATAAGAGAATATTTTAGAATGAAGTTACTATGGGCTAAATTAAGATGAAGTTATTATGAAAATTAATTAAATTGAAATTAGAGTTAAAATATCATTACATGTATATAATCATATAAAAGAACATTAAACATATGACATTATTTTTCTAATCTAAATATTAACTTATAATTTATTCGTATCCGATATTTTGAATAAATTCTGATGAGAAATATATACGACATACGGCCTGGAGTGAAACTATTTTCTAATGCAGTAGACGGTGCTTGTAGTGATCAGCACAAACAAAATGCCTGAAAAGTATTGATACTTTGTAGAAATAAAAAAGCTCCAGAAGCAACATCATTTGCATTATTTATTCATTCGATTTAATTAAAAAAATCAATATAATGTACATAAGTGGAAAATATTCACACATATTTGATCTTTTAAGCTTTTTTTTAAAAAAGCTACTGAGACGTATATTTTTTTTTTAGTTATCAAGAAATTATTGGATAAACAGTTCATATGAATAATGTTCATCAAAAGATTCATCACGCTGTTGGATTGATCTTCAAATCTTCGTGGTGAAGCAATAATCCATTCACACGTTCGTCCTTTTCTCTCACTTTGATAAATCACTGCTTCAATGCGTGTTCCATGTCCCTAACCTTCTGACATCGCTTCCCTTTCACACGTAAAATTAACGATATTTCAGTAATTAATTAACGAAACTTTCAATATACCCTCAGCCTCCTCCTGCTTCAAGATGGCAGACTCAGAAGATCGCATTTTTTTCATGCTCAATATACGACATTTTCTCATCGTGAACCTGACCATGTTCTTTGGTCACTGCCGTTACGAGACTGAATGGAAGGAGGTAGAATACCACAGAGAGTAGAGGGAGAGGGTTAGTTCAGTGGAGGTAAGGATCTAAAAGAAAAAAACTTCATTTTGCTTTTGACCCTACCACTAACCGTAGACTTTCTCAATCAACAATCGAAAATGATTTTTAGGAGTGAATTGTTGATTGCTAGAACCGGCGAATTTTGTGTATGTTTAGATACGGTAGATCCATTCTACGTTATTTTGATCTATTCAACTGATTAATCGTTACATTCGCGATCACTAAAAGCAGCAGCTATTGTCTATCATGTACGTTTTCTTCTGATTTCATAGAATTAATGTGTACGTTAGCTAAGATCTTATGTGTTTGGTAAGATTCTAATAAAAGAAATCTTAAAAGGAAAACTTCTGAAAATGAACAAGCAGCCTGTCTTCTTTAATTCGCATTTCACTCCAGTAGCAGATGTCCTACTATTCAGGCAAGTCAGTTGCCTAGGGCCTCCAAGCTGAGAGGAGGTCGTGAGCAGGTCAATTAAAAAAACTTCATTTTTCAATTTACCAAATAGAAGAGTTTATAAAAAATACAAATTATATGGATGATATAATAGAGACGCTTTGTAAGGTATAATTGATCACGTTCCTAGATATTTCATTTTGTTAAATTAATTTATAAAATGTTTATAAAAACGAAAATCTGTTTCAAAAATATTGTGCACAAACCTGGATACTGGACAGTCAGAAGTCAAAATAGATAAATAAATAAAAAAAATACTATTCACAAAACTAATAAAATAAAAAAAAATTAATCTAAAATAAATCCTTAGCATGTTAAAAATATACTGAAATGTGGAACTAAATGGACCCATATTATGCATTGATGAGGATAAGAAAATAACTAAATCCGCCACTGTTTCACTCGAATACGCACGTACGCACACAAACACGCTTACCACTGAAGAGAAACTGCCATGATAAAACACAAACAAATGGCCAAACATTTAGTTTAATAAAATTGTAGTCAGTTGAAACCTCAATATTTCACTTTGGTACAAAAAAAGTAATTTATTTTTGGCGTTTCAAAAATAATTAATTTTTAAATTTATAAAACAAGTAAAAGTATTATGGAAATTGTATTCCAGTAAACAACGTAGACTGCTTTGTTTCTATATGACTCTTTTATTCTTAAAGCTCATGTGCCATTTTTACAGATTTAAAAGGACTGAAAAAAATTATGAATTATCGAAGAAATCGTTAAAAAATAAATGGAAAAATCTCTCAGTATAAATAATGTTTTCTACTCTTTTATTTAATACTAGTCGCCTTTGGCGACCAGCCGGTTCGCCAATCTTAATGTTCGTTTAAATTTTAATAATTAAATAGGTTGAACAGGAATACTCCGGTCTTACCATTAAATATTTTACGCAATTCCAACTTTAATAGATTCTTCAGCAAAATATTTTGAAACTTCAAATTTTGATAGTCATATAATTCACTCATAATATTATAAAGGCCTTCAGTCATAGTGTGGTATGTATGTCTCTAATTTTCTGTTACCCCTCGTAGAAATTATGCTTTAAATTAAAGTGTAAATGATTAATCTGCAATTAATATAATAATATTTTTTACTGAAACAAAGCATTTTTTTTAATAATATGTTTACTGATAATAGAGTCACTGAGCGTTTAAACTTTATGGTCACTAAAGAATATCTTTCTTAATTTATGTAATATCTCAAGAATTTGTCAACAAAAATTTCTCAGATTCATCATGAACAGATCGATTAATTAACAATGTTTCATTTTAAATGCATCAAACACTAAGAAAATAAAATGAATCGTTTAAAATAATCGGTCGAAAACAGGTTTAAAAAATCTACTTAAAAAACGATGTACTTAAAACTATAAGCCTATACAAAAAATATGTAACTAACATAAATACAATTTACTTACAAAAGCATGCGATTAACCTAAAAATAATTTAAATCATCCGTTGGTTGTCATGTCAACAATCAGAACACAATGCGCATGCGTGAATTTTCTTCGCCAGTTACGTTAACGCAAATGCGTGAATTTTTCTACGCCAGTTGGGGTAACGCTATGCAGATTATACATTTTTAATTTCCTTTATTGTGTGTTATTTTAATTCAAAAGTACTTCAGAATGAATCTGAAACATGGATTAATTAACAATGTTTAATTTTAAATGCATAAAACATTAAGAAAATAAACAGAATCGTTTAAAATAATCCGCCGAAAAATGTTAACCCTAGCCTCATTACTGTTGGGAGAAAAAAAAAACTGAAGCCTTACTCATTTGGCGGTGGGGAAAATGGAAGATTTTTTTGGCGGGAAAGTTAGTTTTTAATTAATAATTAAAATTTCAAAAAAAGGGACCCCAGGTGCACATTCCCGACCTCTAAGCCTTAGAGTCTAAGGTATACATGTACCAAATTTGATAGCTATGTCAAATGACCGGGCCTGTAGAACACACACACACACACACACACACACACACACACACACACACACACACACACACACACACACACACACACACACACACACACACACATTGAGCTTTATTATAAGTATAGATATAGATAAAAATGTACCTACTTAAATCAATTTTGCAAGCCTTTTATATTATCTTTATAAATTCCTTTAGGTGAGCTATTTTTTATCCATTAATTATTGAATGTTTTTATCAGATAAAAAAAAATGCGTAAAAATTTATGTTTTTCCATTTCTTTTTTTTTTCTTTATTCTGCTATGCCGGTTTTTACAAACAGAATAAAATGAAAAATGACATTCTTGTAACCTCGAATTAATTTTAATTTACTAAATGAAGCGTTGCTTAAAAACACTTTTTCCGCTTCTCTTGTCATAATAATTTATAAAAAAGAATAGTACTGTATGTAAGAAGAGAACAAAACTAATAAAAATGCTGTCTAAGTACTATTAAACAGAATCTCATTTTTAATCCTTAATGCAATATGATTGTTTAATAAGGAGTACATAAATATGTTGTTAATGAAAAACTGAAATTTTCACTACGATATTAACTGAAAGTCGGTAGTTCTTAGTTGTATATAACTGATTTTTTATTGCTTTATACTTTGAAACAGATATACCACTAGTTACAATTTTGATTGTCTTGTGAGCTGATTGTAATCGTTCAAACATAATTTTTAAGCAATCTGATGTTTCAGCAAACAGTGCTGTGATAATAATCTTTTTCTGTTATATATAATTTTTACCCTTGATGCTAAATAAATTTTGTTGATTAAACATCCATTTTAAAGTTAGATGAGAACAATTTTGGGATGGATCATATAATGTTATACTAAGGGTCTGTTGATGTCTACATATTGTACCAAGATTAGGACGTTCGATCCTCCAACAGCAAATTTAATGCGCAGTAAGTACACAAACACTCGATGGATGTTTGGCAGATTCTAAACCGAATTTTTAACAATTTAATTTTTTTTTCTCTCGAACGTGTGTGAAATGCATTTGTAACGAATTATATTTCAGATCAAAGCGAAAAGTTTAAAAAACATTTCTATATCATCAATCATCTTTAGACTTTCATACGAACCAAATGAAATTTGTATTGCTAATGCGATTCTAAATCTAAACATAGATGGTGAAATAAATAATATAAATAAGTGGCTTCCGTTTTATACCAATCATGTATTAAAAATGTTTGTTTAAGAAAAAAATGCTTATTTTTTCTACAGAGATATGGATCGATTAGGAACAGAATATGAACAACTGATTTATGTGTCATCAGTTGCAGTGGTTGAATGAGAATCATAACATGACTTTTGAACTATATTCAGCGAGATTGGTCGAAATTAATCAACATCAAAAATGTTATATCCTTCCAACTAATTAGACTTCGTTTTTATTTGATACTTTTAGTGCACTCTGGACATAAAGTTAACTATTTTTCAAGGCTGTGATTATATTAAATCTTTTAGAAATCAATAAAAATTTTTAAAATAAATACTTTGAATTCTCCTATTGACACAGAATAAGAAATCATTTCACTTCACTATATTTTTGTTCGGAACTGAGTGAAAAATGAGGTAAATACAAAGCTATATTTTTTTAGTAAACTGTACTAATTTGTCATATATCAAGCAATACCTTATATCCCAGTTTTCAAAATGTCGCAAGAGAAGGAAGAAATTAAATTTTACTATATCAACACGAATATTTCTGATTTTTTTATTAATCTCAGGCATGAATATGCATTTTCATGTTCACACCAGATATGAAAGAAATTTAAACTTCATTATTGGCATTAAAAAAATTTTTTTTTAACCTACTGTGAAATTTGGAAAATTGAGATCGATGGCACTGATTATTGAGTAATGATTTGTTTCTCAGATATTCTGCAATTCCAATTTCTGCATTTAATTCAATAGTCAAATAAATAAATGGATAAATATCTGCTAGTTATCTGCTACTTATAAAATTTCATGTTCCGCGGTATCTACCAATCTTCTGAAATATAACAAAATCATAATGTAGATCTTGTGAAACTGTGTGAAGTTTGCGGTTTTCTGACAGGGTGTAAGATAATTTTATTACCACTACCTTAAATGGCCCCTAAGCTATCTTATCGAATTTCACAGAATAGTGGGTAAGGTATAAACTAAATATTCTCACGATATTCTCCATGGGCTTCCTCGTTTTTTGCCCCAGAGACATAAACTTTGATAGAAGAGTCACAGATGGATTCGAAGGTCAAGTCATCATTCTTGAAAAGATATTTTTTTTACTTTAATAAGTGGCGCGATAGCTGGAAACTCATCGACACAAGGAAAGAAATCTGATAATTACACAAAAAATGGTTTAACTGTGTGGTGTTTATATTTATTTTGTTTACATTTCATATTTAGAAAATGTGTACAAAAGTTAAACAAAAAAATCAGCAGCAAATAAATGTAACTTTAATCTGAGTTTGAAATTTTATGTACGACTTAAAATCATCAAGTCACTTATTTTATTTCAAGAGAGCATTTATTTTAAGAGCGGTTTGTTGCATAGCTCACTTCTTTTCATAATCACTTATTAGAACTAAAATTGTAGCTAAGTTCGTTTGCAGCCGAATATGTTCCTTTAGAAGCTAAGAAACTTAAATAGAAAATTATCATTTTGAGAAAAAAGAATTATTAAAAAAGTACTTATTTAAAAACTTATGATCAGCAACAAAATATGATTTACCTTACTTTTATGCAAATTTAACCCCAAAGGTGCGAGCTCCTTGTACTTATTTGAGGTCGTTCATGGGACTTCGAAAGCCCGGAGAGTTTTTTGTTTAACAAAACAGGAATAAAATTACATTTATGCCACAGAAAACGCTAGTTGTCACAAAGCTAAATATATAAAACCCAAATTGATAGTTTTCATAATATCGTATTGATTATTCCATATTTAAAAGTATTTTAATCAAAAAGTTTTTAAAAGAAATTTAAGGACTCTTTCGCTTTGAAATCTGGAAAATATAATTCTCAAATTGAAATTATTATTTATTGATAAAAAATAATTTATATCTGTAAATTAAAAATAAAACTTCCTTGCGACCTTTCTTTAAGCAATGTACTGCTGAAATGCGAATGCTCTATAGCTCATTGGCTCAGACAGTTGCTTCCTAAGATAAGAAAATATTCCCGAAATGTCTATAATCAGCTTCCAAACGACTTCATGATTTTAATGATACTGTGAAATTGGATTTTTTTCCTCTGGAAAATCGATTTTCTGTGATATATCTTTAAAGCCTTGGTCCTCGGAGATTTGATGTGCATCCTGTGCATATAACAATGACATTTCTTATATCCTTCAATCATGCTGACTAGATTCATCAACAAATATTTTCCCCCGGAGTTTGTTTAGGGAAGCAGAATTATATGTTGTTGTTTTTCTTATTCAGCGTTTTGAGAAAAGGCTAAATATACGCTTTTTAAACATTTTGGAGATGCCGATTTCACCAAAAAATTTAACCCCCCCCCCTCCCTTAAGACAATTAAAATAGATGGATATAGATATATTAAAATGTTTAAATGAGTGAACAGTCAAAGGTAAATAAAATGAAAGTTCAATTATTTTTCTTTCCTTTCGTTATTACATGTTTTTTTTCATTAATTTAGCTAAAACTTTTAATTCTAAAATGATCATATTAGTTAATTTTTGTAAATATTTTTAAAAAAATGACAAAAATGGATTAAATTTAACATTTTGGAAACTGGGAAGTTTCCTACATTGTTCAATATGACGTTTGATAGTTAAATAATTCCAGGCAAAAGATAAATGTTAAACGTACTTACGGGGATGACATTCAGTAGAGCATTTATCAACCGCATTCCGTAGGATGGAGCCTGAAATAATGCACGAAAAGAGTAAAAATAAATCTACAAATAAATAAGACATGACATAATAAAAATATATTAAAAAATATAAATAAATTAGACAAAAAGAATAAAAAAATAAATTAGACATAAGATAAAAAAAAAGTAGAATTCTTTTTAGCAATTTTTATAAAAATAAAACGAGTTATATTTCAAATGCAGTTTTTTTTCTGATAATAAAAATATAGCTCGAATCAGAAATAATAAAAATCCTAGATACAAATTCAGGAATCTCATCTCATTATCGCATCCCATTTCTGTGATATTCATTTATATTTTTTAATAAAATAATTTGTTCTCAAGGTGAAAAATATCCCGATTATTATTAGAAAACAAATTCAGTCATAAATAAAATAAATTTCTCATAACTCATTTCTAATTCTGTTTAGAATTTAGAAATCTAGCAAGATAATGAGTTACTAATTAGAATAAGTTGCCTAATGCTAACGAACAGAAATTTACTGTATTTATAAACGATGCACGTATTAATTATCTTAAAATTTGTGCAAAAACTCTAAAAGAAATACAATAAATTATTTTACTTTTCAACAAAATTATGACGAATCTAAATATCAGTGCAGATACTTGAAAAATCTTAATTTTTTTTATAAATAATTTTGTTTGGTAAATAATTTGGTTTCGATAAAGGAAATTCATCTTAGCCAGATAATCATTTCTAAATACAGATTTCGTTGAGTGACATATTCTAAATTCCTAAGTCAAAAATTAGAATCGAAAAGAAAACATTCTTTTGTTTCTTAATTACAAAGAACACCACTGGTTCGATATTTTAAATCTGAATTTTTAAATTAATACTCCTGGTCATATATGCACAAAAATATTTATCTGATTTCAGCAGTTATAATACTTTTAGATTTCTTCAAAAATATGTATAAAATTTGTTAAGTCTTTAAAGTATTACCCATTGATTCATCGAACAGTTCATCAAAGAAACAATGATTCCTTCAAAAAGCGCTATATTTTTTGTGATGAAACGACTAGAATTTTCAAATGCTTTATAAAACTTGCAATAGATTTTTAGCAAAAAATTATTAAAAATTATTTAATGATTTATTAAATTATTATATTATTGATATTCTTAAAATGATTATATGATTTAAACATTCTACAATTTTATAATTCCTTTCTTCAACAAAAAGATAATAACATTCATCTTTAAGCAACGAGTAACTAGAAAAAAAAATGTTTTCATTTGGAACAATATTTTAATTACAGTGAAACTACATTTTAATTTATATCTAATTTCTTTAAAAAATGTAATCATTTGCTGATTTTACAACACATTTAATTGCTTTTTATAATTTTTTCGATGTCAAAAATTCGTGAATACTAACTCAGTACCTTGCTCACTAATGCTAAAGTAATTTAGGGACTTAATTCATTCTGTGAAGATCTGATAACTTAGCATTTGAATCTGAGGAATTCTTCCCACGTACATTAAGTTAAAAAGATATTTCAGCTATAAATTTTAAGTTTATTTTAGAATATCGTTGAGCTAATATTTATATCTAAGATCGGAATATCTGACATTCATAATAACGTTAAATCACTTACCAGCAAACGCTACTCCTATCAAGCATGTTAGTGCAACTAACCTCAGCCCCATTGTTGCGCAGAAATTTCAAGCGATTCAATTATTTTTCTTCGAGATCACAAAATATTAAACCATCTTTAAAACTTCTTATGTGAAGCTCTTGCAAAGTAAATGAAACAAAATACCTTGATAAAAATCGTCTGTCAGTTTGTTTTTTTTTCTTTTTTGCTCGTTCAGCAAAATACGCAACCAAAAATAACACGTTAACACTTTCTTTGAACTATCAGAATTTGTAAACTATTCGTCTCCGTTTCTCTTTGTCTAGAAGCGAAAAAACAACCAATGTCTTAATGTGTATGAGAAACATACATGAATTATTCACCATATTCTGATGTTTATAAGCATTATTAACATCGATGACATTCATCGATGTTCACCATATTCCGATGTCGTCTCTTAGCAGCCAACACCACCTCTTTCAGTTTTATAATAAAATGAAAAACATGCTATTTTTTAAAACTAATAGTGAAACTAATTTAATTTCACATGATGTAGTAATATAATTTCACATCTTGTATGAGCATGAAACTGTATATTCATCCTTTATATGAAGGAAAGTTCGAAATATTCGTTTCTGGTTGCGAAAAATATATCTTCTTTATCATCTTATACCATTTTGAAAATTGAGATAGGTAATGAATCTAGTTAAGCTGCGATATATTTCTTTTTTTTTCTTCCGCATCGTTTTACCGCAAATTAAAACTAAGCGATTACGTAAACATTCCTTTAAAGTTTAAATAAATTACGTGTATTTGCAGCAAGCAACAGAAAGTAAAAATTTGTAACGTCGACGACAAATCAAAATTCATAACATTTTCCATCTCCAGCTACATTCATTTATTTCTACGGCCTTGATGGTCTGGTGGCTGAGTGTGAGTTTTGAGACCCGATTTCACAAACCCCCCAAATACATGTGCCTAGTTGACTTTGAAACCGACAGAATCAATCATCCACCGGCTGCTGTCATGTACTAGTAGCTTCCATAGATGGATGTTGATGTTATTATTTTATCATGGCTCAAAATTACGAGTCACTTTATCAAAATAACTTTGATATATCTCCAAAATGGAACAGCAATATAAATCAATTAACCAAGCTTCTTTATGAAATAAAATATATAAATTAAAAATGTGTATTAACTGTTACGCCATTATGAAACCTCTATTGCCTATTGTAAAGCCCTCAAGTGTTCAGATGTAAAAAATGATCAGTTTTAGGCAGAAATTCATGCACAAAGCATCACTTAAATGTGGTCCAAAACTTTTCTACAGCGGAGGGCCCTAAAAATAAGATTTAGATTCATTCTTAAAATATCTGCCTTTATTCAATCGTCACCAAAAATTTTAGTGAAGTAAACAGTACAAGATGTTAAAATATGCATCTAAAAAGAATTTTTGGATATTCTGTTTTCTTTATCTAATTACTTCAGAAAATACTGTCTTATGTATTAACGGCATATTTTGAGCATTTTTGTTATAACTAAGGTTCATCAAAATTCTTTCTATGAAGTATCTCTGTAAACTAATATTTTCAAATTTTCTCATGAATGTGATATTCGTTCTCTCACAGTTTTAAGGAATAAAGAATATTTCATCAAAGACATTTAAAAGAAGTCTGATAAGATCTGATTAAACAATTTATAAATCATACCGTAACTAATTCATTAATTCATGACTTAAATTGGACCAGTATAGTATAGTTTTAATTGAAGGGTTAAGTGAGTCTTTTCATGTACAAATCGTATTTTAAAATCTGACTAAATTCTGACTTGAATATTAATTATTTGTGAGAAACAATTTTATTTGTTTTAATTGAAAAAAAGATTTCGCAGTTATAAGAAAAACTAAACATAGCTTAGAAGATTTAATAGAAAAATATTATGCTGTTGTTTGTTTGTTTCTTATGGCACTTTTAAGCCTGAGGGGGACGTCTCTTATTTTTTATAGCAGCGCCAACTAGGGCCAAGAGTACGACTTTGCTACTCACGCATCACTCATTCGCTTGCACAACCCCTTTTTACAGGAGGGCACATTCACACATCTCACAGATAGAACAACAGAAGAACAACCATGCCCAAACCGGGACTCGAACCCGGGACGCCCAGATCACGGGGAAGACGCGCTACCCCTATGCCAGGACGCCGGCATATTATGCTGTTTACTACTGAAGTACATGAAAAATAAATGTGTCACTACGACTTAAAAAAGTTGCTCATCACCTGATTTGTAATTATTTCTAAAAAGTTCTTTATTCTTTTAACTCTAAATCAAAAGAGTATTGAATATAAGTTTATCACCCTCTTCCAAATAATGTGTTTCCAGTATTCTCTCAATAGATCTGCTACGGCAAACTCCTTACGAATATCTCTGAGGAAAATGAGCCCAGACTCCCCCCCTAGCATATATTAATCAAAGTTAAATTTTCATTTTAAATTACTCATATTACTTCCTTTTTTGAAAAAAAAAGATGATATATGGCAATTTAAGAGTATTCATAAAAGCCTCCATAAGCTAACATACTTTTATGAATTACTTTTCAATCAAAAACAATTCTATCTTCACTGATGTTAGAATGGCGATAGGCGAGTATGCTGATGCATGGTCGGTATCTGTTGTTTCTGAGACATTAAGGGTTAAATTATTTTACTCAAGAAATATCCTGTAAATATTTATCTAGTAATGTATCATTAGCATTGTTACTCTTGCATATTATTATTTGACTGATCAACAGTTGCAACTTCGATTTAACAAAATTCCCCTCTTTATTAAATCAAAAATTGAGAAATTGATCTTTTAATATATTTCAGAGAAGCAGTGCAGTTTCGAACAAAAGAAAGCGCTATTTTCTCTCAATTATGTGCTTAGAATCAAGTTTTCGTAAAATATGACATATTTTATTAACGAGGAGAATTATGAAATGCATTTGATTTATACTGTATGTAGTCGTGATGCAACAGCATATGTATGTATTATTAAAAAAGAATGAAACTTTGTATTGGTATAGAAAATATTCGTTGTGAAGCAAAATTTGTAAACACTTCAATTAATGTATTATTCAAGCCATTTTCTGAAATTCAATAAAGAATTATTAAACGAACTATTATTTTGCAATTCTACCCTTTTAATAATTTATTGCGATATTATATTATAACTGAAATATACAACGAAAGAGTCGTTCAGATTCCAGTCAAAGTTATGAAAAAAATGGTCTAAGTCAACAAATTTGCTTTTTAATATCTTTGTAAATTTTGTAGACAGAGGAGTAAAGCTTTGCCCGTGCATAGAATAATGTAAAAAAAAATAATTATTCCAGTGACACTTTTACACAATGGGTTGAAAAAAAAAGTTCATTTTTTGATCATTAGTCTCTACGAATTCAAAAAGTAATCGTACAATTGTCTATCTTATTCAATGAAACTTTGTAATTGGAAGTATACTTTTATGTACCTTGTTTAAGGAAATAAAAGCTTATATTTTTTGAGGGACACCATATATATATATATATATATATATATATATATATATATATATATATATATATATATATATATATATATATATATATATATATATATATATATATAGTGTGTGTGTGTTACATTTTAATACTCCAAACAAGAGAGATTTTTAACTTTATTTATTTTTTTACTTTTTATAATCATGTAGTCTATATTTAGAATTCAGTATTATGATTCTTGCAGAAACGTTTTGAAATCTTTTTTCGCTAATTCACTATCGTATGGCTCCTTTCCAATTGAATCAAAACCAAATAAAGTTAATACATTTATTGATGATCAAAATCTGAAATTTATTAAAATATTATATTTTTTATAAAAATCTGAAATTTATTAAAATGTCATCTTTTTAAAAAACGATACATAATTATACATAAGTTAGTAAAAAATTAATTTCAAAACTCCCCTTTACAAACATAAAACAGGTTAACTTAAATAAAAAACGTTTGATATATTCATGTTTCTCAAATATTTTTTATGGGTTTTGAGATGCTGTATTGGTTATTCCTTCATAAAAATTTACTGCGTTCTGTTTTTAAGTGGCGATTCTTTAAATAAAAAATTTAAAAATGATAAAATTTAGATGATGATTTTGAAATTACAAAAGAGTGGATACGAATCAATAAAAGGAAAAGAATGTAAAGAAATAAAAAAAAAAACCCTGTTTATTGAACAAAAATAAGAATAAATGTATTCTTTCAAATAAAGAGTTATCTCACTGATATAGTTAAGCATTTTAAAGTAACAGAAAAAGCTTTTTGATATTTATAACTTCCTCACCTTTGTCTTATACAGCAAAATATTTCATATTATAAGATATTATAAGCCTTTTTTTGTCTGCAATACAAATAATGCTAAAAATGAGATAAGCTCGTTAAAGTAATTTGCAACTGCTCTTATTGATGAAGTAACTATTCATTGTGTTGCCACGGAATTTGGTGCAGAGATATATTGAAATGGGCGAAAGAATATAACAACATAATTATATGAAAAAGATTCTAACTGTGAATTAAGAAATAGATTATATCAAAAAGCGTTAATTCATGAATCAGAGATAAAGAATTCAGCTAATAATTACGAGACAGAGAGATTTTATTATAAATTAGCAACAATATTATTTTTTGGAATTGAAATAATTTTTACACTCTTTGCTTTTTATTCTGGGCCATATCTAGAATAAATCAAAGACGTACATAATTCCAGTGGTATTGTAGCTATGGGACAACAGAAACCCAAATGTTATGTTATAGCAAAGTGGTGTATATGTTAACATGAATGTCCGAAATTGGAGAATGCCGACACTCACCAGTGATTGTCAACATATACCAAATACCTCGGTGAAAGACCTAATATTTTATAATATTCTTATATATTCGGACTATCACCAGTGTATGTCGACAATCATCACATGCCTTGGTGGAGGTCGAAATGAGACGCCGATGTCCACGGAGAGGCGACACTACTGTGCGATGTCGATGTCCCTGATGTCGACCGTGGTCGTAGAGATGCCCAAAATGTGTTGGCGGTTGTTGTTGGAATAGAAGACTCCGACTTTCATAAATTTTCAAACAAAAATGGTACTCTCAAGCAGCTTTTTACCCGTAATCAGTTTGTAATTTGGAAAGAAAAGTTACTTTCCGTAGATGAGATTTCTTCTCAAGAAATGCCGCTGCAGCTAATTTGAGAAGTGGAAGGCAAGGCTATACACGCTGTCATTGCAAAAAGAAATATTTCATTACTCCATGCAATTGTAAAAGTAAGGGACTCTTGTGCAATTCAAAGTGACATAACAGTTTAAATTGTTGTAACAAATAAGATAGTATAACATCAATTACATAATTAATTTTAATTATATAGCTTTAAGTTTAATAGTTTAATTACTATAATTTTATTAGCTTTAAGTTCAATAGTTCAATTACTATAGTTTTTTAAGTTTAATTACTATAGCTTTTTCCTATTTTGACATATATCATTCATAATATGTTTTAATAATAAAGTATGATTTAAAAACGTAACAAAAATATTTTTTTTTCAACATTCAAAATCAGTGCATGGTGATTGTCGACATACACTGGTGATAGTCCGAATATATAAGAATATAATAAAATATTCGGTCTTTCACCGACGTATTTGGTATATGTTGACATTCACCGGTGAGTGTCGACATTCTCCAGATTTTTGTCTTCCACGGTAACATATAAACTATTTCGAATTTTATATCCCAATTTGCTTATCATACGACTGTCTATAGTATAATTGTATATACGCAAGATAACCCGTATCGTATATACGCAAGTAAAATTCTTTGGAAACTTATGTCTCTAGCCTCCAATACCTCTTCATATTTTGATATGAAATTGAATCATACATGACCAATTCTATAAAGGCCAGTTAAGGTATTCAAAATTAAAAGGACTTAAACTGATCAACAAAAAATTTTGTGGATGTTTATCAGATTTACGATACTCTTATTGGAAAAGAGAAATGGGATTAAAACTTGAATAAAAAGTTGGAAGACTGAAGACAGCTAATTTAGACACAATAAATATCGAAGAAAGTGTTTAAAATGTCTTATTTCGACTTAGGAAGAAACGACAATATCTTAAGATTCTTAAACGATGCATGAACATAGATTAGCAGAGAAAATGCCAGGAATATATTATCATGGAACAAGAATAATTTGTCATTAGGTCTTATCTTTATTTTAAAATGCGTCGGCAAATTCTTACAGAGATAAATGTCAATTATGTTTTAGAACAAAAATTTAATGATTTTTTTTGTAGAATATTAGAAATAAGAGAAGAAAGGAATAATTATGAGAAAATTGTATTTGAATTATTTTTAGTCTTCCTTAAAGGAGGAATAATTATAGTGTATGTACATTTCTTGGAATAATAACCATTTACGAAAGAAAGAGACTTAGAATTGTTAAAATATGTATTAGTTGAAGAATAAATTTTAGTATTAAATTTGAGATAAGATACCGAAAAAAAACTTTTCAAAACATGCATTTTTAAAAGAATTATTATGGATCTTGTTTGATTGTTAATGGCTTTTGCTTATTTTTCGAAAAATTATTGTTTTTGATTACATACATTCTGATACATCCAATATCATTGGATGCATCAGTAATTAGTTGATATTTGATGCGTTAGTTTTTGAATGAAATAATATCTTTTAAAGCATGAATTTCTGATTTGGTAGACTTCAAATAGAATATCGTTTTAAAGTTTCTTAATAATTTTTAAAAACTGATATAGCAAGGCATTTTTATCTAAAACATTTTGTAAAATATTAGGACTGTGCAATAAATTTGTATTAATTAATTAATTTCATTTCATTTGACCTTAGTCTATCTATAATCTGTCTTATCTTATCTATAATCTGTCTATCTTAAACAGTTTAGTCTATCTGTTTAAACATGTGCGGACAAATATAATGATCCTGCATCAAAATAAATCAATTTACAAATTGATTTAGGATTAAAGTTTTCTTAAAAGTAATTTTTAATGCTCATATTGTTGTTGTGTTTGATGTGCTAATGTTGCATTTGATAGTTTAATAATGTAATAGTTATGATGATCATTAGTGGTTGATATTATAGATTTTACTTATAAGTTCTATTAAGATAATAATAAAATAATTAAAAATAGGATTTTCGACATCAAATATTCCAAACGGATAGGTCATCAATAAGTTCTCGAGATGAAAGAACAAAGGCAGAAATATTAATATATTTAAATTCAGGGATATTTAAAAATTTAATCAAGAATAATTTGTGTTTATGATCAGAAATTATAAATATTTTTGCCTCTTCCAATGATGTTCGAGTCGAATGTAAATAGGAGAGATTTTGATGACTGCAATTTTTTAAGTTATTTTCAATTAATTGTATTCTAAAAATGTATTCATTATTATTTTAGTTTTAGGTGGTTTTTTTTTAAATATTTCCGATATTATATTTGACGAGTAACTATATTTTTATCACATTTCAAAGCATAGGACAGGCATATGACAGAAAATGTTAAAACTTTTCTTTTCCTTTTACATTATATTTTCACACTTTGAAATTGCTATTAGCTGCACACATTAATCGATAAAAGTTTTAATTCAGATCAGACTAATTGATTTTAACTCTTAGCAAACTGTAAAGAAGCAAGAAAACACCTTTAATAAATTTTTGGAATACTTCAGAAAAATTCATTTTAAATTTATACTTTAACCAAATGTTACCAAATGTTAATTTTGATTAATTGTTATTACAATCAATCAAAAAAACGTACCAAAAAAGGGTTTAGATTTCCATTTAAGTACATTTAACGTTTATATTTTCCATGGGATTATTTAACTGTTGGACGTAACTTCATATCGGACAATGAAGGGAATTTCAGTGTTCCCAAAATGTTAAATTTAACCCATTGTTGTAAATTTTTTAATAGTTACAAAAATTAACTAAAATGATCATTTTAGAGTTAAAAATTTTAGCTAAATTTTACAAATACTAAATTATGTATTAACACATAAGTTTCTGTACTTAATAATCGTATGAGATTTTTCATATTCCATCAGATTTTGAGTAATTTATTATGAATCATGTTATCAAATATTTCGTCATTAAAATTCTCTCCGATATCAAACTCTTAATTCTCAATCATATAGGTCATGGATATAGTTTTGCTAACAAAGAAACATATTTATTTTCAACTTTCTTTATTAGGTGAATTTCTGTTTGTTTAATATATTAAGAATATTAAATCGCATTTAAAGTTATAAGAATACAATTATCGATGAATAGTAAATTAGATTTTTTAAATTATATTCATTCAATATTTGATGATAAGATTTCTTTTGATTTGTATCTATTTTAATCAATTGTGAAGGTTATTTATTAGCATGCAATTATTGAAATAAAATTTACCAAAGCGCGATGATTTTGTCTGAAGTCAAACTTTTTTGTTATTTTTATCGTAAAATGAAATTTGAAACCCTTCATCTAATTGCTTAAACGTAATATGAAATTTGGTTAAGTGTAATAAATTAAATACAATTGCGACTTTTTATCTAATGCTTTTCACTGAACGTTTCATTTATTTTTTCTTCGCTCTCAAGGTATTGTAAAGAATATATACAATACGAAAAGTTTTAAGAAATTCAATTGTAAAATAAGCATTAACAAGTAACTATTAAAATAAGCATTAATAAACTAAAATTTTGTTCAGTAAAATCAACACGAGTGACATCTACACTTTTTTGATATTTGAAATTATATTATTATTTTTTTTATTTTTATAATATCTTCGATAATTTCGAAGATAGTTATTTAGATATGTAGATAATTTCAAAGCAAGTTATTTAGATATATAGATAATTTCAAGGCAAGTTATTTAGATATGTAGATAATTTCAAAGCAAGTTATTTAAATATGTAGATAATTTCAAGGCAAGTTATTTGAATATACCAATAGTATGAATAAAAATATTGTTTTAATTTTATTTTCAAATAAATACTGAATTATTAAAAACATTTAAAGTAAATTATATTTCGACGCCATTATTTTCGAGTGCATCTAGAGTTTCCAGTTAATGGAGATAAGTGAACTTGGGAGAAAAAGAGTAGAACTTGAAAGAAAAAGTCAAGGAAATCTGTTTGATGATACCATTTAGTTTAGTTAAATAAATAAATAGTTGGAAATTGGGGAGAAAAATCTGTATATTCGTTTTAATGTTTTTTTAATCTGTTTTGTTGGGTTTAGAAGGGTAGATCAAAGAAATGAGATCAAGAAATCCATTTTCATGTTTATTTTACAACAATATTCAATCACAAACATAATTTACAACTCATAAATATATTTAGCATATAAATAATAAAATAAGAAAATTTGCTGAAATTTTTCAAAACAGGAGACCAAGTCTTTAAAAATATCAGTCCAAATATTCAAACACATCACCCACAAAAATTCACACAATTTGTCGCTAGACACAAGCGGTTTCTTTATCTGTTCAGGTGCATTCGAATTTGACCTGAAAAATACGTTGAATATAAGAAGTTTTGTTTCAAATAATTATTAACAATTAATTAGGAAAATAGTCTGATGGTGAATTGCCACCTCAGCAAAGTAAAAGAAAATTCTTATACTTACGGAACAACATGCTTAGTTGTTGTTTCATACTTTCAACATGAGTTTTCGATAATGGCTGACGAACTCTGAATCTAAATTCTCCTTCTTTGGGATCATACTTCAAAACCTGGACTTGTCCGTCAACAATTTGTTTCATGTCGCTCTCTATTTTTTTCACAGAAGATTCGGCAATCTTTTCCTTGTTTCTCCAAGCTTTTACAATCTACAGAAAAATTATCTTAGTTTAGCAAGTTGCAGTATTTTCTCGACAGTATTATTTATCAATAAAAAGAATTTAAATAAATACTAATAAGGAAATACGTATAACGAGTCATTCAATTTTATAGCCCTATTATTTCCATCTGCTCATAAGCTAACAAAACGCTCAACTATATTAGCATTTTTAATGAACAATAGTTGAAATACAATTGGCATAATTTAATCATTTGAAGATAGCAAGAAAATTCGACTTTACAGAGCTTTCTCTTCCATAAACAATGAAAATTTGAACTAAGTAGGTATTATTATAAAACAAAAAAAACCAAAGCAGTTATTTAAATAGACTTTTACATAATGCCAATAAATAAGTAAAATTAGATTTCTTTCTATATTAAAATTTTAAATTACGTTTCTGAAAATTTTCATAGTACTATAATTAAATTGATAACACTAATTAAAAGAAGCTTAGTAGTTTTTTTTTAAAAAATCATTCGGTATTTTATTTAGCATATATATAATTAAATACAAAAACAAAAGGCTTATTTAGAAAAATAATAAATGGATAAATGAAAAATGATTTGAAATTATTTGTAATATTTTTTTCTATATCTCATATTTTCCATTAAAATATAAATTTATTCTGCATACATTTAATTTTTTCATTTAATGAAGGAAAGATTACTCTAAATGTGGAAGAGTCAATTAAAAAGCAGCTAGATTATTTAGAAAGTCTTTGAAATCTCTGCATTTAAAGCCCCCTACCACTTATTACCAGATTTTTCACTACACACACTTTTTATGAAAATTATGTCTAATGCAAGGAAAATATCTTTTAAGAAAAGAATGAATTTTAGCAACTCAACAGAAATATCAAGAATACATACCTCCTCTTTAGCATTAAGAATCAAATTTTGAGCGGTTTGGAGATCCTCATCATGAAAAATTATATCATGCATTTTCTTTATAGCTTCATCAATGGTCTCAATAACTTTCTGGCGAATGAAAGATTCAAGTTCGGTGCCATATTTACGTATCTGATTCAATATGGTTTCTCCAATGATTCTACCGAATTTCTCTACTATTTCATTGTGGATTTTTTCAATGCCCTTTTTAATAAAATTTATAATGTCACTTGGGTAAACTGCAAAAAAAAAAAGATTATTAATGGAATAGAAATATTCATTAAATTAATGCAGATAATCGGTAAGTTAAATGTGCCAAAATCTCTAAAAAAGATCGAAATACTGGAAAATATATTTGATGCTAGTTATCATAAAGATATTTAAAATTTGGTTACATTGTTACATTTATCTTTAAAGTATTATTTCAACAAAGGGCAATAGTACTTCATTATTAAATAATTTGAATTTGGAAGAAGCAATGAAATTCAAAAATATCGTCGCTAACTTTCCCATGGTAAAAAATTATATTCCAGAATATTAATAAAAGTACTATATAAAACACATTCTTTATATTTTGAAATGCTTCAATTGCAGTGCCTAAATTTTCGTGATGACTTAACATTTTCTTCTAAAATGCTGGTTGTAAGATTTTAATCCTTTCTAAAGCCTTTTATTGCATAACATAATATCTACTAATTATAAAGACGAATCTGTGTGATTATTTTCATGCCCTGCAAGCCAGATCATTTAACCTAGAGTCAGCAAATTTGGCACGCACACACAGTGTATATATATACTTTGAAAACTGAAAATGTGCAACTCGTTGCGGTTTTGTTTTGAAATTGTAATAAGCATTTTAATTAATAAAAAAATCAACCTAAATTAATTATTGGTATTTTTCTAAGATATCTTCCGAAACAATTACCCCGCAAAAATGATTTTTACACTGTTTTAAAATTCAAAATTTTTTCTTTAATGATATCGATTTAATAGTGGTGTAAAATATTCCTGGATTTTGGCAATTAAAAAAATATTTCTTTTTTACGAAATTTTCAGTAATAGTTAACATAGTTGCTCTGAAATGAAAAGCGCTTTCATTCTTTCCTGAAACATTTAATCGCGTGTTTTTCTTTCATTGTTGAGACCTGAGAAAGAAGAAATCTGTTCATTATCTCTGTAGTTTACAGGAAGAATAAGAAAATTAAGTTACAATCGAGTGAAAATTAGAAGATAGATGAACCGGAATTATGATGTAGTTGTTCTTGACTGGATTGCATTGGTTCATACACACAATGGACTGAACAGGTGTAAGTTTATTAAAATGAAACGACTTTTATTTCTGTCACAATTTAATGCTTAGAAATATTTTCGTGAGGGAATCATGAATATTAGGTTATACGCAAACGATTTAATAGAAAGTAAACACAACCAATATTACCAGTGAATCAGTTAAGTGTTAAAGGTAGCTAGCAAGCAATACACACCTCACAGATACCCTTTTATGAAAGTATGCAGATGATGCAAATTGGAACATTGATAATACAGAGTTAATTTGGCTTAGATGTAATTTTGATATTGAAAGTGTGGGTGCTTCATTTTTTATGGCAAGCTATTTTACTCATCTACTGCCAATGAAAATTGAAAATTTAAACATCAAGAATTAATCTGATGTCTTATTTAATTCATTCTAATTTTTTTTAAATAAATCGTTCCTTGTGGGATTTTATTTGAGATAGATTCTTTTTATCAACCAGATTCTTCTTTTTTTAGTAATAATGATGGGGCATATAAAAATTGTAATAATTTTAAATAATAGAAAATCTACATTATTTTGATATGATATTAATAATCAAATTTCCTTTCACCTTGTATTTTAACCTGTATTGTTAGTAAATTTTGATTGCATAAATATTAGAGATGAATCAAGCAACAACTGTTTTTCTATGAACAATTTTATCATGGTAATGGATTGAAAAATCTTACTCAGTCTAAATCTTGGTATTAGGAATTTCAATGATTTCTTGAATTCGTTTACTTTACTGTCAATGAGGGCCTTAACTTCGTTAACATCAATGCGTCCTAAGGTGGATTTTATGTCATCGCAAATAACTCCAATTCTTGGCCAGGATCGCCTCACCATTTCTGAGCACATTTGGTAGTATCTAATGGCTTCTTTTTCATAATATTTGTAATATTTCTGACAGGTTCCTATAATGTGATCAGGTCTGAAATGATAAAAATATAATTTATTAAAAGAAATCATCCAGAAAATGTTTGCAGAAACTAAAACAAGACAAAGATACTTTAAGAGAAACAATGTATTTAAAGGGAAAACTGAATTTACAAAATATATCATAAAACCGAATTTTCTTCTTGAAACGTAAAATCTCTGCTGCACTGATTGTCGAAAATGCTCTAAACGTATTCCATTGAGTTTTGATAAAAGTTTCACACTTCAAGGCTACTGCATACTCTATTAACAGAAGATGTTGTTGACTGTTTTAAATGCCGGGCAGATATTGTAACATTGTTGTTGGAAATTATATGTTAATATGGCATATTTTACGAGAGGACAGAACAATGTTGACTTCATTGGATTCATAGAGAAAATGAATTGGTGATTATGCCTTTTAAATCAACGGTGAATAAAAGTTCCTAATAAACGATTTAAAAGTGAGCCGCTGTAGTAAGTTAGCTATTTCAAGCAAAGCATTATAAAAACTAATCATTGGAGCTTTATACTTCCATTGGCGCAGTACTACGAAAATAGATTTGGTTATTCTGTAATGAACAAGAAGTGAATAAAGTGATAATAAATGATCTAGAGGTGAGCTACGTACCGAGCTGTTTCAAACAAAACATTTCAGAAATTAAAAATAGAAGCCTTATATTCTGTTGATGGATAAATAGAAATAGTACAAAAAATAAATTCCTCTATTATGTATCAAAGATGTGGCATAAAAACATTCTATGCCTTCAGGAATTTTAAAAAAAATAATGGATAGAGTTTTATATACTTTTCTTTACTCTTCAAGATTATTTTCTTATTATGAACCAATTTTGGGACTAGGCAAAAATTCAGTTCAGTATATATTAATTAATTCTATTCGATAAAATTTTAAGCTTTGAGCCTATACTTATAAATATTAATATTTAATAATGCCCTTTAATAATCTTTTTTCAAGAAAATTTGTTGAAATACTATAAGCAAATTTTTACAGATGATTTTACCGTAAGCAGAGATGAAAATTTCAGAAACATATGTGAATCTTCTAATATATCTAAAGTTATAATTACGTTTTAAAATCAAAACCAAGATATTTATCAGAAACAAAACAACTTGACACTGGATGTCACAAAAATATATTTCAAAAGTGAATGATAGTGATAAATATCGCCATTACAAATGAAGTATTATAATAAAAATTATTATTGGGAAGAATCCATGACAAACAAAGTTATTTGTTTGAAAATTAAATTGTCAAAATTTTTTATCAGTTACAAAATTAGATTTCATAATAAATTTCATAGTAGGTTACAGCTTTACACACATTTTAAAATAGGCAATACAGTTCAACTAAGAATATACTTACATTAGAGATTTTATGCGATTCAGGATATTTTCTTTTATTTCCTCTACTTTTCTAATATATTCCTTTACTTTTCCAATATATTCCTTTACCATTCTATTAGGTTGATTTATTATTCTTTTCACCTTAGAAAAGATGTCATGCTTTAGGTTTCGAAGAGATGTTTTCACCTTCGTCACATGGTCTACAACATATTGCTTGACTTGCCTCACCTTTCTAAGCACATCTTCTTTGAGAGTAGAAATGCTTCCGAGATATAAATCTCTGCCCAATAATGCCTTCTAAAAGAAATTATCCAATAATTTAATCGATTAAATCATTTTGAGAGAAAACAAACAAGCAGTATATAATTTAAAGTTTAAGAAATTTAAGTTGAAGATGCACGAATAGAGGAAAATTTTACTAAAATATTTATATAAAAAAAATATTATCATCTATTGAGAATTTCTTCATGTCAAATTAGATGTTACTACTATTAATATACACTTACTATATAAGCAAAATCTGTACTGTATAAATATTGCTCAACATAAGTGAAATCTGCCAACATTGATTTATTTCTTCTTCAGTTAGAAAAAAATAATGTAATCTGATGAAATTATTAATTAAATAAACAATAAAAAGGATAAATTTTAAATAAAATTTTACCAAAGCTTGACATGATTCTTCTTTGCTACATTTGAAAACGACATCAACGTATTCTGGTGTTTCTGGATCTACGCCCACTCGGATTTCAATGCATTTATGTTGGCGATATTGTACATCAACTTTTAGTAAATACAGTGCATTGCCTTCTTGTTTGTTGACACAGATCTGGCTCTTGATCAAAGGTCCTATTCGGAATAAATTGATGTCATAAGAAAGCATTTTAAACCATTACATTAGTTGAATATACAACTACATATCAAATCTTAAAAGATTAACTCGTTAATCAATTATTACAATTTGAAAGAATATGATCATTTTTATACAATTTTATAATCACATTTAAACAAAGAATATTATTTTTTTAATTGGAATAATAGGTTTTGTCTGATTTATCGCCACACTCTTATGACAATTAAAAATGAATAAACTATGCGTCTTACAAATTTAATATCTATTTATTTATTTTACAAGCCATTTCCTCTTAATTGTTAAAAATAATATTAAAATTCTGTATATTAATCTGGAACGATTACTTTTAATCATTTCTTAACCTTTCAAGCATGACAAAAATAATGACTCTACCGATGGAAGCATCCTTACACACCTGATTTCGTGACTTCGATGTTAGTGCATGAATCAGAAGTTGTGATGCGAATTTCTCTCAGTTTTTTTCCAGCAGAAGCGATGCTGAAATTGATATCCTCTGGACCTTCAGAAGCACTTCCTTGCACCTCATAGTCAGCAGATGGACTGAAGAACTATTGAAGAAATTAGTGTTAAATTAATCTCCTTGAAACAGCGTTGCTGTCAAAATGTTTTATGACAAAATATATGACGCTGTTTCACCTTCGCTTATATCAACTTACCGAAAGTGTTACTGTTTTAGGTCCACCATTCTTATCGGAGAATGTAAATGTCATTCCTCCTCTCTTTTCAACATCATGTGAGACGTATTTCCATTCATATCCGATCTTTTTCTCACTTCTAGAGCTTTGTCTGATCAGCTTCAAGTATGCATCGATACTTTTGTCTGTAAGAGAGAAAAAAATTAAGGTTATTTCACTAGCTTAGTTAATCAGAAAGCATTTGAGACTGCACTTCTCTTTTTCGTTTAACTAACACATGTATATAAATGTATTGCATCTTAATTATTCATAATATGATTTAAACAATCATACCATCAGTATAAATCTTATATTCCATGGATCTGATTCCATAAGATTCCTGCTCTACGTTAGGAATTGCTTCAATCATCAAAGTCTTTCCCCACACTGGACCAGAATGTATAACCAATTTTCCTTTAACAAAATATTCTCCAACAGGATGGAATTTCCATGTGATTAAAATAGGCTGAAATAAGAAATATATATATATATATATACATGCATATTAATTTCACATTGCACATGTGGGGAAATTATTATTATGCTATTTGTTAACTTTGATACATCTCGATAATGGGAAGTATTTGAAAAAAAAACTTGTACAGATAATTAAAATGTATCTGTTCATAAATGATTATTTTGAAAGATAATTTTTAATTTTCTAGTTGCTTCTTAAATCTCAAAATAAGCTAAGAATGCATTCCTAATATTCTTAAACATATTTTATTATCTGTGGTATGAATGGCTAAATATTTTTAAATGTGTAATTTATATCTGAAAAAAGAAATCAATGATTTTCTATGTTACTTTAACTTAATTTTTCTGTATTTGTATCTATATATATACACATTAGCAGCAAGAAAAAAAATTCAGTTATAATATGTAGGCCAAAACATTTCATTAAAGAAAAAAAATGAGAAAATGACTTACTTGAGACATGCGAGGATGACTCATTTTCATGTATCCTGAAACCTCTTGATTATCAGGGTTAGTTTCTTTCTTCACCTCGAAACTCAATTTGCGAGTAGGATCCTCTGTATTTGGAATGGCTTCAGCTTCTAAATGTACGCGATGATCATTGTGAAGGATATTTGCCCTGACTCTGCAAGTTTGTTGTGGCAAATATATATACGAATCGAGGGAACAACGATCATTTTCATGTTGTCGGGAATGCAATTTTAATTCGTATCCTAATCTCTTTTCATTTACTTCCATAGTTATTTTTGACCTGTAATCATTCTCAGCTGCACTCATCAAGACATGTAGCCTTCCCACTGCTTTAGAGTAAGATCCTCCAACAGATTTTTCCAAATCCATTGTAACTTTTTGATAGAAGCGGTAATTTCCGGAATTCAGTAAATATTTGTGATAAGATTTCAAACTGTAGCAGACCGGGGAAGACTGAACTTCTCCGCAAGCACGTAATTCGGTACTAACGGAATTCTTGTCATTATAATTCTTTGAGAATGTGATAGACACAGGTCTGAACAGTCCTTTGATTTTTAAGCTATACTTATTTGAGTTTTTATCAGATACATCCTTTGAAATTTCTACGTCAAGAAGAGTGTCTTCAAAGCTTTTTGTCTTCAACAGCAGTTTTTCTTCACCGTGGTATGAAAGCCTATTTAAACTTGTGGAAAGCAAAGGGGACGTGCCTTTCATAACATTAGCTGAGATTGAAAATGATTGTCCAGTTTTTTCACATTTTACATGAGCTGATATTTCTGGAGTGCGAACAGTTTTCAATCGACTTTTTACTTCGACAACTTGTGACGAAGAAGCAACACTTAATTCAACATCAACTTTTCGTTCTCCATTGGCATCAAAATAACATAAGATGCTTCTCTTGTGTGCTTGATTTTCAATTGAGAGATATGCTTTGGTGTCTTTTAAGCTTTTGTAAGGTGTAGCAATGCTTGTGGTGGTAGATATAACATCTCCCTCTTGTTTAATTTCAGAATATAGGGATATTTCTTTGTTGTTCTTAATCTGAATGCTTCCTGCTACTGAAACAGCACTGGGCGATTTTTGAAGCTTTACATCAAGTCCTTGAAATTTGAGTTTTGGAAGGTTAGATACCTTAATACTTCCTTCAAGTTGAGCTTCTCCTGAGGATTTACTCATTCTTCCTTCAATAGCACAAATTCTTGCATTGTTGGCATCTATGTATGCTTCTAAAGATTTCTTGCTGTGATGATTATCTAAAGTAACCTGTAGTTGTACGTCTTTTGAAATTTCAAAAGGAGTATTCAGTTTACAAGTTAAACTAAGTCCATGTTTTTTTGTTTTAATCTCGGTTTGAATAGAAATCTTTTTGTTAGTCAAGCAATCAATGCTCACTAAGGAGGAAACCCCGGTATCTGATAACTGAAGAGAGAAACCGACAGCGTTTTTCTCATAATTTGCATGTGGAGTCTGCATTTGAGCTTTGACTTCTAAACCATTTGGTTGAATGTCGGAATTCCATTCAGTTTTGTAAACTTTGTCACTCTTCTTAAAGGATACAATTGTCTGTATAGTTTTAGATAACCCGGAGCGAGTTACTTGGGTCTTCAAATACATATGTATATCTTCAAAAGAATTATCTGGAGAAATAAGCGAAGTTTCAATGGAAAATTCTTTTTTACCGTCAATTTCCTTCAGTGTAGTATCCAATTCCATTTTAGCCTTTTCAACATTATTTTTGGATACTGCAAATGTCATTTTTCCGTGTCCTTTATCAGTTTTTCTCTTAAATCTAAGATTCAATGGGTCTTGATTTTTTATTGAAACTGCTAATGTGCATTCTTGATCCCCAAGGAGTGAAACCTCTCCCGTTTCAGCAAGAGAAAGGTCAATAAGATCTAATATTTGCAATCTAGTTGCACCTGTGTAAATATCTTTGGAATTTCTTGATGAAGTTTCCACAACTGTAGATACCAATATCTTCTTTTCAGGGGCATGATCAACATCTGGATAAACAGTCAATTCCAACTTTTTCTTATCTTTTAAATCAAGGATCACTGATCCAGTAATGTGCCGAGGTTTTCGAGTCTTTATCTTCAAATCTACATCAACACTTTTCTTTTTATACTCTTGAATAGATTTTATTTCCCCTTCAATCAAGGGCAGTTTAAGATTGATGTGGCTTTCCCCACTTTCTCTCAAAGAGGCTTGTACGGAATAATCAGGTCCAATTTGACCTACAATAGCCAAAGATTCGCTATTTAATTCAATTGATGCTTTGCCATTTATAGGACTTCTTGATGATGGCGTTTGAATAGAGCTTTCAATCTCATGGTGGAATTTAGCATCATTACTTAATTTTCTGTATTTATAATGGAGTTGAATTATTTTACCCTTTTTATATTGAAGCTTGGATTTGCCTTCTATTACATTGTCATCCGTTTCAGTGATTTCATCTTCATAAATGTAATGACCGCCTGGATATTCCAATTCAAGTCTTCCCGAGGCTTTCAGAGGACTTTTGGATTCATATTTAACATCCAAAACACTCTTTATATGTTTGTCTTGGTTATAGCAAAAATCTGCCTCAATGTTTATCCTGGGCTTTTCACTCATATCCATATCATGAGTAAGACTCAATTCATAGTGAATATCGCGATGAGGTATTTCTATGGTTGCTGAACAGTGACCTGGACCGGTCTCAGGTATACGAGATTTTTGTTTCACTTGAATGTATGTTCTTTCAGGATTTTGCCCATATTTTAATTTAATATCATTCTTAAGACTTTCTTTAGATTCTCTTTGCATGTCCCATGTCAAGTACATGTTTCCTCTGGGATATTGGGTTGATTCTAATTTAGCCTGAGTGTTCACTTTGTTAGAACTTTTCTGTGAAGTACCTGAGATGATAAATGAATGCTTCTGCTTTCCTTCCAACTGATAATCAACGCCAAAATTTGCAGAAATTGATTGAGATTGTTTGGATCGTTTCTCGATAGTATTCCTCACCGTCGCATCGACCACAGGAGATTGCAAAGAAATTTCAGAACTTAATTTCCATTCGCTCTTTTTTGAAAGCTCCATACGTCCTTCTTTTATTATGGTTCCTAAATTAAATGCAAAATTCTTATAAATTCAGTTTTATAAATATAATTTGTGAATCAATGCAATATTTGTTCAGTCTGTATTCGCAATTAGGAAAAAATTTACAACCTATTTCGTACCGAATAAGAATCACTTCACCGGATATAATTATAATAAAAAAATGGGTTTAGAAATTTTTGTTACCCTTCATTGAATGAGGTTCATTTACAGTAAGTATTGTTTGTTGTTATTATTCTGTATAAACATATTTTGAAAAATAAATGTTTCAGATTCGAGAGAAAGAAAGATTTTGAAATGTATTTTAACTAAATAAAGTCACTTAGAAGAATTAGTTTAAAGCAAAAATTACAAAAAGGAATAAATTGACTTTTTTACTATTTTAGATTTTATAACTGTTAAAGATTTCAAGCCAATAACATTTTTAATTTATTGAAGAATAATTAGTGTTTGGTTATTAATCCAGTTACCATACACCACCTTGGCTTTTCTTTTTGAATGAAATTAGCATCCCCTTTGTTATTTAGTTAATATAAATATAAATATTTATTCAATAGTAAAGTTAATAAATTTATTTTCAGTTATAATTAATTTGTATATAATTTTCAGTTTAAACTCAGTAGCTTGCTCATCTTATCTTTTTATTTTTAGTCTGCACCAGAGAAATTGCTTAAAATAATAAAAGAATGCTTACCCTTTATAGCTACAGGTTTTGATTGTGGTTTGTTAGCCCTGAAATCGAAGCTCATGTTGCGTTTTCTGCCTTTAATATCTGTAACTGAACCAGTGAATGTTGTAGGTTCTTGATTTAGGATGTAATATCCGCCATTTACTTCGTAGATCTTCCTTGACCTGGATAACATGATTTTACATGTAACATTGGCTGAAGCGATCTCGGTTTCGCTAGTATATAACTTCACAGATCCTTGAGCAAGTTGATCAGTCTTTGTAAATGAGGCTATTAAAAACAGAAATGAACTAAGTCAGTAACCATTGAATTCAAAATTTGTTTCTGATCATCGTCAGAGATTTTAACTTACCACTTCCTCCAACAGTTTTAAATGGAGAGACCAACTTCAACAAAACATCTTTTTGATCTCTCTGTTCTTTTACTTCTAGGTCTGCTGCGAACCTTCTTAAAATCGTTGATCCAGGCGTGTCAAAAGAAGCTTTGTATTTCATACTTGGACTCTGAAAAGTAATTTTTGTGTTACTTTCTCTTTTAATATCATTTTTACACCTAATCTGAAATTTTATTTATAACTTCCCATTAAAATTATTTTTAGTATTCAGTTCTTCCCATTCAAAATTATGTTTAAAATCTTTTACGAGGTATAGTTTTTAAATTTTTTAATAATAGAATGGGGAGAGACAAGGGGCACTTAGTCTTTGTGATAAATTGATTTTTTTGCATGTTTTATTAAAAGGGTCTTTTATTATATTGTTCCTAAACGGATGAATTTTTATTTTAATATAATTAAAATTATTTTGCTATTTTAAAAGAATAATGCAGAAGTTTTCATCATTCTTAGGAATTTGTGCAAAGTGATTTTTGCAAAGGAGCAAATTGGCAATTTTGATAAAAAATTAAATGCAAATTTCTTTTTATAAAATAGAAAACTTTACACTAATTAACTAAACATTGTAAAATACTTTTCTTACATATTATTCAACTAAAGGATTGTATTATTTTTTAAACTTTCACTCTTATCAAATTAATATAAATGAAAATTGGGATTTTTATTCATCAAATATTTGACACATGTTACCCTCATATGTATTAGAATCCCTTAGACCATTATGTGTCGCATTTGTAAAACTCTATCCTACTCAAATACAGAGTTCAATACATATACCACAACAACTCAAAGGACAATACAATGTACATTTTTTGCAAGTTACAGCTGCCGTCATGAGAGTCGAATCTCTTGGTATTTTTTATTAGAATAAAATTTAATTTCTTGATAATCAGATATAAATTCTAAAAATTCGAAAGTAATAAATTCCACGTATAATGCTTAGTAGCGTTTTCAAATTTACATTAATGTAGATAAAATCTGTTTCACTTTCCAGTATTTTCGGAATTTTCCATTTCATGTGCTATTAATTCCATACAGAATTTGTCAAGATTATTTCATTGGAATATATGTTTAATATTTTTCCAATCAGAATTAATTGAAGCCATAATTTTAGACAAAAACCGGGTTATTTACTTTTTATCTTGTTGTGATACTTATACCAACTTACAAATTTATTAAAAGATTATCTTTTTTATTTTAATTACTAAGGAAATTACATTTCGAAGCGCATGTTAATCGACTTCTCTGTTTAAAAAATCGATTATCGAACGGATGAAATGAATTTAAATCTTTTGAACAGATTTTTGTACTAAAAATCAATAAAAATCCGACTTTACATATCTTTATGTTATCAAGCAATTCTTAAATAAAAAGTTTTCATGCGTAGTGGCATTTTAAATTATACTAACGATTTAGGATTGTTTCTAGTGTAATTTACGAATTCCTCCATTAAAAATCAAATAACAAATAAGAAAATTACTCACAACTTGTTTAGGAATTTCCAAACGTAATACATAGGATTTAAAACTGTTATCAGATTTCTTCAAAGCTATTTCACCACTTCCAAATGGTACAATATATGGAAAAGACTGAATCACAAAAGGCCTGGGCACTTCCACAGAAGCGCAGGCAGAGATTCCTAGGGGTTTGTTTAGGTGCGTGAAGCAGTGATCAAATTTCTTTTGTCTTCTTTGGAAAATAAGTTTCTCATTGTGGTCCTCGTCGATTTCGTATACATCCGTTCTAAAATATAAAGGTAAATAAATAAATTGGTTTTAGACAAGTTTGCTTTTATTTATAAATTAAACTTATGGTTTATCATATCCTACATTTATAATTTTTCACTTTAAAAACCTTATTATTTTTAATTACTATGAAATTATTATTAATGATGTCGAAATATGCTTCATGTGAATGCGACAGGCTTCGAATCAATTAATTGATGCATTTCTTATCATTTAAAAGATATTTATTATAATAGATAAATTTCAGTAATGATTGTGAGCAATGGACTTCTAAAATGATCAAAAGACAGAAAATTATATTTCGTCTGTTGCTAATGTAAGCGTGGTATATTTCTTTTCCGGAGATTTTTTATTGTTTATTTATTTATTATTTAACACCAACACTGACCGAGCCTACTCGATTGGTTGTAAGACCCCTTTTCTATAAATGACAATCAGAAGAATTTACTTTAACAGAGGAATAGAGAAAAAAAAATCTTCATATTTCTTTTCCAAATAAACTGCTACAAGGCCTGCTTTCAAGATATCTACTATGATGCAATTATTACTTTTGTTGCAATAATTGCAATATACAAACTTCGATTTCAAATGACCAAAAAATTGCTTGCCTCGGATTTAAATAAGTCTCACATTTAAAATCCATGTTTTTGCTTAGTGGCAGTTTTCTTTTTCAATATTACTTTTATTAGAAATGACATAATAAGTATACGCAATTTGTGAAAGCTTACATTTCTCAACTAAACATTACATTAAAAACTAATTTACCTCATTTTAGCCAATGCAATGTTCTCTGATGGCAACGTCAAGCTCACTATAGCTACATGTCCATCCCTCACTTCAACTCTAGCCTCAACATCGGATTCCAAATGGAGACGGGACACATGTTTGATATCTGGTCTGTGAGTGTTAGACTGAATGCCAGCCGTTACAGAGATTTCCAAATTCACACTATAATAAAAAGAATGCATGCATATTACGATTTCTCTGTGATCGAAAAAGGATATTTCTATGTTCCCTAATTGACCTAATTATTGAATGGTGATATTACCTTGGATTGAAGTGGAGGTGAACATCAGCATTTTTTGGAAGATTCAGTAAGTCAGCTTTACTTTTAGCAGTCAAGCCTACAGTTGAGCTTCCAGTCAGGTCAATGGAATAAGATCTACCAGTTACACTGGGAACGACAAGTTTTGAGCTCATGAAAATAAAGCTGTGAGAGAAGTCTGCATCCTGTCCACGGGCCAACTGTTGATGGTAAAGCGTAAGAGAAAATGTCAGATATTCAAGCAGCACAATATCACTCACAGTTAATACAAATTTTATGTATTAACTGTGCCTAATTTATCAGAATAAATTGTTAATTTTTTCCTTCAAGAACTACTATAATTACAGTCAGTAAAAATCTAATGATCCTTTATTATTAGATCTTTACTGACTGTAATTATAGGAGTTCTTGAAGGAAAAAATTAAAAATTTATTCTGATAAATTAGGCTTATGGATAATAATAGAACTGGGAATGCTCCATACATAATAACTGTTCAAAATGTATTTAATTTAATTAACTTTTAATTAAAATTATTACTACTATAAGGATATTAAAAAATATATATATATTATGAGACAATGATTAACTAAAAAATAACTACTAGCAATGCAAAAGCATACCTTGGTCATTAATTCAGCAATTTTAAGCATTTCTTTTATACCAGATAGATCAGATGTTGATACATCTAAAAGTTCGATTTCCAATGTTCTAAATTTCATAGCTAATTCAGGAACAGAGTCTCCAAATACCTGTAAAAAAGAAAGATATGGTTAGAAATTTTAAGGAAATGAAGTTAGCAATCAGTCATGTATTCTACTGATAGCTTAAAATTTTTAATTTTAAATTATACTCACTTTTTCTGCAGTTAAGAAGCTAAATTCGTCCTTGAGTTCTTCAAGAGATGGTTTCTGGGCAAGCTTGTCACGGATCTGCTCGAATTTAGGAATCTTGTCTTTCAATGCAATGAGATTTTGAATTATATTTTCAATACCTTCAGCTCTCACCCCGACCTACAAAGGGTATCCAATTACAATACATTAGTTCTTACTACAAAGAGCAATACATCAGTTCTTTGGATATTACTAAATGCGTACAACTTTATTAATTGATTTCTCTAATACTAATTCTCTACAAATCTGCTGAAAATACGAAATACTGATAACAGAAAAATTTTAGTAATACAAATAGAGAAATGTAATATTTATTTAAAAAAGTAATAGTTTAAAGTGAATGAACATTTAAGAAATCTTAAGAATAAATAATCAACTTACATCCAGTACGTTTATATCTTGGCCAAACAGGTCTACATCAAAGCGAGTGCGTACAGAAAGAGGAAGTTTTGTTTTTTCACCGTGAACCATGTCAGTTTCAACAGAGCCACCAAGCTTTAATGGCTGGTAGAAAGCAGAAAGCTCAATGTTTTTGGAATTCGTCAAGTAATCCACTTTTGGTGCATTAATTTTGATGTCTTGAAGCAAGCCCTTGATGTTTTGATGCTTCGAAGAATGTGTCTTGTTTATATTTTGTATGTAAGTGTACACATATCCAGATACTGAAATAATAGGTCAGTTGTAATATAATTATCGAATGAAACTCATGTTAATAGTCTCTCACTCAATAAATTTAGAACAAATACGAAATAACAATGTTAAATTCTTACCTTGCTCATGGGTTTCAGATTCAGCAATTTTTTTCACCTCTTTTAGTTGTTTCTTATCAGCATGTTTAAAAACAGATTGAAAGCATGCAATTCTGATGGTATAATCTTCATTCTTGTCGGAATACATATGAAGGAATTCTTGTGGTTTCTTCTGTTGTGGATATATTTTGAAAGTATATAAAATATAGTTCAGTTCTTTGGCAAAATTAAGCTTATTATTAACGTATCACGCTAAACAAATGCTATCTCATATAATTTATGTCTTTAATTGTTTCACTACTTTATGTTAAAGCCATGACTACTTAAAAGTTATTTTGAATTCATCAAAATATCACAATAAAAATGTTAAGTTAATCGTCTAATGTGGCATTACATATCATAAACTAAAACTAGAACATTTTAATTATTAGCCCTGTCATGTGAAATTAGCCTTTTCATGGCATACTGAAGGATCTATTTCAAACGTATCTGAGCGTCGCAGTGAAACAATTAGAGTGCAGAAAAACATGAGCATTTTATATAACAATGTGCATACTTACATCGTTTATTCGTCTAAATGAATCGATAGCAGCCATCCTAATTCGGATTGGCTTAGAGCTGTCTTTTGCACATGCAATGATGTTTTTGCTTGCTTTTCCGTGGTAACCCATATTTCCAAAGGTTCTCAAGGCTTTCAGAATCTACATTTAAATAAAAAAATTAATTAAAACGAAGCCGGAAACAAAATATAGATATATCAATATATATCACGAATATATACCCAAATATCATGAAATGACTCATTTGAGTCTTTTATTTAAATTTAAATGTAAAGTTCCAATCAGATATAATATCTAGTGAGATTATAACTTATTATAATGTTCGATTAAATATAAAACATGTTTTAAAAAGTTAAATTACATACATAAAACAGGATTATTATAACTATGTTTAATGTTAGAATTAATTCTGTAATGTTAAAGCAGTTAAAAGAGGTATGATTTGTAAATTTAACTTTGAACCGATTAATATTAAATGCATGCCATTTACCTGCTTTTCGTCATCAGAAGAGCATTTGGATCCCAAGTAATCGTTCAATACTGCGACTACTTCACCAACCGCTGGTATTTTGTCACAATCCTCTGAAGAACATAGATGATTAATAAGAGTGGCAACTCCAATTAATGTAGATGTAGATGGATCCTTTTTCACAAGAGGCTACAAAAAGAGTTAAGAAAATATTTAAAAAACAAACAATTGCTAGAACAATTTGTTTTTGAGTACTAACTACTATGTATTAACTAGAAAATTTCCTTAGTTTTATGCAGAGCGTATAAAATTGATTTCAGACAGAAACGTATTTAAGGGTAAATTAAAACAGAAAAATATTTATGAAAATGAATTTAAGTTTTAAAAATTATAACGTTATGGTATAAATACTTTTTCCCGAGAATTTAATATACGAAAATAAGTAATTTTATAGATACTATCCCTTTTAACATAAATAAATAATGATGTTTCATCTATTTTTAATTCACAATTATGTTGAATGAACTTACAACAATAGCGGCCACAGTATCTTTGGTAGGTTTCTGCTTCAGAGCCAAGGTTGCAGGCCATAATTTGGATTTCAATCCTGTTACTTCGTCGTTGACCAGTAATTTCACCATCAGTTTGATAGCAGGATCAGTTGCAACAATTGGTAAGGTATCAACGAAAATGTCCCTTAAAGTAATGAAAGAAAAATAATACATTAAAACTTTATTCAACTTATTCGTTTCTCTACAATATGTTTTGATATGCAATTAGATATTGTATTAATTAATTTGCTTTTTGCTTTATAAAATAATTGTGTTTCTGGAATAGCCAAAGAATAGACAAAATTGCTTATAAAGTTATATTAATTTTTTCAAAATAAAAAATAACTTCATTAATTTTTTTTTTACTTTCTCCTATTTTAAGTATACAAATAGAAAATATTGTAATCGTCGAAAAATTCGAACTCGGAAAATTTTGGCGCATCTCCTCGTTTCAGACTTCCTTGAATTCGAAAAACACTTTTTTTGGCATTGTGATTTTCTGTGAATATGATAATTCAAAAAATTTTTTGAGCTAGATGGATGAAATTTGGTTTATAGATTTAAAATCGCATTTATACATTTCTCCCAAATTTCAACTAAATCCATTTATAGAAAGTCTTTCTGCTTGGCTATTTGAATACAATTGAACTAGATAATTAAAAAACGTAAAGAGGTAGATAAATTAAATAGGTACATACATTTAGCATCTAAAATAGAATATAAATTTCTATCAAATTTTGGAATTAAATCCAGTCTAAAGTCTTATCATCTAGTATTCTTATTAAGTTGCGAATCAAATCTGTCAAACAAATCTGACCGTCTGTTGGTCTATACTTTCTCATGTATCTAATCATAGTAGCAATGACTTAACGCAATAACTTAAATCAATGAAATTCGATATGTGTTCTTATGATAAAAGCTGTAGATCCATGACAAATTTTTTGTTTTAATCAATTGAAAAAAAGGCTTCCAAAATACACATTCGCATGATAAATTAAAAATGCTAGATTCCTGCCAAAGACCTGCATATCGTAACATCTATATAACCTAACAAAACCCTATATTTGTTTCGCTTCATTCCGTTCGTCAGTGCCATGTAAGTTATTCTGAGCCTTATGCTAGGTCCACAATCTTATACGGGGAGGGGGAAGTTGATGAGACCTTTATTGGGGTTATTATTATTCATTATTATTTATTATTCAAGGTTCGGGATGACCACTTCCGCTTGTTTTAAATGAATACTGGTAATAGAGAAGCTGTTTACCTAACTTTCTTCGAGGAGCATAATGTTCCATCCTTCAAGGACTCGTCGATTTTTTCGAGTTCTCGATATTTCAAACTCTTAACGAGGGAGACCAGTTTAATGAAATCTTTGCCTACAGTTATGGGAACTGTAAAGGTATGTGTGGAACAAAGACTTTTTAAAACGCGTTCGACTTCTTTTACATTTCTGTCACCATCACGGGGTTCGTCGATACTGTACGAAATTTCTTCTTCGTTAACAGGTTCTTCTGAAAAGAAAATAATGTTTTTTATTTTTAAAGTATTTTCATTCAAAAATCATCATTAAAATACATTTTTAATGTTTTTGCTAAGTATTATTATGATGTACAATTAGTATTAGATTTTCCCTGTTATTTGAAATTGTTAATTTCTGCATTTAAAAAAATGAAAAAGATGACAATAGTCTTTATATAATAAATTTTCAGTAAAAAAATATTATCTCCCAGCTCATTTCAAGAAAAGTGCGTATAAAATGCCCTATTTAATAATGTGAATATAAAACACTAATTAATACAAAACCAAAGATATAAAAGAAATTCAGATTGTTTTTAAAAATGTTCTGTCTCATATTATATGAAATATTTTTAACAGTAGCTCACAATAAATGAGAAAAATAATGTTAATAGAAAATTAGAGATAATCTTGAAACTTCGAAATCATAGTGTTTCTGTTATACTCAGGATTTAATAAAGCCGAGTTTCATGGATTGTCAATTTTGCTTTGTCAGTTATGAAGCGTTTTGTACTATACATAAAATTACACAAAAAGTTTAAAAGAATTTTAATGTTTTTTCTTAAATTTGTCGATTTTTGTATAGGACATTTTGAAAATTCTGAGTTCATAGCTAATGGTCATTGTTTCTTTGCTAAAAAAGTTTTTAAGCTAATAAAAAGCTAAAAAAATTGGTACTTACGCCATGACAGTTTTTCTGCTGGTTTGGTCCCGGTATAACTGAGTTGAATCTTTCCAGAAAATTCGATTACGCTTTCACGATTCTTTAATGGTGTTTTAAGCTTTTCGTGTTCGTAGCACACTACCTTATGGAATACTCCATTGGAAACATATTGTTTACACTCCAAGTGGTCGTCTTTAAAAAGTAAGGAAGATGGAAGATTCTAGAATCAGGGAGAAGAATTGCATTAGTCACATGAAAAAATATAATTCACAAAAGAATCACATATTTGCTAAATTTAATGGCTGACATACCTTTTTAATGAAAAAAGTAATAAAAGTATGCCTTTTAGTGCAAGATTTCAAGTCCTTTGTTTTCGTAATCAAAATTTCTTTATCCTCTCCTTGGACAGTGTATTTCGTACGGCATTTACCCAAACTATCCACCTGTAAGACACAAGAGCAATTATTTGTACAAATATCAAGCAGACTATCTCTTAATTACGAATTTTTCAAATATAAACAATAAATATAAGAAAGATGCAACTGAAAGATTTCTCACCTCGTCAATTACTTGAGATTCTTCAAAGGTGGGCAGTTCATTGACAATTGAAGAAATGATACCTTTTTTGAGGTTCAAAGATTGGGTGCTTTCTTCAGGATGTGGGCAAACATGATCAAATTTACCATCATAATAGGAGTATGTCAGTGGCAATTCCAATTTCTTTATTAGGTCATCTTTTTCATCCTGCGACACCTTTTGTTGTAGCCTGATGTTTTTGATCTATGGAAAACGCATTTCACATATAAGTGCCATGGCAGAAAGAAGAAAGACATAAATTCTTCATAATTTCATTCATTAAAGTGCATAACAAATAAAAGCTATTCTATTTCGAAGCCGTAAACAAATATCAGGCTAAAAGCATACGTATAAAATTTCATAATCACGGTTTAAAACTCATAAAGTAACCTCTGTCAATATAATTAATATCAAATGCTTATTTTAAAAATACGTGAAATTGATAAACGTTTATTTCAAGTAATTTAGGTGTTTAATTTATTAGAAAATGCATCTCACGAAACCGTTTCTAAAATTTTTTTAAATAATTCTGAATTTTGTAAGAAAGCTACCTTAAAATAAAGATTTATTAATCACAAATGTTTAATTAACTTAGAAACTTTTAATACTATATGCAGGAATTTGGAAATATTAAGTTGTATGATTTCATATTCTACAAGTTTTTTTCCAGAAACAGTTATTTATCATGTTTTTAAAAACAAGGAGAAATTAGGTTCAAAACCCAATATCATCGTGTAAGCGGTGTACTCTTTTTCAGAATTAAATATTCTACACCTGATGCGGTATAGTTATTATTATCAATTATCAATCAATTATTTAATTATTATTATCAGTTATCAATCAATTATTTAATTATTATTATCAATTATCAATTGTTATTATCAATTACTAATCATATTATCAATTATTTAAAAATAATGCAATTTATATAACAGAAGATTAACGAAAGTCACAAAAATTTCAAGAAATGCGATTAAGAAAATTTTGTGTGTTTGAATTTAAATAATGTGCACTTAATTCTAGATAATTCAATGTTACTGATTCTGAAAGGTATATTGTCTTATGCTTACCTTCAGGATACCTTCACAATGGGTGAGGAGGTGAAATTCCACTGTTCCTTCAATGGTGGCATTCTGTTTTGGATTTCCAACAGAGGTAATATTATTTTGGGATTTGTATTCATAAATGTAAGCTTTTCCAGGCTCATAACGAAGTTTTGGATGTGATGCTGAAATATTAATTAATTTCGTTATTTTATTCGGTAGCCAGAGCATTATATTTACATTATATTTTCTCAATGTAAAATATGTTTAAAATCTGTTTTCACTTCCAAACTCTTGGGAATAATATTTAAAGCTAATATCCTAAAATTGATACCAATTATTCTTTTTTTTTACTTAGGGAAAAATTTTGAAAAATGGAAACAAGATATTATTGTAACTTCTCATGAAATATTATTTTTATAATCTATTTGGTGGCTTAAAATTATAAAAATCAAAACTTTAGATAAGTTAAGCTTATTTTTAAACGAAGTCTGACCTTTCTCCTTATCAAAATATTTTTGGATTTTTTCAAGCAAATAAAAGTAAATTAATTATTATTCATATGTCAATGGAAGTTAATATTGTGAAGCATCATACAAATATTTTTAGAAAAAATATTTCAGTAAAGCATTGAAAATTGCTGTGAATTATGATAATGTAATAACAGAATGATGGTGATTTACCCAAGGTTTAAACACATGTTTTTCTCATCTAATTCATTTAAGTAAGCGAAAAGTTCATGGTTTTTGAAACAGGAATTGTATTAAATTTCATTTCAAAATGATTAAACTTAAATCAACTTATAAAATAGAAATGATTTTTTTTTATTCAGGCAAAAAATTTATTTTATAAAAACATTTTAAAAATCTAATCAACTTTTTCTATTTAACCCATTGCACAGTAACCAGCATGCATCCGACTTTAAAATTGATAATAAAAAAACTGTATACTAATGCAGTTGAATTATCTTTAATATGATTTCATTTTTTATTTTTATGTAAAGTATAAATCGGTAAATTCTGTTTCAAAAAATATTAAAGTATTTTAAAATTGGAAAACAGTTTTACAAATGGCGATAGATAGATGCTTGACAAGCAAGAATCGTGTAATTAAAATTTACTGAGTTCTATATTGGAAGTAGAAACTTTCAGAAATTAAATTTAATTCAGCTAAACTAATAATTTGAACCAAAACTATTAGTTTAGACAAACAATTTTGTCTGTAGGTCTCAATTTTTAATTAAATTTTCATTCGTTCCAACGAATTCGATTTTAAAAAAACTTTATCTAATGCTACTAATAATTTTTAATCCCATGCAAGGCGTGGTTTGTACAAGATTGTCTCTTTTTACAAAACCTAATATAAACGAAAATTCTTTAAAATTTTGAACAAATTGCCATTTTTATAGCTAGAATTTTTAAGTAAATGCCTTGTTGATTTGCATCGAATAAGTATTCATGTGCATTATTATTTTTATAAGATAATAAACTGGTTTTTATCCCTTATATGTGGCATTTTTGTATGTAATTTCCATTATAAAAGAAACTGTTTGAAGAAACAATTATACTTACAAAGATGGCATTCCTTAGCGCATCGACTTTCAGACTGTCTCTGGACTGGGCCTGAAGAATTTTAAAATGTTAAAAAATTTCCTTTTCATAGAAAGATTTATTTATTTTTAATAAAAAATATTTCATAAAATTATAAGATTATCCGTAATCATTAAAATTTTAAAAAGTAAGTCTCTTCATTGAAATTTTACGACCTAAATGAATATATCATGTATATATTTAATGCAGACAAAACCAATTTTTCTTTAATTCTGTTTATAATATTTTTTGTATTTTTTTTTCGAAAATGGTGGCTTGATAAATTCTGAAATTCACCGAAAATTTTCATTTTAAAATAGAACAGATATTTTATAATAAACTAAACAATAAGTGTGTGCTACATTAAATATATATATATTAACTATTCAGCATTTTATAGATAAGCAATGAAGCGAGTTTTTAACTTTTTGAATTGAACATTTATGCTTTTAAGGTGAATGACTAAAGATATAATTTGCAGTTGCAAAATATTCAACTCCTACAAATTTCAATAATTATGGATTTTAAGAAAATGTATAAAAGTATCAAATATAAGATAAAAAAGGATACGTAGTTAATAGAGATAATTCTATATAATAATATTAAAAGTTTTTTTAAGTTACAAATTTTTTAATCAATATAATTAATCCCTTTGGCATAGCGCGAAAAGTGTTTCGCGGTGAAGTGCTTGTTAATCCAAAGAAGCTATTCCATATGTTGGATACTGTATTGTGTTATATCCAGATCTAAACATCACTACCATCGCAGAGTGTTGTTACTAATATCCCATTGTGAGAATATCCAATTCCATGAATGAAGATTGAAGATGTACTTACCAGCAAAAGCAGCTCCCACCAGACACACTAGTGCAAGAAATCTCAGCCCCATGATCGCTGAGAGATGGGAACGAATTGAGTTTCTGGTCTTCAAGATTTCCGTATTTATAAGGCAGAAAAAAATCACAAAGCAAGTAACTTCCAAGAGTTAAAGTCTTGCAAAGCGCAACATGATGAGGCAGCGTCGCAGATTTTTTTTTGCATATTTAGCAATGCTAAGGTCAAAGACTAATACGTAAACAGTTCTTGGTATTATCAATGGCTATGATCTGGACGTCTCGGATACATTTCGTCTATCTAATACAAATATTGCTGACTTTTTACAAATAAAGTACCATATGTAATATCCGAAATATCGCGTATTTCACACGTCTGTTTTTTTTAAGGGGAATTTGATTCACACCCATACTAACATTAGAAAAACAAAACTGTTGGAATAAGTATACAATTCACTGGATGTAAAGGTTCAAGTTTATTCAAAATGAATAAACATTGCTGAAGCGTCATTTTATTATAAAACAATTGAAATGGATCTTTGAAACATTAAATGAATTTAGAAAGCTCTATTTAAAGAAAAAATATGTGCAACAAATTTTATCATGATTCATATAAAAAGATATCAAACTTTCGGTCTTAGGTAGGTAGTCTAAGAAAATGTTTTTACCCTACCTTCATTAGAATAAGTGCGACTGTACTTACAGTTCATTTATATAATTATTTAATTTTGAGTAACCTTTTTCTACTGTACGGTTTAACTAATTATATTTCTTTCATTGTTGATGAAAACTTGATAAAAGCTTAATTATCTTTAAACATGTTAAATTTTTTCGCTTTTAGGTTGATAGCAACATCTTTACAAAATACATAATCTTTATAAAACGAATATGGAACTCGAAGTCCATAACTAGTAATTTTGTAGTCAAACTTATGAATCAATATGTTACAAAATTTTGAATAAATATTTCTTAACTTAAAATGAATTTTTGAAATCTTCAATCATAAGTAATTATTAATAATAAATAACAACATTTTTTTTAACAAAAGGTCGATTAGCTTGGAAGAATTTGGGGATGAAAATTTGAAAAATCGAAGATAAAAATCAGAAATTCTAGGGTGCCTGATTTACAAATATTTTCAATCATAGTTTAAAACAATCGCAAATTCGCATATAAAATACTTTTTTTTAATTTTAAAAATCTAAATGAAAAATTGTTTCACATATGTTTCATAATTTTTATTGAAAAATCGTTTTATTTATCAATAAAAAATATTTTATTAGTGAAAACTCTACACTCATAATAAGTTTTATTATTTCCGCTTATTTTTAAGTATTATTGTTCATTAAACTTATTGACTCTTATGTGTTAATTTATTCTTTTGAAAAGAAACAAGTTTCCAGGAAAACTCAGAAATATTGGTTTATATCTTTGGTCAATAGCGAAAGCAAACATTGTCAAACAGATGACCCTCTCCCAACTCTTGGAATAGGATTGAAAACAATACAAATGAGATGTAAAATATCAGGATGCTTATTTTAGCTTTGCAATTCAATTCTTTTTACTGAACTTCTTGAATTAAACCTATCACTCAATAAAAATTGAAATATCTACTGACTGCATAAAGGTAGACATCGTTTATTTCACTTGCGTATCCTTTACTTTTAAAATAAGTTTTAGTTTTTTGTTCATTTTAGGTCCTTAATATGTTCCAAATACTATATGACACTTTCATTAAATAAATTTCATTTTATTTATTCCGAACTCTGTCTTCAAAGACTAATTTACTAATTTAGTTTGTATCAAAATAATAAAAATACACGTGCTGTCATTCTTTTTTATATTTTAAATAGAATAAACATTAATTATTTCAATTATTTATCTCAAAAGCTTGAGTTTTTAAATTTGGGTATCTAAGATGGGTATCTGATGAATCTACTCATTCTCCACATTTGAAACCTTAAATTTCTTTTTTTTTTCGGGTAACACTGAAAGAATTGAATTTTTCCATTTATGATACCATTGAAAAATTATTATTTCTATAATCGAAAGCAGTTTTTTAGTTTGTAGCAGGTACCAAAATATATATTGGTAATTCTCCAAATCCAATGTCTCAGTAAAAAGCGTATTGTTAACTTATTATAAACATTATAAAGAAATAGATCAACTTGCGTAAATAAAAATATGAAAGCTATTCAGTGAATTCTAGTCGCATTGAGAAAATTTTAACTCGTGTGAGACATTTGATTAAAAGACTTTGTAGATCTATTTATATAATAATAATGGTTGAACTTTCCACTCAAAGGATAGGCAAGTCATCTAGGTATTTAGATAAATTTTATTTAGTTTTCTAATGCACGGATCTATCTTCAAGTAAATAGTTGTTTAGGAATATATTAACGAATATATATTTTATTCAGTTGGCCACAGAATATAATATCGTTTAATAGCCATTGAATTGTTGCTATTAAACTGAATAACTGCGTTGTCCCAATATATCTAACCAAGCATTTCATTCATATACAAGCGTACCTAATTTTTAAAAGTAATTTTAAAACATTTCTAGATTAATTTACTTGACTTTACACTTCTTACCAAGTCCAAGTATTAAGGGTTCATAAATAAGGCGAAATATTTTGACTTCTGTATTTCAACCTTCCAGGATCTAGGTAGCCCATGGGTTAGAAATTTGATTTAGAAGTAGGTTGCTTTCTCGGAGAAATTTCAGGAGAAACTGCACCGCACTTAATTTTTACTTGCAGGGAAGCCTCTAGCAGCCATATCGACCATAATGAGCAATTCATGGATAAGATATACAGCCTTCTACCAGTTTTTGAGTAATATTCAATAGAAAGCAAATAATAATACACAAAGATAGTATACTTCCTTTGATTTACGTTCCTCCGTTACGCCTTAACCTAATAGGACAATAGCGAGTTTCGTTGCCAGAAATGTCTTTGTTTACTAAATTGATATCTGTCTAACTTGCTATGTAAAAAATTTCTCTGCTTTTCACATTCGAAGGAATTCAGATTTTAAAGTTTAAGAAGATCTGACATCAGAACGACGAGGGTGCGATACTATTTGCAAGTGATAAGGATACTATGAAAAATGGAACAGCTGAGATAGAATCAGCCCACGAACATAGTATTTTTATTATTTATGTCAGGATGAATATGTGTTAGAACAACGTCCTGCGATGGCACTTTTCTCCTCTAGTTGCTGCGTTTCCGGACGTCCTTCCCTCACCTAGCCATAGATGGGTTAATAAAGGATCAACACTCACGGAGATTCGATTGTTTTGAAATTTAAAGGCATTAAAGATTCAAACATATGCCATAACACGAATCAATGCTTTTATGAGAAACGCGAATGTCTTGATTCGAGAAGCAAGACGAATAAGATAATTTTACGAATTATACTCATATTGAGTTCATTTTAAGTACAATTGAACATATATTCATATACATTCGTTCATATTATATAATGTATATTCCTGCATATTATATAAAAAAAATCACAGTTGATGAAATATAAGAATATGCTTGCATTTATGAAATTTTATATTTTGTTTTGGAGTATTAGTGAGAAATCAACGATCGTTCAAATTTGATTAATTTGAGAATTAAAAACACGAAAAATTGATACAGATTCTAAATTTTGAATCAGCGCTTCTGAGAATAACATGTATATCCTGCTCCGGGTATCATGATAAAAATCGATTTATATTTTTTTACAGATGTTATTTATATGAGATTCAACTAAAGTACATCTAATCGTATATCCATATTATATATCACACTTTACATTTAACGAAGTACAAGAAAAATTAACAATTATGAAATATTTTAAAACAAAGAAGTATAGATGTGGGCAAAAAGGAAAATGAATATCACACGAGATGATTCTGTTGGTAAATTAATCATATGAATAAACGTTTTTATAGAAAAATGTATCTAAAGTTACATTTGTATATCTAAAAATTAAATATTTAAATGTGTCATTTCTTCTTTGTGGATCCTGTTTAATTTCATTTTAAATACAAAGTGATTTCAAATACTTTCAATAAAAAAATCAATCCATGCTACTAAAACTTACAAATCGAGATTGAAAAAAACTTGGGATAATGGGTATTTAATAAAAATAAGCCTAATGTAAATGGAAGTTAAACCTCATTTGTCAAATAAATGTCTCATTTAAAAACTACATAGGGCATTAAGTACATGAAAGTTAGGTTTTGTCAGATGAAGCTCTCATTTAGAAACTATACAAAGGCAGACTCTATTCTTTGGCATGTATAATTCAGTACGCTGTAAGGAGCTTATTTTGTGCCCTGATCGTCTGAATGCTACTCAAAACTATGAAATTTTTCATTGTGTATCTTTAAATCATTTCATTACTTTTACTAGTAGACCCAAATTCTGTGAAAAGGATATTGGGTATGCTATAAAATCCTTTAATTGCAAAATTTTGAATTTTAGTCTTACAGTCATCCACAGTCAAAATCTTGCTCTAATATGTCCTAAAATACCAGCAATGGCACTAGTAATTGTTTAGAATAAGAATTTCAGTGAATTTTGTGTGCACCGTTTTTTGAACAGTCTTGAAATATATTAAATTAGTTGATAGCCTGATATTTTCCCTCTGTCTTTATATAGATGCAAATACTTACAACAAAAATTAAATACTTTTTTCAGACATTTAAAATAAAAAAGAATCAGAGCTTTGATGGAACATTTTTTTCCGATCTTTTTCTTTTCTTTTGATTCTTTTGATAGCAGAATTTAACAAATATTTTGTTTCAGAAAATTTTGCAATATCTTGTCTCATTTTCATTATATTCCCATCCACCTTTTGATAAAAAACATTGTTTTTTTAAAAACGTAGAATTATTAATATAATAAAGACCTCTTGTTTTTATAGACAGTTTAGCATAAATGCATTGAAAACAATAGAAGTTATTAATACTGTGGTCGTACATTCCACAAATAATCGATGTGTGTGGGGGGGGGAGGAGTTAACGGACTTCTTGCAGTTAAAGGTTTTAACACCCCGGGCATTGCTTTTGGTTGGAGTTAAAGGCACTGCAATTCAAACTCATAGCAAAAACGGAAGTGTCTTTAAAATTACAAATGAACACCTGAAATGAATAAACAGATAAGTGTAAAATTCGAAAAAAAAAGAAAGAAAAAAAACAAAACTAAATAAAGTTGATTGTTCACATAACAAAATTTATCAATAATTTTGGTAATGGATATTGGTGTGGTGTGACGACAAGTCCTCAGGGGACTGACATCATTAGCTGCAGATCACTCGTCTTGGTCTTCTAACGTTATTGGATGTTTCGAATTGTAAATTTCAATTTCTCTAATAGTAGTTTTATCATTTTTATTTAGTTTTTCAAAAAATCTTGTAAAATGATTCTTGTGAAAGTCATTAATTGTAGGAAGTTATAAATCATTATGAATTTCAATGTTCCGAATATAGAATGTTATTTATTTGCCTTTCTGTTTTATTTTGGAGGCGTTCTAGTTCTTTCCCTTGAGTTTTAACAGCAGATACCGGGATAGGAAATGCATATGAGATCAGTGGCCTTAATATAGTTTTATATATAAGTTGTTTGCTTTTTTTTGATGATTTTGATTTATTATGGGATAGAACTTTTCTTTCACATTTTTGACATCCGCTTACATTATCTTCCAAATTGGCATGCGTCAGCAATTGACAACATCAGCACAATCTTAACAAGAATTTTCTAAACTATTTTTATTTAGTCAAAAAAGGATAATGCATAAAAATTCTAGCAAAAAAAATTACATAGCAACTATTAATTCTTTTTCCATGGGGATTTGTGGATTCTTTCCTTGTACTGCTTTCTTTGCCTTTCTATAAATATGTGCATTGGACTCGTAAGAAAATCTTTCATAAAAAACTTTACCTCGAATAATTTTTAATATTTTTTATTAAAAAGAATTTTTTTAAAAAAAGTGTTAATTCAGTACCAAAAAATTAAAACATTTTTGCATAAAAATAAGCAAAGAAAATAAGTAATTTTATTTTTGGAAGGCATTAAGTGTGCATATTATGTTGGGTTCATTAATATAAATTTATTTAAAATTCTAAAAACTATTTACAATCACGCATTGTTTTTTTACATAAGCGAATCAAAATATTATTAAAATCAATTCAAGAATACTCAGATATTTTCTCTTTTTATTTATACATAATTGTATGAATGTAAGTGACTCTTATATTACTTAATGCTTTAAACAGTCAGTGATTTTAAAAAGAACATGATTAGTTCAAATGGAAATAAAGCAAACTTTGGAAAGAATTTCATGTCATCATTTATAAAAATAATGTATTTTGCGACTGAAATTAAATATTCTAAGTTTTAAATAAATAATAATAAATTGTGCAAATTCTATGAAATTAATGTAAGCCAGTGTAAAATTCCTAACGTGGTAGGTTATCAATTTGGAACTTCATAATTTTTCAAATTTAACTATCTTCAAATATTTGACTTCAAGGGAAAATGTGCGATTAAATCAGTTACGGAAAATAATTTCTAGAATGGCTAGTATTGAGAAAAAAAATTTTTCTTTTTATGTAGTATCCAGAGATTTCATTTTTTCAGAACTTTATGTTTGACTTATCAATTAATGCTTCAATTATTTACAAAATAATAATACATAATTCAAGAAATTGCCTGAAGAATATAAGTTAAAAAGGATTACAAAATTATTTAAAAATGCAAGTTCATGAATCTTGCATTTTTGAATAATTTTTATTCATTATATTCCAATAAGTTGAGTTTTTAAAATATGTGCACTTTCAAAATTCTAAATGTAGATTGATTAAATGAATGAATCACAATGATTCAAAGTGCAGTTTTTAAGTCTGAATGGGTTCTTGAAAAAAAAAATGAATCACATTGATTTCAAGTACAGTTTTTTAGTTACGTAATACTAAATTTTGCATGTTTCCAAATTCATTTTATAAAATGATATGCATAAAAGTTAAAAAAAAAAAATTCAAGACGCAGCAATCGATAGCTGTCTATAAGACTAAGTAAATTATTCAGTGTCGGCACTTTCTGGGATCTGATAATATTTTTTACCTAAAATGCTTATCCCTTTTTGAGCGGCTGGATAAGAGTTATAATACTTACTTTTTTCTCATGAATGTCACATTTTGTCATTTTGTCTGGAGAAAAGATCTGCAATGTTCATTTTTATTGGATTTTGTGAGGAAAATGAATGAATATGAATCATAATATTTCAAAGGGTAAACACGTACTTGTTTTGAGTTTATTGATGGTATTTTAAAATGAAAATTTTACTTTGAATATTTAGGGATTTTATTATGTTTAACGAAAAATTTACATTAGTTTTAATTTGTTGTTTAATTTATGCATAATTATCAATTTCGTATTATTTCCTATTAATCAAGATGTTCCCTTAACGTTTAAGTGTGTATTTTCAAACATTTAATGGTATTTTTATTTTGTAAGCATTTTCAGTTAACAGCTAAGTGGGTAGAATATTTCTTGAAAATATCAAATAAATTCAAAATTTTAAGAATTCTGTATATAGACTATTTGATTTTGTCTTTTTACTTTTGAGTTGTTCTTTTTTTTTTTTGGTCTCTTGAGGCTGAATATCGTATTAATTAAGCTGGGATTTAAAATAAAATCAAGATTTTCAAATATGGCTTAGTATTAGTTGCTAGATTTGTCTCGTTTTGAAACTACAAGAGAACAATTTTGAAATTAACCTCACCCCTGATCAGATGACGAGGTAGACACCTCGAAACCGTGACTTTATCTTCAAGCTTTCAATTTTAGTTCAGTTATATTAACGCCCCGTTTTAATTCAATACTAGGGCTATTTTGCGACGTCCCTCGTAATTTTGAATCGCAGTCAGATGACGTGGACGACAATTGAGTTGGCATCTCCTCTCCAAACTTCCACGCCACACCATCGGGAGGCACCCCGGCGGATTTATCGTGCACCAGACATGCTTACACGACGGTTTTTCGGTGGAATTAGGTCTCGAACCAGAAACCCTCCAGTACCGAAGCCGATATCTTGACACCAGGGCACGTTGGCCCTCAAGCTTTCAAGCCAGACCCACATGATGACGTTTGAATGCATAATAGCAAATTAAATATGCACCAGGCGCACAGTTGAAAAATCAATGGGAGCCGCCGCGGCCAAGTTGTAGTACTTTGGTTTTGAAAGTTGAAGAGCCCGGGTTCGAATCTCGATTCCACTAAGTGTCCTCATGCTGTTAGAAACCAGGACTCGCTTAATAAGATGCCGTGGGATAATCCCTTTCCTACAGAGCTGAAGCCTAGAATTAAAATTGCGAGTTCCATCCCAATATAGTCATCGCGTTGTTTCCAATCGGATCGTCGATGTAACTAAACTAAAATTAATATCAAAATTTAAAATAGCGATTTCCGCATCAAAAATTATCACTGATACTGACTATAAACTAATATTTTGCACATAAAAGTTTCTATTTATTCCTGGTATGAAGTTATTATCAAGACGTGTTTAGGTAATTAAATTAGTAATTGTAATTTCAATTGTGATTTGCATTTTAAAACACTTGCCAATTCATTTAAATTTTGTAAAATATGTCGAAAAGGTTCCTTTTTGTTTTATTATAAAGAATAACAAATAAATAGTAATATAAATTTTCTGTACTATGAATTATAAAATATTAATGCATTAAAAAGTACTTCATTAAGGAAATTTAATGATTCATTAAAAAAAATTGAAGGCTAATTTACTTGAATGGATTGTATTCTTTTAAACAACTAGGTAATACATTTATTATTTGAAAAAAAGTAGTGCTATCTTTATAAATTATTTGACGAAATAAAAAAAATAAAAAAGAAAAGGGATTTATTTTTTTATTTTTATACAACTAGCTGCAGAAATTTTTTTTCTTTTTGATAAATATTTAGATATAAAAACAAATAAATATAGTATGTTCCATATTTGAGCAAATCTTTCGGAGATAATACTCATGAAATCATTTTAAGAAAAAAGTTCTTATTCAATTAAAAATAAATAAATTTAATGAAATAAATTGATATTTTTTGGAAATCTACATGTAATAATTAGATTTTATTTTCAGTTTAAAGCTGTTACTAATTGAAGATTCGAATAACAGGATTTATACATACTTTAAAATAAATTTATATATAGCAGGAGCATCCAATAGAAAATTTATGAAAATCAAACAATATTTTATTAAATAGGATGGTCCTTTTTTATGAACATACAAAAAGAAGTTTTTACAGCAATTTGTTGATGCCAAATCTTGAAATTAGGGACCTCAGGATTTCTAGAGCTGATTTCTTGGATTAACATCCAGTTTTGAAACTACTTGAAGATTGTTGGTGATAAACCTAACAGTTTTGAAGTCTATGTTTGGATGATGAGGATGATACGATACTGACTCCATTCTCAAAGATTTCATTTCAAAATCTCACATAAGAAAAATTTTTTTACTTATATGTGATGACTAATTTTATGTCTGAGCAGGACTGGTTGGTTTACTTCAAATCTTCAAAAAGTTACATTTAAAAGTGATTTTTAATTTCTGTCATATTCCACGTTCAAAAATAAATTTAATTTAATTCTTTCTTTGTTTCAAATCCTTCACGTTTACGAAATTCTTATTTATACTTCAAATTTTTTTTCAGATGATGACTTTGAAAATTTGCAAATTTTAGGAAACCGGCCGCAAGTAAATTATTAACTGGAAGTTCAGTGTTTTTGTTTCCTCTGTAAGCCAAATTATAAATTACTATGCAAAACTTTTTAAGGAAAACATTTAACTCGCATAATGATTTTCTTTTAATGTATAACATTTAAAAAGTTGCATCCGTCTTGTTCTTAGAATTAAAATTCAACTAAGCAACCATTTTTTGCACTCTTTTTTTACAATAAATTTCTATTTTCTGAGAAAACGTGAGTTTAGAAAATGTGCGTGAGAAGTATCAATTAAATCAAAAAGAAAATCATTAAGAAAATGGCTGATATCTTTTCTGATTTTTTTGATAAAGCATAAAACCCCATCGATATCTTTTCTCTCATTTTATTAATAAAATTATTTACTTGCAAATTCGAACCCCCCCCCGATTGCTTATCCCGCATTTTCTAAGGTAAAGTTAAATGTAGCAAAACGCGCAGATACCGTGATTCCTGGGCGATAATTTTTACTCACTTTGTTTATAAGCTAGTTCAGCTTTTCACCGATAATTCTTGATCTTTCTCTATGAAAAAAAAAAATGTTTGAAGCTTTTTTAATTGGAATTAAAAATATCGTAATCAAAGTTTCAACAACTATAAAATAAAAATGTTTATAGATGCTGAATGAAATTTGTTTGAATCCGTTTATAATACATTTTCTTTGGGTATTTAATTTTTTTACAAAGAAAAGTTTCAGGTTCGAAATGAAGGAAGATATTTCTTATAAAAAACCAAATCTATCAAAAGCTTGACCTTCTGTCTGTCTGTGCTTTCGCATGCACGCGAACGCAATAACTCAAAAACACATTGATTTAAATCAATGAAATTCGATATGGGATCTTGTGATCACAAGTGTCATTTTTCGTCTAGTTTTGGTTCAAATCGGTTGAAAAAATAATTTGCACGATAGATTTATAAAAATGCTAGATTCACGTCTAATATCTATATTTCGTAACTGTTGTTTGCCAATGTCATGCGAGGCATTCACGCCCTTGACCAAGGTTAACATTTTTTGGCGGGTTAAGAGGAATAATACCTTTATTGGAGAGTATAAGAGAGTATTCGGGGGGGGGGTCACTACTCCTGGTATTTATCTAACATAAGAACACTAAACAGAGTACGTCGATAAGGTTAACAGTGTTGTCAATAAGGTTAAATTGATACTAAAATGTGTAGTGAATAGCTTATAAGCCAGTTAACAGCTACGCTACCCGAACAATTGCTTTTGTATCGTGGTCATGTTACTGCGCTGCGAATTACAAGGTCTCAGGTTCGATTCTCACTCATCTCAATCCGCCAAAAATATATCAATTCAATTTTTTTAGCTATTGAGCTTCACAGTATGTCATTTTAACAGGCCCTACCTAATTTTTTTGTAAACTAATCGCATAACTTGTTTATTTCATTGTTTATCAGAAAATTGCGAAGACTAGAAAAGGATTCGTAATAAAACTCTAAAATCCTTTCAAAGAATTTTGATTAAAGTGTAGGTGATCGATAGAACGATAATTCATTTTTTTAACAAAGGCGATGCTTTTTTTCGTCTGCTTTTATACAAAGGATGTAAAGAAAAATATTGTAGTCATACAGTTGCAGTCAAAAAAAAAAAAAAAAAAATCGAACTCAAGATGTCGATAAATATCCACATTTTAAACTTCCTGAATCCATTAAACATATTTTTTGGAATTATATCTATCTGTCTGTGAACACTCTAATTCATTAATGATTTATCTACATGAATGAAATTTGGTATGTGGTCTTAACATTAAATTTGTAGAATTCTGCAAACTTTGAAAAACATCTGTTTAGGGGTTGCTTATCTGTCTGTCCGCATGCAAGGGAATGTAATAACAACAAAAGTTAAAGAGCAGGATGAATAAAATTTGATTACAGTTTTGGCATTTCAAGCGTAGATTTATATCAGATTTTGAACTCAATCCACTTACATATTTATCATCTGCGTGTCAGTACAACTGCATGCATGTGAATACAATAATTCAAAAATAGTACGATTTAGGTAGATAAAATTTAGTATGAGATCTTTTTGCTAAAATTATATTTCTGTATCTAGTTTTAGTTTCAGTCCTTCAGTCAAAGTTGTACAACATGCATTCTTCGTTTTCTTCACTATACTACGAAGCACAAAATGCTCATGTGTGATCATTCTTAGAGTTCACTTTGCTCAAAATTCACAATTTTTTTATAAGGGGAAGATGGATAACACCATTATTCGGGAGTGCGCGGGAATGTTTGAGGAAAATCACTCCCGCTGTTTCATGTTCCTTTCAACCATTGTCGAGAATTATGTAGGCTTCATAGTATTGAATATCTTATTTTTATAAGCAGTTAATGTTTGTGTATGCTTGCGATGCCAAAAGTCATCATAGATTAGGTCGTATAATTATACATCATTTTCTTGATTCCCTGCCTATTCAGTATTTAAGAGTCTCCTACAAAATTAAATTCGTGTTTCAGCTTCAGTATCATGAGACAACAACTCGTCACGTCTGATGAATAAACATTGCGTTAAAAGTAGGCAACGATAACCGTAAAAAGGCCTGATATTAATAACTTTCAATTTTGGGAATGCGTCACACTTTGCGAAAGAATTTACTTCAGAAAAGAACGACCCCTATTTCAGGATAAAGAAAAGTTTCCTCAAACTCCTGTTCTACGCAGGCAAAAATGATTTCTTAGAAATTAAAATTCTTTGCGCGTTTTTCTTTATAATAATGTGAAGTTTAACACACATAATCTCTGTATTAAATTTGCATTCGAATTTATAAACGTGAATAAAATTTATGAAAAAACAAAAGACGTGAGTGAATTCTTATTGAAATAAACTTATGCCCTGATATGATATAATAAATGTGAATAAACTCTATGAAAAAAACACTTGAGTAAACACTTCTTGAAATAAATTTATGTCATGAAATGATGTTATAATAAATGTACCTTTATAGCATCTTTATCTATCTTTATATCTTCCTTTCCTGGCTCATATCTTTTTTATCCTTTTCATGCTGATTACACTAATGTTAACTTTATGAAATAACAATTTTTCAAACACTGTTTATGTTTGTATAATACCATCAAAACGTTCGGTTTTCAAGAACTTGAAATATATATTTCTTAATCATATATTTATTGCAATATAAATATTTCAATGCGAAAGTATGGATTATTATGTTAATATTTTGATTCGAAAGATTGTATTATTTATAGAGCAGATTGGCTTCTCAGAATTTTTAAAAATATTTTTTGTGATAACGAAAATAAATCCTTCTTCGTCTGCATTCTATTGCTTAGGAACATATATGCTTCCCATTAATACACAAAATCAATGGAGATGAGATGAGAGCATAAAACCTCGATTTAAACTATAAAATAAAGTACCCGAGTGCAAATGTTTATCTAAGGTATATCTAAGATATTATAATTTTATTGCTGTCTTAGGACTAATAGTGACATATGTTACGTACGATTTAAAATATGTTACGTGCAATTTAGACGCAAAGGTTTAACTTATGAAATGTGTCATTATTCTCTCAAGTAAAGTTATTGGCCTTATTTGTATGTATTATTAAATAATGACTGGTTCCAAATTTGAGAAATTTGTTATGTAATTTACTACTATTTTGGAATTATTTCACTGTCATTTTTATACGCATAAAATAAAAGCAATAAAGAAGTCCATTTCATATTTCTGTAGTTCATTTGCAGCATTTTTTGTTTATTTTGCAAATTTAATTTTGTTCACCCTTCGGCTCAATAATTCAAACTATTTTTCGATGATATTATCGTCAAGAGTTTTTACATTTTTTTTTCAGTTACTCTGTTGTAGGGATTCCTATTCTCCAAAATGTTTAGGAATCAAATTTTTTGATGCAAATGTCAAAAATTTAATTGTTACTATTCAATATTTATCCTTTATCTCGCAATGCAGCGAATAATTTGTTGGTCAAATCACTAAAACCGATTTTAATTAAGAGTTTCCTTTTTTTTTCTGTAAATTTTTAATAATGGATAAAGGCATTCATTGTGCAATCGTTACTTTTTTCCCTCGCCTTAATATTTAACATATCTGCCGTTAGCGAATTTTTAAAACGAAAAATAATGCAAAATCAAATGAAATAAAAATCAGTTTTTAGTAAAATCATTTTTTATACAATTGAAATAAGCTCTTTTCTAGTGAAAAAAGGTTGTTTGTTGATAATATTGAACGAAATTGTAAACTATTTCTAGCTTATTGGCTCAGATTAGAGCTTGTTTCATTTATAAAGAAAGTGTGTGTTTTATATTTTGTACAAAAAAGCATAATAATTCGTTAAATTCATGCTTTTATAATAAACTCATTAAAAATATTTACATTTTATCAATAAAGTTAATAAATCCCTTTTATTGCTGGTTCCTTTAGTTACGATATAAAACTCTTGAAGAATACATCAATTTCAAATTTTTCTATATTTTTCCACAAAAGAGTGGAAAAATTGCATAAAAACTTGATTTTTATTCTTTAAGAAGGATTATTTTTTGAAGGACAACCAGTCAAAGAAAAAAAATCAGGAGGTGGTTTAGAAGTCAAAGAGTCATTATCTCGCAATGAAGAAATTTGGTGAACTGTTTTTATTAATTTTCCTATTTAAAAATTAAAACTTTTTTCAAACTTATGGATTTTATGAAAAAAAATTACTTCTTGGAAGTATATTCATAAAACTTGAATTTCCCAAATAAAAAATTTTGACTGCAGTGAAATGCAATATTTAATAAATATCTAAGCCAATACTTCTTTTTAAATTTATATTTCGCATTACTAAATAAAATTAATTCATAAAAGAAAATAATGACTTATCGTTATACTTAATTGGTGTTTTAGTTCTGTGTTACAATTTAAATGACTAAATATATAGTGTTATATTGATAAACAGTTCGAATACACACGACCAATCAGTGATGCATATGCTTTTCAGAAACAGTCATATGACAACTGAACTTAATTATATAATAATGGTAAATCCCAATTTCGCTATCTCTAGAAAGTTAAAAGAACCAAACTGACAACACACTCTTAAAAACTATGAGTCATTTTATTTTACTTGACATCATAAAAAAACATACTTTTCTCTTTACTCTCAAACATTCCAACTTATTCAAGGTGATTGAAAATTCGTTTCAAGAGACAAAAACAAATATTTTCACCTAATCCTTTGCTTAAAAGTTTTGTTATGATAACCCATATGCATAAATTCTTAAATTAAACGAGAGTTTGAAATTTGAATAAATGCATGTCAGCAAATATGTAATTCATGTCATGTAAATATATTAAAAAAAAATCTACTTGTGAATGCGTTGAATGTTTTTTTACACATAAATAAGTATAATTCCATGCTTATTGAGAAAGAATTTATATATATTTATGAAATGATAAAATCAAATATACATCAAATATTGAATATGAAATATTAGCGACATAAATTTCATCTATAATTCATGGAAACCGAAAAGAAATTTAGCCAATAAATCTCCAAAATGCTTGGTTATTACAACCCAAAAGCCGTTTTATTATTAAATAACTATGGTGTATCGTCATCTGCTAAGTCTTTACTTCGAAATTAGTTAGTAAATTTAACTAATGAAATAGTGAACAGCTTCAAGCAAAATTAAGTGTAATTATTTTACCTTCCTCACTTTTTTTCTTCATTTTTACATTGGGTCAGATAATTTCTAACTAAACTTTTTATTGGTTGCAATTAACACTTTCGCGTATAAGGATAAATGTAATCAACGAGTAATAAATATTTTGATAAACTGCAAAAATAGACTAGCAATTTATTAAATTGGATACAGATGCTAGGAAGGTGTTATACTTCAAATTTATGCAATGTGTTATTTAGACGAGACTAAGAAGTGTTATTTAGACGAGACAGTCGAAACAGAATAAAAATACTCAATGAGCCAGCTGTATAATAATTAATAAAGCATAAAACATAATAGTAATAATTATAAATTTTTTGCAGAATTGGGTGCATGATACTGTGGCTATGAAATTCGAATGTTATAACATTCATATCCTTTTGCAACAATGAAAATAAATTCTATAGCCTTCACGTCCTCAAGCATGTTAAATGAAAAAATGAAGAACTTTAAATTTCGATTTTTTTTCTATTATTTTAATACAAATAATTGAAATTTGAACAGAGAGCTTCGAAATAGAAATAATAACATATCTGGCGATTAGTTATTTATGAAACAAAATCATGCTACAATACGCCATTAAATATCTTGATCTAAAACTTCGAAGCAATAGATCGAAAGTTTACTGTTCTTTATCTAGTTTCTAGAAATAAATGACATTTCAACCAACGGTTTCAACAAAATATTTCCATAAATTTTGTTGAAAGAAAAATCTTTTTGATATCATACAAGTCTTTTTACATTCCATGGTAGTTAAACTTACATGTACAATACTCATGTAAGATAGCGATAAGAAATTCAAAGCTTAATTATAATCTAATTTATCATTTTGTGATTAAATGGTTGATATTCATATAAAATACAAAGATTCTATTAGAGTAAAAAGTGCGCAATGAACATACGACAAATATAAGATTTGAAAGCAATGGCAGTGCTATATTTATAACTCAATATTTAAACAGGTGAATTTATTATAAAATCAGATGAAGAACATTTGAAGCATTGAAAAACTAAATACACATAAAGTACAGAATCTTCTACCCTTTTTTTCTATCATCTAGTGAGGAGTTCTTCCAGATTACCTAGAAGAAAATGTTATAAAAATTATATACATATGTAAAGATAAATTAGCCATATTCCTTAATTGATTTATCTAAATTTCTTGTGCACTGGTGTGCTTCAGTTTTTAGTACATATCATTTCTCAAAATAAACTGAACAATTGATCATAAATATGAACAATTTCTTGTATGGTAGTCAAAGAATTCGTAGCACGTTCTAATAGGTATTTAGATTAAAGGATCTTGCAATTTTTTTCTCATTTTACACATCACTATGTAAACATAAATGCCACTTCAAGATAAGGATATTTAACCTACGAAATAGATTTAATATGCTCTCTCTCCATAAACGTACAGATCTTTAATGAAATTTTGTCTCGATTTAATATGCTCAATTCCCAATCTTCTTACAATGCTACCGGAACCCTCACTCGCTGCTTGTAGTCTGTGTCTTACCAACTATATCAAATCACAGACTAAAACTTTGAATTCGAGATATAAACTACGGATTCCAACCATTAGTGGAGTCCTGAATGATAATTCGCCATATATGTACGAGACGAGTGAGTGATTCGTGTCTAGATATTGCATTCTTTTATTTCCTCACCATACATTTTATGTAAAGTTCTGTATCCATTATCCATTTTCCAATCATTCATGTATTGTTCCTTTGACTCCTTTAAATTTCTGGAATAAATAATGAGGATGAATTTGGGGATCCAATAACTAGGACACAGAGTATCTCAATTTTTTCAATATTTTTTTTTAAAAATAACATTTTTTTATTTGAAACCTTTTAATGAAATTAAAAAAATAAATACATCTAATTAATTCTTATCTTATTTACTGTTAATCAAGATTTAATTGTAAATTGATCTTGACAGTTGTATTTTTTGAAAGTGTGAAAAGAATTTCTACGCGGATATTCTTAATGCAAAAATGGGACAGCGAATAAAAAGAAATATACAAAGCCCTATTATAGATGAACAAGTATCATATTTTAGACATATATCTGCAGAAAAATATCCGCTATTTTATGAGATACAAGATATAAAATCAAGGCATTATAAGCGGCGGATTTTAGACTAAGCAACTACTTAGGATAAATAAACTAAGAAAGGGAAGTAAGTAGATCGATTAAAAGTATTGATTTTCCTAGTTGCCAGGCAGATAAGCTTCTAAAAATCATAGATTCTTGGAAAGAAAAAATATTGGGATAATATTAACATTTTATCAGGTGTAATTGGCCTGGTTTTTATGTGTGGAAATATGAAACTAAATTAATGTAAAACAGGGATTTGTTAATGTGTACTGCCCAGTATCGCAAAATACCTAAATCTGCCACTGAGTATTATTCCTTAATTCCTCCTAAATCCACCACGAGAATTATATTTTAATAAATCTATCACGTTGATTAATAGGAGGCTCATTTTAAAAATAGATTTTAGCAGTTTCTTTTTTTTATGTTTGTTCATAATATCGACAGAATATGTCATCATATTTTATTAAAAAAGTCCTAATTCATAACTTTATGATGTCACGTTATCTTTCTCAACATTTAAATAAAAGAAAATGAAAATACACTAGTAAAAGGGCTATGAAAATCAATAAATTTCAATACTCACGTTTAATTGTTTGCATTTCATTTTCTAAAATTTGTATTTCAATTGGTCCTAGTGGTTGATGAAATCTAAAATTTATTACTCCGTCCTTAAGATCAAATTTCAAAACCTGAAATTTCTTTTCAAGTAATTTGTTGACATTTTCAGTTAGTTTGTTCTTTATTGGCCTCAAGGTGTTTTCAGCGATTTCTTCTTTGTTTTTCCAAGCATTCATTAGCTGCAATAAATATTACGATTATTATTTGAATAGACAACTGTAATAATAAATGCTATAAAAATGCTATAAACAATTATTCAAATGCTATATATAAATATTCAAATAAAAATAGTAGAAAAGTAATAGTATATGTAATATAAAATAAGGCTGAACTTCAACACTTAATAATACGGTTTATCCGCTTGTGATTTTTTCTAAGTGATTTTGCTAAAATTTCAATAATATTTTGTATTCGAATTTGAAAAAGTAAATCTTGTAGTTAATGTTGTTGCTTAATGATAGTATAATTTAAGCTAAAAAAATAAAATAACAGAATTCAGTTATACAATTTATTCAAACTGAATATAAAAATAACAACTGAGAATTCGTTTATATAAAAATCCGTTGCTGAAATTTGCTGTTCCTTATATTTTAGGGTTGATTCTAGATCTAGGAAATCGCCATGTTATGTCTCAAAAAATCAGTCCCATTTATTATTTTGAGTTTTGATCTGTTATTTGTTAAACGCTCTTTAAACATGGATAAACTACAATATACGGGTATTATTTTATCCTTTCCATATTATTTTGTGTATCTCCTTTTTAAATTAAGCTAACTAAAAGGAGTTTTAATTTTAAGAATTATTCATAACTCTTTGTCAAAGAGTTTCTAAAATTCTTATTTTGAAGAATTATTTTTATCCATTTGGCATTTATCCGAGTGTAAAATTGTGGATGTTTTAATTGTTTGGTCTTGGGTGTCTCCTTTCAAACACCGTGCTAGACAGTACATCATTTTGACCCTTCTTTATTTTGATATTTAAAAAATTATCGACAGAACTGTGAGCAGTGAGATTTTTAAACTTACTCTATCATATTTTTTTACTCTTCAAGGCATAAAAAGAACTGGTGTATTCATTGAATAATTATACCCATAATTAATCCTTCGACTGCAGATGAAAAAATAATGTTCTGGAAACGATTCGAAAGTAGAATTTTGAAGTAATATATTTTATTATTACCATTGGCTGAGTTCTAAATAGTTGTATTCAAGTTTTGGTAACAACTTACCGTCTTTTTTGCGCCTGTGATCAAAGATTTGGCGGTTTTGTAGTCTTCATCGTCACCGAATATTTTATTTATGTAATCGATCACTTTGTCAATAGCATCAATAACTTTTTGACGCAATATCTTCTCCAATTTCATGCCAAATTCGCCAATTTTTGAAATTATCATGTCACCAAATTTTCCAAACACTGATTCAATTATTTTCTTGATTCGCTGAATGGAATTATGAATCCATTTTATTATGTCATGAAACGTAACTGAAATGGAAGAAAAAAAGGGAATATAAGTTTGAGATCTTTAAATGTATTTTCACAATAATTCAAGTTGATTCCTATTTACTTTTCAGCGCTCTAAGTATTTAAAAAGTTATATAGTAATGAAACAAACGTTATTAATGTGACATTATATAATATTTATACATTTATTTTTCTCATAAAATTTAAATACGTTCTTTTAAGAAGTTTACAGACAAATTATCATAAAAATTTGTGCTACGCTTACATATCCAAAACAATTTAGGAAAAATTAATCCAATGTGCATATTAGATTTTTCTTTACTATTACACGAAGCAGAAAACTCTCAAGGACGAAGCTCTGAAACTAAAAATCCCCACTCTTGTATTTATTGCCTTAATCAGGACCCACAATTATTATGCAAGGGAATATCAACTTCATTAGAGATTATGCGAAAAAGTTTCAAGAGGACCACCTTCACTGACTTCATGAGAAACAGATGTTTTTAACAGCTGAATTCATTAGTACTAGAAAGGATCTATGAAAGATAGCAACGATGGAATACTGCTATCAACAAGGATTCCTTCGTAAAGCCTTTGGTTGACTAACGACATCAAGTACTGATTTGAGGCTCTATTTGCGATTTATAATACGAAATGGTCTATAATGAACATTTTGAAATACTGAATTTAAAGTAAAATACTTTAGAACTTGAATCAGGAAAAAAAAAAAAAAAAAAAAAAGAAGAAGAAGAAGAAACTCAACTTTTTGCACTCGGATATCTCCTCTCAGGCACCATTCAAGACGGTGCGTCATTTTGAAGCTTTATTTATTTATTAATTTTGACTGTCAAAAATATTTATAAAGTGGTAAGAAAATGAAGAATTCATTTTCGGGGAAATTCGTCTTAAAACAGTTATACATATTTATTTTTCGGAGCAATGAACAAGTCCTTGTATTAGGTGAATAATTAAGCATCAAATTACTTTTCCAAGTGCAAAAGGTTAATATAATTTTTTTAACTCAACAAGATTATTTTTGCAACATCCTTACTTGTTGTTATTCTCACTTTCAGATCCTTACTTATTTCTGCGATCTTTCCGTAAATCAGAGCTTTAATTCTCTGTACGCTAAAACCCTGATATATCTGAACAAGTCTGTAACAGAATGTATCAGGATTGCAGAGCTTTTTCCGATAGTGATCAATCTGAGACCACAGCGTCTGAGTCATTTTCAGTATTAAGCCTTGAATGTGCTCCAAAGCTCTTAGGGCATATCCCTGAATTTCGTTCAAAAATCTCACGACGCCATTTTTGAAGTACTCCCAGGATCTACATAAAATGTAAAAGAAAATTTTGATTACTTCATAGTGGTCATTTATCGCTTATATAAACGTGAAAAAAAAACAGAGATAAAAACACATGCTAATTGATTAGAATTAGAGTACTTGAACAAAATGAATAATAGACATAAAGTTTATATCTCTCAGTAATAAAGTAAATGGGTGAAAAATTAGAATTAGGTGAAAAATTATTATATTGATTGGAAGTGAACAAAAATTTAAAAAATGAAAAAAAAAATGAAATGAAAAAAATTTGCAACATTTATAAATATTTTTAAAATCTTTTAAAAATTTCAGCTTCCAATGATTTGTTTATGTTTAATTTTTTAGATTTAGTGTAATGTTCAGCAGATAATGAGACACTCCATTTCAAAACTAAAATTGTTTTTCTTATGATCGTGTAGAAAAGGCAAGAATGAATTATAGCTAACATTTGTAGCAAAATACACAGATTTCTCCTACAAAATTAATTTCACCTTCTGAAATCGGCAAAATACAGGGTGTTCACAAAGTCCTTCTCTGATTACAAACTTATATTATAAAAATAATATTATAATTTGGAATACTGTTGTTTCAATACATTGTAAAGACGTTTATTATATTTTTGATAAAACCACTTATGGTATTAAATTTCAATGTGAACACCCTTTGGTAGTTCGAAGAATGCCAAGGTGATTTCGATTCTCGCCAATTATAGCTTAACATTTTGGCTATTGCACTCTATACAGTATCTGTGATCCTAACTTTGAATGCATCAATATATTCAACTACTGTTGCAAACAATTTTTCCTTTATATAATCTCAAAACTTACATTAAATAGAAATGGCCGGTTTGAATTCAGAGAAACAAAGTAAAATCTGAACATTTTCTTTTGCTGACACCATTTCGATAATAATTGAATATAAAATCACGATTTCTGCGTTACTTCCACTATCTGTTGGAATAAAAAAAATTAGGAACACAACTTTTCCAATTTAAAAATTTTCCAGTTTTATATTCAATAGATCTTTTGTAATAACTTTAATATAATCAGAGAAAGATCTTATAATCGCTCTGTATATTTATGAATTTATTCTCACGTACTTTATATATTTACATAGAGTATTCATATAACTCATTCCTCATGGGAATATATAACTTAATTATGTTATAAGTAAAAATTAAACTTCTTATTTTAACAAGATATATTTTAATTTGCCGAAAATTTGCTTTTTAAAATTAATTATTTGAAGTGTGTACAGTTGAATTTTGTAGATATTAATGCAAATCCTTCACTTACATCAAAGAATTAATGAAAGACACAGTAGCGCTTTGTGCGTTCTTGACTGCTTCCATGCTCTCACTTAGAAATTCGGAATGTCTCCTAAATACACTTTTGATTTTCCATGATATTTCCTCTTCAATTATTTTCATTTTCTTCTTTAACTTCTCACTAAATGATTTCAAAACATTTCTTCTAATGTAATCGAAATTTTCCGTAAACTCCTTAACAAAATGAGAAAGGTAATGACTGTGTTGAATATCTTTCCATCCCGTCACTTCGATCTGCAAGAAAATAATTGTTATAAAAATGTTATTTTGTTGTAATGGGATCAATTCAAGATTGTTAAATCATATAAAATATATCATTGTTTATCAAACGCTTGAAAATTATTGTTAAAAATGTGTCGTAATGACATTAATTAATCAAATGGGTCACCTGACGTAATATAGTCATATGAATGAGTAGTTGCGCAAATCATCTAATTTCTCTTTGCTTAACGCTGAGACACATGTGTTATGTACACTTTGAGCCTACTTTCCACTTCCAGGACAAACTGCCCACGGTCCACTTTTCGAGGGTAACAGAACACGGACACTATTCTTATAATAAAAATGTAAATTAAATATGGTACATAATAGTTATTATTAAACTTGATCGTCTTGGACAATCAGCAGTCTAATGGACTTATGCAGATAAATATTTCACGCTGAGTGCGAACTAAGAGAAGCTTCAATGAATCCTACATGCAGTTACAATTAGAGTATCCGCAGTATCCACTTACAGTTTTTTTAATTACATTTTTGCTGTTTGGATAAAAATTATAACTGCTTAAATCGTAATACTTCGATAAACAGATGCATAGACCAAAAAGATTAAACTGATTTTGTTGAGTAAATATAATGTAAGCGTTAAATGAAGAAACAAAGAATGTGAAACCAAGTTTCTTCAAGATAATTTTAAATATTGATCACAAAAAAATATGTTTTTATAGTTCACTCAAAAATTGCCATATGCGATTTTAATGCAAATGAAATCGGTTCAAGGTGGATTTTTAACTGAGATTCTTATATAACGAATGTTTCCATATACCATTTGTCCGTCAATATCCAACAGGCAAATTTTGTTCAAACTTGTAGAAATAGAAGATTAATGTATTTTTAATAATTTATTTTATTAATTAAAGGTGTCTGAAATATTTTGTTTGTAATATTTGAGCGGACAAATTTTGCTTTCTTTTTTCAAGATACTAATTCATATAGAAAACTCGAACTAAGAAGTTATTGCAGTAGTGAAAAACCATAAAATACTTTCAACTTGGTAAAAAATTGATGAAAATTCAAATAAAAGACCATTTAAAGCATTTTCTCTGCCCATATTCCATTGCGGCATCATTGAGAGCCACTGTTCTAGTAATAAGCTTGTAATAAGTTTAATAAGATTTTCTGATTTATTTAAGTAAGTTAACATGATTAATATAATATTGCAAACCTGACATATAGTCATTTTATAGCTAGCTTCAGAAGTAGACATAGAGTGATGAAAGAGCATCTTCCATCCAGAAAATGTGACATGACAGCAAAATCTACGTAAATATAGATCCTTGTAACTTTTTGCATTTTTACTATTTAAACCAGAAAAACTATGATGATTACAGCGTGATTTTACTCAAGAGCTCTAAAATTATGAGAATCAAGAAAAACAATATCAAGTACTTATTTAAGCCATGCAAGAGACAATCAGAAACCGGAAATTCATTTAAATACTAATTTTCATATTCTACTTATTGATAAGCTTCATTTATTTAAACTCTCCAATGTCTGATGATGAACGATCGCGATTTATACTTCTTAAATCCTCCAAATTAAATTCCATTCTTTTTGGTAGGTTATAAACTAATAAGATTTAGTTGAAATTTTTGTGTGAAGAGGCTTATGCCCAATTATGGAGAGCATTATATAAAAGAAACATCAGTTTTCATCGATTAGTTTGAGTAGCCAAGAACTAACAAACATATTTAAACATGCATTTACCAAAGCTCGACAGATGCCTGCCATTTTCCACTTCAGAGCAACATCAATGAACGTTGGTTTTTCTGGTACTGCAGCTACGCAGACATCCAAACATTTGTCCTGACGATAAAACAGATCAGCTTTCATCAGTTGTAGTGTGTCATCTTCACGATGATTGATGCATAGGGTACTCTTCATAATAGGGCTTGAATCTATGCAAATAGGATTACTAGCACTTCAGATCAAGTATAATAAATGTTACAAATAAGGATAGTTACGTACAGTTTTTTGTTGAATATAATGTTTATATTGTGATTATATCTATTTGTATAGCAGATTTATAAATTTGTCATTACATTTATTTGTAGAATAAATTATTCTTAAAATGTTTCAAATAATACCCAATAAAAATATTTATGTGACTTATAGCAAAATTATATATCATATTTCAGTGCCTTCGTAAAATTAGAGGTTCATTTTTAAATCAGACATTTTAAAATTTTGTCATCTGTTATAAAAAATCAGGATTACCAATAAGAGTAAGAAGGGGCTATGTCCAGGTTCCAAGAAATGCTTTTGAAATTTTAATGTCAAATTTATAATTATATTAAAAATATCAATGTGTGCAGTGATCGTTTGCACTTTTGCATTTATAGACTCCAAATTCATCTTTCCCCCCCCCCCAAAATACAAATTTAAGTATTTGATATTTTATTATGAAGAAATTACGATATTTTTGATGTGTTAGAAGAAAGCAATGAAATTTAATGACAAACCTGCACGAACAATTTCTATGTCAAGGCAGGAATCAGAAACTTTCAAGTGAATTTCTCTTATTATCTGACCATTTGAGACAAGCCTTATACTTGCATCATTTGGAACAATAATTCCTTGAATTTCATATTTAGAGGTTGTAGTTAAAAACTGAAAAAAAATCATTAATAGTTAATTGAAAAATTAAAAGAAACTCATCATCAGAATGGAAACATTGGTTAAAAGGAAACAGTTTTCGAAAAGGTAATCGAAAAATTACTAAGATTTTGATGCTCCTTGACCGCTCAGCCTTCTTATTAGAATGAATGACCATAATTCCTCCTTTCTTTTGACTGCTGCCAGAATTATATTTCCATTCATAGCCAACTTTGTGTTCATCTCTAGAACTTTGTTTTATCAACTTCAAGGAGATATCTAGACTTTTGTCTGGAAATGAAACAAACAAATTCTATCATTTAAGATCCACTTTTCTGTCAAAATGCTTGATAATAATAATAATAAAAAAAATCTTTTCATACTGAAAAATTATCTGTGACGGTGAGAAAACCAAATTCCAATGCCATGCGTTTCAGATCAAGAGAAAGCGAATAATACAAAGAGGTATTATAATTACCATCTTCTGTCATAAAATTCTGTGATTTATCTTATTTTATATGCATTATTTAAATTGAAATTTGGTGTTTATGATAATTGATACTATATATTACACTCCGAAATCATTTATAATTTGTAATGCATTACGGTTGAGATTGAGTTATAACATAATGAAATTAGAATTATATTTTTACGAGGGACTATATGTTTATGTTCCTCAATCATTTGATTATAGAGAGTCACCACCACCCTCATATTTTGAACTGTACATCACTAAGAGTTAGTACATTCATGACAACTAGATTTTCTCTAAAATGCTTTGAACAGGGTATTATTAAAATCTAAGTACTCCTCGCTTCATTTAAAAACTACAAACATACCCTTCAATACTATACTGTTTTTAATCAAAATTGATTAATTGCAATATGCTTACATAATTATCTGTATATTGAAAAAAATAGCATTTCAAAGAGTGCGTAAAATTGCTTAAGTTAGAATAAAAAATTCTGAACATACTTTCTGTATATAGCTTGTACACAATCGATTCACTTCCATGTGATTTCAGTTCTAAATTAGGAAGCATCTCGACGGTCAATGTATTTCCCCACATTGATCCCAACACCAATTTTCCTTGAAAAGCCATATGCTCCACTTCTTTAAACTTGTAGGTAAGTAAAAGAGGCTAAAATAGTATTTAAAAACATACATTATAATGCACAAAATTAAATCTTACGATGTCTTTATCTGTAGCTTAAAATAATCGTATTATCTTAATTTGTATTAACTTAAAAAATTACTATTGTCTTAATTTGTATTTTTAAAGAGATATCTGTTTCAAAGTAAGGATAAAAAATCTCCTTTAAAAAACTATTTTATTTGTCAGAAAATTTGGCTATGCCATTAGATACACAGGCTTACATTTTACTTGCATATTTATTTCAAAAATAAAAGTTATAGAAACAAAATACAAATATTTTTATTAAAATTTTTTTTAAAGATTACATTTATTTAAATATTTTATAAAGCATCGTTACAAATAAATAAAGCGCTTCTGAAAAGCTTTTTTTTTGGCATAGAGATAAAATTGTGTGCTTTTCATTTAGTATTGAAGAATTTTAAATAGCAACAATGCTCTTCATATAAATTCTTTAAAAAAAATTGAATTTTTAAAATAATGAAAATTTGCAAAAATCAAATTGAAAATTCTTTAAAATTCATTTATTTCGAATTTCAGTCCGATAAAAATATGAATAGCTTAAGAATGCTTAATAGTTTCAGACTATTTTACAAAGTACGATCAAATTCGCATTTACAAGTGAAGCTTTCATTTAAATTTATATATCTAAATTGTAATAAATTTATAATGCGTTTGTCAGTAACGATTTCCAAAACGATAAGCTCAACGTATAACAAAGATTTTAGTATTCTGAGAAAGAGTTAATAATTTTATAAATGAAAAGAAAAAAAATACTTCCTGCCATATTCGATTTTCTAAGCACAAATCTCTAGTTAAAAATTAGCGGTATTATTAAAATAAATTTTCTTTTAAAACTAAAAATAACTTATATAACGTCTCTCAATTATCCTATTACTATTTGACCTGCAACGATATCTTAACGTTACTTACAAATAAAAATTCACTTCGTTACAAATTATTTGATCGTATCAGCTGGCGCCATATAAACATCGATTAAAAATAATCAATATTTTTTTTACAAAAAAAAGTAAAATATCTTTCTAAATTAGAAAGTTTAAATTTTAGACTTATTTTTCTGCACTTGTTATAAAGTTAGACAGATTCAGAAGACTAATTCTTCATAGAAGGTATTTTCTGTCAATAAAAATATCTAGCACGCAAATCTAATATAATAAAAAATTAAATACGGAAATTATACTTACATTTCCGATAAAAATTTTAAAAGCCTTTTTTCTACTAAATCCTGTAGTTTTATTATTACTTATAATGATTGCTAAATGCTTTGAATGCCGTTCATAATATTGAATGTTTTTCTGCATAATTATGTATTCAAAAGTAAGTTCTGTATAAGCACTATACTGTTGTAAGCACGATATATCTTTATTCAGCAAAACTTTTGTGTAAATCTGCTACAAAACTGGCTGATTAAAATTTCTTGAGAAAGGTATGTAGGCATATCCGTTATCTTTTTTTGAATGTACAAAAATTTGCTAAAAGTATTTTAGAGTAAATTAAAATAAAATATTTACCTGAGTCATTTCAGGGTGATTCATTTTAATATATCCGACAAGTTCCTTAGATTGAGAGTTAACTTCTTTCTTCATCTCAAAACTTAATTTATGTGTGGAATCGATTGTATTTGGGATGGCTTCAAGCTCCACATTTAAATGATGAATGTTGTGTAGTATACTAATTTTTAAATTAGATGAACATTGTGGTAAATAAGTATGAGCATCCAGAATTAACTTATCATTTTCATGCTGCCTTTTGTGCAATTTCAATTCATAACCTAATTTTTTGTCAATGGTTTCAAAAAGTACTTTCGACATATAGTCATATTGATTCTTACTGACAAATACATTTAAACTACCTAATGTTTCAACTGGAGTTCCACCAACAGATTTTGCGAAGTCCACAATAAGCTTTTGATAATATCTGTAATTATTGGAATTGATCAACTTTTTGTGATATGATTTCAAAAAGTAACATTTTGTAGGACTAACTTCTTGGCAGATGATAAACGCTTTAGTAATAGAACTGTCGTCAATTCGATTAGTTGAAAATGTAATAGAGATAGGGGTGAAACTTCCGGAAGTTTTTAAAACATATTTATAAGAATATTCGTCAGAGACATCTTTTGAAATTTCCAAATCAAGAATTGTATTTTCAAATTTCTTAGCCTTGAATAACAACTTTTCTCCATTACCGTTTGAGAGCCTTTCTAAATTCGTTGCAAGAAAAGGTATAGTATTTTTCAAAACATTGGCAGAAAATGAAAAAGACTCTCCATGCTTCTCAAATTCTGATTGAACTAATATTTCTGGAATTCGAATAGCTTTGAAATGACCTTGGACTCCAAAAGAATTTAATGAAGTGTTTCCAAGTAATTCTATATAACCTTTTCGTTGTCCATTCAAATCAAAATAACCTAAGATATTTCTTTTATACGGTTGATCTTCAACAGAGAGAGCTATTTTAGAATCTTTCAGCTTTTCATATGGAGTTGTAATAACCGTCATAGTAGATAATCTGTGGTTTTCTACTTTAGTTTCAGAATTTATTGAAAGATTCTTGCCATTCGTCAATCCCATTTTCCCTTCAATTGACAAAGATCTTTTAGTACGTTGAAGTTTCAAGTGAAGTCTCTGGATTTTAATACTTAGAGGATCGGATATTTTAAATCTTTCTCCCCTTCTGTTTCCATTTGAGGATGGTTCCACGCATCCAACTTGGCACATCCTTGAATCGTCAACATCAAAATATACTTCCAAGGATTTCTTGTGTTGATGGTTATATACAATAAACTGAGCTTGAACGTTTTCAAAGTTTTCAAAGGATGAATTTAATTTCCAAGTAGCACTAAATCCGCGATTTTTCTTTTTAATTTCAGATCGCATGAAGATCATTTTATTATTGGGAATTTCAATTTTCATTGAAGACTGAATTTCTTGATCCGACCGTTGAAAATGCATACCGAGATCTAGCTTCTCATAACTTACAAATGGAGTGTGCAATTTTGATTTCAATTCTACACTATTAGGATGAAGATCAAAACTCGATTCTACTTTAAAAACGTTTTCTTTTTTCTTAAAAAATAAATGCGATTTTGTTAATACTGAAGAATCTGAACTGATTATTTCTTGAATCAAATATAAATCCACATTATCAAAAGAATGGCTCGGTGACATAATAGACCCTTTGAAAGAAAGCTGCTTTTTATTATGTCTTTCAGTTAAATTGGTATCAATTTGAATTTCTGCAACATCAATCTCTTTTCTTGAAATAATCATAAATGTTGTTGAGTTTGCATCACTAATTTCTCTTCTGAATGTAACTTTTGTCGGTACCCAACCTCTCGCAATATAAGCCAAATCATATTCTTGATTACCAAGAAACGAGTCATCTCCTGATTCTGCCAAAGAAATGTCAATTAGATCAAATATATGCAATTTAGATATCCTACAATAAGTATCTCCAGTGCTTTTCTTGGAAACTTCCATTACTGAAGACACCAATATTTTATTTTCGTTCTGACGATCAACATCGGGAATAATTTCCAGCAGAAATGTTTTCTTTTCACCTAACTTCTCAGCTAAAAGTGACGCTGTGACATGGCGAGGATTGGACGTTTTTAGATTCAAATCTAAATTAATATTTTTCCTAGGCACTTCATTGGTTAATTTAATTTTCCCTTCTATCATAGGAGATTTCAAATTGATATGAGAAACGCCTTCTTGACTTAAGTAAGCTTGAAGATAATACTTAGATCCAACTTGTCCTACAGCAGTTAAAAATGTATTACTAACTTGTAATGAAACTTTACTTTTTATTGGTGAAGATGTAGCAGGTGTTTGTAAGGAACTTTCAATTTCATGGTGAAATTTTGAATCGTCGCTTAATTTCTTGTATTTATATTTTAACAAGATTATTTTACCATGCTTATACTGAAATTTTGATTTACCTTCTATGATATTATAACTTGTTTCAACTATTTCATTCTCGTAAATGTAATGTTCTCCTGGATGCTCCACTTCAAGTTTCACTGACGCTTTTAAAGGATTTTTAGATTCGCACTTCACGTCTACTATTCCCTTTAAATGCTTATCATCTTTATAACCCAAGTCCACTTCAGCATATAACTTGGGAGTAGAAGTCAATTTTAGATCATGCTTGATAAACAAATGATAATTTACGTTAAAACGAGGGATTTTCAAATGAATTATATTTTCCCCATTGCTCAATTCAGGCATACGTGATTGTTGTACTAAATGAATAAAACTGTTTTCAGGATTTCTTCCATATTTTAAGATCATGTCGTTTTTTAAACTTCCTCTTGGTCCTCTTTGAATTTCCCAATTTAAATACCAATTTACTTCAGGAAATTGTGTTATCTCGAATCTCGAATTTGCATTCATTTTTCCTCGGCCATTTTGTAACGTTCCTGCTAATTTAACTGAATATTTCTTATCTCCAGGCTTTTGATAGTCAATTCCAAAATTTACGGAAATAGATTGTAATTTCTTAGATCTTGTCTCGATTGTTGATCTTAGCATTGAATCACCAAGAGGAGATTCGATAGAAACTTCTGTGCTTAACTTTCCTTCAGCTTTGTGCAAGAGATCTAAATGTCCTTCTTTCATAATAGTTCCTAAATTTAATACCCCGAATTAGTTGCATTCTTTTAGTAATAATAAATAATCTTTAATTAAAAATAATATTTACATTTCTGAAATTCGGATATAATTTATTATTAGACTTAAGTGAAATTATTATTAATTTTTATGGGGAATATTTCTGAATAACGGAAATATTAATCTTATATATTTCTCAAAAAGATTTAAAGATCATTCTTTTTTCGAAAAATTATTCACATTCAATAACAAGATCTGATTAAAGTTCAATGAATATGTATGTAATGTTTCAAAGACAATGAAAGACGATGAAAAAAATTATTTACCCGAAACAGCATTTATGACGTTATTTTTAGAATCCCAGAAAACTTACATATATTGGGTGTCCCAAACTACCAAACTAGATGGATTAGGACCCAGCTGTTTGCTTTTTGGTATAAAATTTATTTAATTACTTTTTTAAAGAAGGATTGTTAGCAATGTCTCAACACCATGATAGCTTGTCAAATATTTGGTCAACCGTAAAAAGTGGATTGCAAAGACAAGTGAAAATAGCTTAGATGGGGCTTAAGATGTAATTTGTCAAATTTATATTAGATTTCCAACTGATGATGTTGATAGAAAGTCAGGTTAATGCAATAGACACGAGTAATGCACATGGGATGAAGATCGTTATCTGCCCATAATAGCTCTTTACATTAGAACGAAACAAGTTATCTGCAAAGGGACATCTTCCAGGCTATAGGATAAAGGGCGTTAAAGGAAATTGTAAGAAATTGCTTCCATCAGTATGATTTATATGCAAATAAACCATTTGTTTATTCTTCAGTAGCCTCAAAACATCATAAGACAAGAAGAAAATTGACAAATAGGACGGTAGTTAAAATAGTTTAAGACGACAGTCAAATTCTCTTCACAAACGAGTCAAGATTGTGTTCAGAGCCAATTAAAAAGAATTCAGTATTTTCAAATGAAAAGAACATGGCATGAGAAATAAATCCAATTTTGTCTCTCGAAAGATCACAAAATAAAGGCTGAGGTATGTTGATTTAGACAGAAATAATTAAAAAGGGACACACGTGTATGTCCAGAATGGTAGAATATTCTAGTTAAAAAATTTTTTCATCATATTTAGGCTTCAGTGACAATATCGATGCTTCAATTTAATGGCCAAACTAACCAAAGTCACCAAAAAAAAAAGAAAAACTTTATGCCATAAAACTTACTTTATTTGGTGACTAGCTTTTGGAGCAAGGTATTGAGAGTATGTAGTGCTTATCCGATCTGAATCCAAACGAACATGTTAGGAACACGTGCGGAAGAAAGAGTTATGGTCGGCCAAGACTTTCTCGACAATTTTACGGCTAGAAACCAACCTTTTGGAGAAATGGGAAAGAACTCCTTAAACTTTACAGATACATTTCATTTATTCTACGGCTAGCAGATGATCAGCCGTTTTAGCTGTAAAGAGAGTCCACATACGCATTGATTTCCCATTAAATGCCAAAGAAAATCATTTGTTATATCTACTTTCTAAATGTTAAAACTATTGAAATCTCCAAAACGTTTGCGACAGCATTTTCTTTGTTAAAATAATAAAAAATTTTTAAAAAAACTTCCTAGTGGCATATATTTGCGATAGTATATAAAAACCAGTCTCATTTTTTCCAAAAACAAATGTCTGGAATTTGTGAATTTCTTCGAAAAAGCGAGTTATCCTTTAATTACTTTTAGACTATAGGACAAATTTGAAGCAATTAAATAATGGGTAAAATAAGTAATTCTTAAAATTATTAACTAATTTATGCGGATTTGCGTAGGAAAGTTAGTCAATTTTGTTGAGTATTAATTAAGTTTATCATCATCGTTTCAAAGTGATTCAAAATTATGAAGTTCATCACAAAACTGCCTTCCTATAATTTCAAATGGGACGTTAATCTAAATAAACTAAATCAATTTTTTAGGAGAAATAATTATTAATGTTAACATAAGAAACAATAAAACTATATCTAATATGAATTATTTTTAAACTGTGAAAACAGGAAATTTTTAAATTTAAAAAAAACGAGTCACAGTGTACCTTTTACAACTACTGGCTTCGATAATGGCTTATTTGTTTTGAAGACGAAACTCAAATGATGCTTTCTTCCTTTAATAACTGTAATAGAACTGTTGACACGTGTGGGCTCTTGGTCCAAGTAGTAAAACATGCCAGTTGTTTCATATATATCTCTAGATATAGATGGAGTGATTTTACTTGTAAGGTTCACCGAAAATATTTCTTTGGAGTTGGTGTGAAGCTCAAAAGATCCTGTCATGAGCCTTTCGTTCTTACTGTATGAACCTAAAAGAGGAGAAATTATGTATTTCGTTTAAAATTTTCAGTAGCCGTTTAGTGGATATGGTAGAATATAATATTTAAAGTTACCGCTTCCTCCTATTATCTTAAAAGGAGATGTAAGTTGCACAGAGAGTTGCTGGTGATCTTTATGCTGTTTAACTTCTAAGTCAGCAGCGAATCTCCGTGGAATCTTTGATCCAGGTGTATCCAGAGAAGCTTTGTATTTCATGTTTGCACCCTTTTGAATGAAATAACATGCTTTTTAATAAACGAAATAAAGATCTCGAAAAAAGAAAGAAAAACAATACAATTTTAAATCATCTTTTAATTTTACAGTTCTGGGGGAGTAAAATAAGTAATTCTTGATAAAAATATTTTCATTTTTAAAAGGAAACTACGAAAATTTAATCTGATATTTGAGAATCAATACTTTTGATTAAACAAAAGCTCATTTAAAATAAGAGTCTGTTTACTGACAAACAGTCAAACTGGAAATATCTGAATTTTCATCAATCGCTTTAAAAAATTAGAATTTTAAATGAGACACACGTGATTGAACTGCAAACTTGGGTCATGAACCTCAAAAACAAATAAATAGCTCTCTTTTGTGACCTCAAAGAAGTTGGTAAACTGAGGCTTATTTTTAGATTTTAATAGATTATATCGTTGTCATTTAGAATTTGATCACTAGAAGAAAGCATATTCGGTTAATGCGATGATAGAACTCAAAAATTTAGGGCAAAGAATTTTCTTTTCACAGAAACGATGGATACTATGAATTTTCGTGTGAAGAAAGTTTATTTATTTCAATATTTGTGTAATCGTCATACTTTCAGGCACAAATCAAAATCATGTCATTTACCATGCAAAAAAAGGAAATTTATTCTGATCTTGAAGATCAAAGAAATTAAAACAATTTCAAAAACCTGGCTCTCAAAAATGCCTTACTATTTTAAGAAATAAAAAAATATGATATTATTCAGTTACTAAATTTTAAAATATAGATTTATGAGGGAATGAAGAGAAGTAACGTTAAGGAAGTTATTTACATTTAATCATCATCAATTTTCGCTCAATCATTGAATCAAGAAATCAAGTGAGGTAAATATGGCTGATATAGAACTCTCGTATTCAATATAAGAAAATGTACCTTTCCTTACTTAAAATGAAAACTTTCTAAAGCAATCTATGAAAAAAATCGCCCCTTCACTAGTATTTTAAAAGAAAATTACTGCAAAAACCAGTCTTCTTCTGCATTTAATATTACCACATAAAAGGTTTGCGAAAATTCTAGCTCAAAAATGATATTGATCTAAAATAATACTTGCAGGAAATCATTACCTTAGTAGTAAATGTTTATAAAATAAAAATATACTGCATTAGAAATTTTTCTTAAAATATAGCAATAAAATCGGCTTACATATTAGAGTTCTGCTAATATTGTATTATTGAATCAGTAAAATTTCTCTAAATCGGATGTTGGTACAGAATTGTCAAAACCAACATCCGAATTTCTTTTTTCAACATCTCTCGAATAATTTTTAAGAGAAAGGATGACATCCGGTATTGCAGCGGATGTACTGAGTCAAAATTCCATTCTATTAAATCTAATATCTAATTAAATACCAGAAAAGATTTTTTTTATAAATTATTTTCAGAATTTTCATATTTAATTTAAACAATTATTTTGAATATGTAAGTTATCGGCCAGTTTGAGTTTAATAGGGTTTCTATCTTTATATATACGAATCGATATAGATGTCACTAGAAAAGGCCAAAATATTGAAAAAAAATTGCAACAATTTGGATAGAATGCCCTAGAATTGATAAAATTATTTATTTTACCAACTGAGATTTAAAAAAACTTTAAAATCAATTCTTACGTAATGTTTTGGAATTTCAAGGTGAATTTCATAGGATCTAAAGCTGCCATCAGATTTCTTTAAAGCAAATTCAGTACTTCCAAATAATAGGAGATATGGAAAAGTTTTAATCACAAAAGGCTTAGGAACTTCCACTGTGGTACAAGCTGTGATACCAAGAGTATTTTGTAGACCCTTGAAACAGTAATCGATTTTCTTTTGCATTTTGCCATAGATGCGCTTCTCTTTATGATGAGCATCAATTTCTAGTGCATCAGTACTGAAAAATAATTGATACTTAAGTGAAAAGAAATTGAGTTTCATATTTGAAATACATTTATTATCAAATTATACTCTTCTTATAAATGTATAAGAACGTTTTGAAGGACTAAAATTCTAAATCAAAAGTTTAAATGGCTCCCATGATTCATCACATGCCATTTATTAGAATATTAATCTTAGTGGTTTTACATGATATATACACTACTATTCAGGGAAATGCACTACCGAGAAAGTCTTGAAACACAACATATTTTTCTCGGGGAATTCAAAAAGTCCATGGCACAAATGGTTGAAATAACAAAAGAATATCACTAAGGGAAAACATGATAAATTTAGTATGATGTTCATTATAATAAGTTATTAAATTAATTTTATGATGTAATTTTTAATAAGGTAGCTGATCAAACATTAGATTTAATAATAAAGAATTGGAATAATCGCTAAACGGATATTTCAAGATATTTCATTAAAACTCAATATGCGTCTTAAATAATTTAAATTTCACTCTGTTGATATGAAAATTAGCTTAATACGCCACGTATTTCGGACATTTTCAAAACTAGATGAGTCAAACAAAGTAATGGACCATTAATTAATTTTACTAAAATACCAAATATAAAATATTTAATAAGACTGCTTGCCACTCTTCAAATCCATCAAACAGCTGCTTTTCATTAGCCACATAATGAAAATCAGATATGGATGGTTCTGTAAGAATGACAAGACTTCGATTACGACGCCTTACATGTTCTGCAATTCAGTTTTTCAAATGCCCTTTTGCCTGTTGTCTTCTAAAGATATTTTTACAAATGTTGCTGCAGTGATCGAAGCCAAATTCGATTTAAATTATTTTCTTCCATGCAAAATTCGAATATTTCCGTTTCTTGCCTCACTGAAATTTTCCTAGTTTGTGACGAAAATGAAATTTTCAATGTAACAAATGTTTCTGTAGAAGAGTTTAAAACTTATAGTTTAATGAAAACTATAAGTCTGTTAACAAGATTATACTTTGGTTTGAACAAGTGGCTTGGAAAAGCTTGGCGACTTGAACAATGTTACTTGTAAACTTTGTTCTTGTATATGCAGAAGACATACAAAAACAATATTTACAGGTATTTTCATTGTTCTCCTTTATTAATATACTACAATTATGAAATATTTTGTGCAGTTCACCATAACTGTTTTTAGAAAAGATTCTTCAACTCATTTTTAAAAGGCAACAGGTCTTTTAATTCTCTTGTTAAGACATTAAGGGATTGTTATTGATACACACAAAAGTTTCTCCCATTTTCTTTCAGATTGTACATGACAACTAAGAAAATTTCTTAATGTAAACGACTAGAAATTACCAAAACTATATCTAGTAATTTATAACATGAAAGGCAATCTTATCTTAAAAAAGTAATTCTTCGTTCACCAATTAATTAATAAGTAGAATTCTAAGTATTGTGCATTAAAGACTTTTCATATATAAAGCAGTCAAAATTAATAATATTTCATAGAAATTATATTTACCTCAACTTTATCAATGCAACATTTTCAGAAGGCATTGTCAAGCTGGCTATCGCAATGTGTCCGTCCTTAACGTTGAATTTTGCTTCTATATCAGATTGTAAATATAATCGGGAGAGAATTTTGACATCTGGCCTGTGTTTGTTTGACTGAATACCAACAGTTGTGGCGAATTCTATGTTTGCACTACAACAAATTGACAGTATTAGTTTCTTTCAAATATTTAAAATTATTTTTTTAGATTTTTATATAATAAATTCTTCTCACCTAGGCTGGAAATGGATGTGGACATCAGCATTTCGAGGCAGAGATAACAGATCTACTTTACTTCTGGCAGTAACTCCTACAGTTGAAGTTCCAGTGAAGTCGAAGGTATATGATCTGCCCGTTATGCTAGGTATTACAAGTTTAGAATTCATGAAAACTAAGCTGTGAGAGAAGTCTGCATTATTTTCGTGTGCCAACTGAAAGAACGATATAAAAAATATATAGTGAAGAAATAATAACCCGAATCGAAATATTCAAAATTCATTGAAAGGGAGAATTTTCATAGACAAAAAAAAAGTGAAGACACACGCATAATATACATTTTCACTAAAATTATTTTTGCGAGATAAATATATGAAATATACCTTATTCGTTATTTCAGCAATTCGAATCATTTCTCCGAGTCCAGATAGATCAGATGCAGATCGATAAAAGATTTCAGTATTCAAGGCCCTGACAAAAAGGGATAATTCAGAATCACTCTCCCCAGTTAACTGAAAAAGAAGGATATTTTCTGATATGAGTTTAAAAATCGTAAATTTGTTGATAAATTTCATAAACTCGTATATGTTATTCACAGTTTTAATTTGCATTTCCTTTACATTCATTCATATTCCCCAGTTTTAATTTACTTACATGCTTTGAACTAAATAAGCTCCAGGATCTTTCTTTTGAGGGTTTATCTTTAAATCCGATAACTTTCTTTAGTAATTCTTCCAGTCCTTCAGCTCTGATACTAAGCTAGAAGAAAAGAAAAAAAATTAATTAAAGGTGTTTGGAGACTTAAGTGTATTTTTTCTAGTATAATATTAGGTTGTCCAAATGAAAAGTGACAAGTTGAATGAAAAGAATACTTTTATTGGAAATCAAAATAAATTGCCGTGGGTGTTGTAACATAGATCCCATCGTTCAGGAGCAGGTCTATGTCTTTGCTGTAGAAAGATGGTGATTAATTCTTGAGGAAATCCTACATAGCTTCCTTCACTTGATCTTCCGAATGGAAATGTGTCCCCTGTAATGCTCTCGAAAATGGCCCAAAAATGTGGAAATCACGAGATGACAAATCCGGACTGTACGGCAGGCGTTCCAACACTTTCCAACGGAATCTTTTTAAAGTCGTCAGGGTTCCACGGAAGACGTGTGAGAGGGCATTTTCATGGAAAATAATCACTTGTTGTGTGAGAAGGCCTGGCCATTTGTTTTTTATTGCTTTCCGTAGTTTCGTCAGAGTACTGCAGTATTGTATTGAATTGATAGTGTTCCCTTGGGGCAGGAAATCAATCAAGAGTGGTCCACGGCAATTGCAGAATCAGAAACCGTACAACCGAGCGTTGTTCCGATATGGACGCATCCATGAGTAGCGTGACTTTTCTTTCGATTAATTTCCTATACGAACAGCTTACACTATTGAACGCCGTATGCAGTGCGCCACTCCTTCTATTCTTTACATCCCTTTTCGGTGGCGTTGCTATAGCTGCAGTTATTCCGACACAATCGCATGTGTCCACTTTTCATTTGGGCAATCCAAATATCTCAATAATATTTCTGGCACTTTAAACTTCAAAGAGTATTTAAATATTGCATACAGGAAACAAAATGTGAATTTCAAAAAAAAAATGATATTTATCTTTTTGAAAACTTTAATTAAAACAAAAAAAGGTGCCCTTTTATAAATGTTTGGAAATGCATTGATATTTTTCAAAAAATATTTAATTTATTGAATTTTAATAGTTTTTCTACTTACTTCTAACAAGTTTATGTTCACATCAAAAATACCCACATTTAAACGGGTATAAACAGAGCGTGGAATTTTAGAGTCAGGGGAGTGAATAATGTCAGCTTCAATTCCTCCTCCGATGTTCAGGGATTCGCTAAATCCAGTCACCTCGATATTCTTAGAATTTTCCCAATAGTTGACTTTCGGTGGTTGTATCTGTATATTATCAAGTAATTTCTTTATTTTCTGTTTATCAGGGGATGAAGCTTTATTCAAATTTTTTATGGAGGTATACACATAGCCAGCAACTAAAAAGAGGGAAATATAATTAAAGATTATAACCATATAATATAAAACTTACATAATCTTTTTGTATGATATAAAAGTAAATTTGAATGATAAAATCTTAAGATGCTTAATCCTTAGATTAAGAATGGTTTCAATCTCAAAGTATCCTTTAAAATGAGGACTCAAACAATCAGGCAAATGCTTTCTCTGTTTTTTCATTCTATAAAATACGTGACTCTGTTCGACTGCAAAATACATGACTCTGTTCGACTGCAAAATACATGACTCTGTTCGACTGCAAAATACGTGACCCCTTTTAACCGATTGGAAGATTACTTATTAATGGATTCCTTCTTTTTTAATCACCCTAACTATTACACCTGAAAACAATGGAGTAAAACTATCTATAGGGTTAACAGAGGACAGAGAACTTGGTTATTATTATTGGGTGTTATTTCCTAATGATGCAATGGCGTAGCATTTACAATGTCTACAAAACAAATAAGAATGGCTTTTGGAAATATTAATTTTCTTCTCCCATTTTAGGCAACAAACTTTTAAAGAAACTGGGAAAAGTTTATTAAAATGGATCAAAAAATATTTACGAATGAATGCTATCCTTAATTATATAAATGAGCCTAACGCTGTAAATCTACGTACCTTGTGAATCATTCTCACTTTCTGCTGTTTCTTTGATTTTGTGAAATTGTTGATCGTCAGCATGTTTTAAAACACTGGCAAAGGCAGAAATTCTGACTTCGTAATTTTCATTTTTGTTTGAATATATCTCAATGAATTCGTCGGGCCTTTTCTACAAAATATTAATATAAAATAATTATCATAAAAAATAAATGGTTATCATTTATAAAAAATATTTTAAAATGTATTGTAAAAACCTAAAACAAACAATTTTTTCATCTCTAAAGATATTTTTGAAAATTAATTCATTACATTTAGTGAAATATAAGCTTCTTAAAAATCAAAGACCAGTTTTTCAATAATTAAACAATATACTTACATCATTAATTCGCCTGAATGCGTCTATAGCGGCCAGTCTCAGTCTAGTAGATTTTGAACTGTCTTTAACACATGCAATGATGTTTTCACGCGCTTTGCCATGATATCCCATGTTGCCAAACGCTTTCAAAGCTGCTAAAATCTGAAAATATGATAGGATATGTTAAAAAAATTAGCAAAAAGAACTTATTTCTGAATTATCTATTTTAAATTCGATGGCTTTAGTTTAAAGGTCTTCAAAACTGCTTTTTGAGTTAATTATCTTAACTTAGTTTTAGTTTCAATATTAGAATTAAATCTTTTATATTTAGCAATATTAATAGTTTTCTTATTAATATACATATTTTTCAAAATTATATGAAATTCACTATCGTAGATTTTAGTGAAAGTTTGTGAAGGAAAAACTTTCAAATTGAAACTGAAAACATTCTTGTAATTCGCAGTCTTACCTTATCGTCGTCATCAGCAGAACAGTTCTGACCCAGATACTGGTTGAAGATTGATATTACTTCATCCACTGAATCTATAACAGCACAATTCTCTAAACTACATAGTTTATGAATCATAGCAGAGACTCCAAGTATTACAGACATAGAATAATCCATTTTTAAAAGTGGCTAAAATAAAAATATATAAAAAAATAACATCCATAATCATTAAAGATTATAATTTGCTTCATTTAAAATCTTCTGTAATAATTTCTAACAAGGCTTAGGTATTTTCATTATTCTATGGTGACACGGTAAGTCAAAACAGTATCCGAATACTTTTTATTGCTCACAATTTATAAAAGCTGAATTCAAGGAAAATAGGTCATTCAGCTTGGAAATACGTCCTTTAAAAAAAAAATCTGCAAACTGCATTCAGATTAGAGGCCATCTACGTATTTATATTGGCATTATCTTCAATTTTTTATAATTTCGACTCCAATTTTTTCGTCTTATAAATGATCCTCAATATTGAAAAAATTCCCAGACGCAAAATTTTCAAAAAATTACCGGAGATACGCAATAAAAAGATTTAATGGCTGTTTTAAAAAATAAAAATGCAGGAGAGAGATCATTCTATTAATATTTTCTTTCATTCAAGTTTTCATTCCTATTGTTAACATGGTTTGCTCTAAAAAACGGTTAATGTTTTATTTAAAAATTCATCATTACGAGCGAAAAGACATGACTAAATAGTATTTCGAAATGCATGATTTTATTTGCCTATTGTATTGTAAAAAATAAATAGATAATGGTTAAGTAGAATTTTTGTGACATATTGTTTAAAATAATAAAAAAAATTAATGATGCGTTTAGCACTTAATATTATTAAAAAATCTTCGATACAAAAAATTTGGAACTGTTGAAAAATAAAAGAAAGATGTGCTTATTTCTGAAATATTCCTTTATAATTAAAACATGAATAACATAATACAGTTGATTTGTAATGTTCAAAATTCCAACAAATGATATTTTAAATTTTATATTTAATCTGTTTTTTTTTTCAGAAAGAGTATTAAACAGGAACAATTATTTTGCCGAAACAATTTTAATCTTTTTGATTCTTTTAAAAACTATTTTGTCGTGGTGTCATTTACAAAAATGGAGTTACTTTTGCCTTTTATTCATTGACACATTTAACATATAACTTCATATTTTATACATATTTTTGCTTCTGAACTTTTTTTTATTATTTAATGGCCAAACCAAATTTCGCTTGAAATGTAAGTAGAGTAGAATTTATTGCTTATATTGATTTTTCTCACTCACTTTAATATTTATTTCAAATAATAGTCATAAATAATAATAAAGAAACGTTGAAAGACATGGCTTGTTTTCCGTTTCATATTAGCGAATTTTTATTTCTGCCAGAAGATCCTTTTATATAATTGATGCTCTCCAAACTGCAGATTTTTAGAACAATTTCTTTCAGGATTTTTTTCTGATTTCGTAAGTTGATATTTCAAGTGAAAGTTCTTTATTTTATGAATTCTCCGCAGAAACCAAAAATTTATAAATGTTAGGTATTTTTTAAAAAATTTACTTACAGACAATCTGTATGTCTCAATAAGCAAACGAAGGAAAGATGTTAATTTTTCAAAAAAAAAAAAAAAAAAAAAAAAAAAACCTTATTGAAACTTACATCATGTGTGTAATCTCAGTGTTATTACTAATTAAATGCTGCATTTGTTGGGTATTTTTGAAATCGAAATTAAAAAGAATTTTGAAATTAAATCAAAACGTTTTTGATCAATATGCTTTTAAGTATTTTCAGATATGTAAAGCTATTTGGCATTATTGGAGAAAAGTGCTTTTCCTTGCATCTCTGCATTTACTTTGGATGAAAAAGGAGTAAACGCCCTTGTAAGTTAAAAACATCTGTTTTGTATTTCTAATTGAAAATCACTGTTTAATGTTGTATCGGGAATTTTAAAAAAATTGCACACTTAGTTCATCTTTCTTAAAACTACTAAAACTTTAACATGTTTTCTGATCTGATATAAGCTTAATTTAGTTTTTTACCAGTCTTAAACGGAACGCAGTCAAATAACAACTCTCCAAACACAAAAAGCATATGATATTTTATTGTCATTACTTTCTACTGAGAATTACTTATTTGTTTATTTCGAAAATGATATCTACTTCAAACAACTTACAATAACTGAGGCGACTGCTTCCTTCGTAGGTTTTGATATTAGGGCAAAAGATGCTGGCCAAAGTTTTGCTTTTAAGCCAGTTATATCTTGATTTTCTATTAATTTCACCATAAGTTTAACAGAAGCATCCGTTCCAATCACAGGTAAAGTGTCAACAAAAAGGTCCCTTGAAAGAAAAGGAGAAAATGTAGGCAGTGATTAAAAGCACCACTAAATAGTTGTAAATGATTAATCCGCTAGAAGCAATATGAAATGTAAATATAATAAGCAAAAAGTTTTCTTGGGAACATTTAAAAAAGGCCTATGACTTTAAATACTTTATTCTGAGAATCTGCATTCAGGATCTCAAAGCTTTATATACTGATATTTGTAAATGCCTTTAAAAAGTGAAACATTTGTATAAGGTACAACAAAATTTCCACACTGTTTATAATACCAAAAATCAGAAGGATAGGCATTTATTTGTTCCTTAATGCTCTGAACAATGTAACATAGTAAAATTTTGCTCACCTTATTTTCTTTGACGAGCACAATTTTCCGTTTTGAAGAAATCTGTGCATTTTTTCAAGTTGTTCGTATGACAGGCCTTTTGTTAAAGAGACAAGTTTCATAAAATCACTACTGACGCTGATGTCGACGACATTAATGTTTTTTGAGCAAAGCTTTCTTAAAATACGTTCAGCTTCCTTTTCGTTACTGTCTCCTTTCCTTGATTCTTCTAAATCGAATAAGATGTCTTCTGATAGCAAAGGTTCTTCTAAAAATAGTTAAAGATGATTAGAATCATGCTTGAAATAATCAATTGTGTCTTTCCAACTTCTGTTTAGGGACATTAAAAAAAATTATAAATTTATAAACTGAAATAATTTAGTTCTGAACCATTGTATTCTGTGGGCAAAAACAAGATTCACGTACTTTAAGTAATGATAAATTGAAGTTTAACTTAATTTTCAATTGTTTAGAAATGCGAAATGAAAAAAGATTTACTTTATAAAATCTTTATGAATACAAGCAAAAATGTTAAAAAATTGTTTCTTATTAAATTTATTAATATTTTGTTTGTCCATGTCTGTTCGAAAAATAATTATAAATTTTATCTGTTTATAAATTTGACATTAAGATAAATTAGAAGTTAAAAATCAATATAAATATGACGGTTTAATACTTATTTAACCCTTTAAAATATTCGTTTACCTAGTTGAAAGTTATCTGCAGTCTTTTTTTCAATAAGCTCTTGTTCAGAACTTCCTGAAAATTCAATCCAGCTGTTTTGATCTTTCAATGGTGGCTTCATCCTTTCTGATTCCTTACATTCTACTTTCTTGATAATGCCTTCTTCAATGTGCTGTTTACACTCTAAGTGATCACTTTCAAAAATTAAAGAAGATGGGATTTTCTAAGGGAAAAAATTCGGTCAGAAAAGCATTTGTAAGAACAATTTGTTCAACACATTGCATTTTTCAATGTGTTAATAATTTTCTTACTTGTTTTAGAAGAGAGCTAAGAAATGTGTGTCTGTTGGTACAGCTTTTCAAGTCTTTTTCTTTCTTTAGAACCAATTCTTTGCCATATTTGATGGAATATTTTGTGTTGCACTTCCCTAAGCTGTCATACTAAACACACAGAAATAATTATTTTCAAATCAGTTAACAAAAATGTAAGTTATCATTCTTTAATTTATTTTGTTTATATTTAAACAGATTTTTAGTAACAAAAAAATCCGGTACTATTTATTATACATGTTTTATTTATAAATATTTAAATGAGATTTTTATCATGTTTGTTCATATTGCTAGATTTTTAATACAAGCAAACGCTTTTTCTTAGTGTATAAAAATGAGATCGTTTAACACTTAATCACTGTAAAAAAAATCACGAATGAAAAAAGGAATCTACCATTCTTATTTTTCAGTTGTATTTTACGAACCATATCTTTCACTATTAGTGACGAGAGACTAATAATAAATTATAAATGCTTTATTAAAAGACATTTCATGATTTTTAAATATAATTCCCGGATAATATATTAAATTCGAAATTAAAACACAATGTATCAGAGGACTAATTTAATAAAACTTAACTAAATGGAAATTTCACAAAATATATTTAGACAATAATTATGAAATATATAAAAGTGAATTCTCTTAATTCCTGGTTAAGGTCTAAAAATGCAAGTAAGAAAATATGAATAATTTTTTATACTTCTTCAGTTTCTTCTGGAGTATCGAGCTTTGACATAGTGATGACAAAAGTAGAGATGAGGGCCTTTTTAATATTAAGAGACTGTGTACTTTCTTCAAGACTTGGGCACACTGTTTCAAATGTTCCATCTGCGTTGGAATAAACTAACGGCAATTCAAGTTTTCTCTTCAAATCTTCTTTTTCTTCTTCAGTTAGTTTTTGATTAATGCGAATATTTTTCATCTATAAAACAAATTGGAAAAAAGATAGAGTGATGAAAAAGAATAACAGTGATTAATAAATTGTTCCTCTGAAAATAGAAGATGCATATTATGAAATATAATATGGATGATTGTAGAAATATTATATAATAATATGTTATATTTTTCTTAATAAAATATTAGTTCAAGCTCAGAGAGATCTAAAATGTTATAAAAATATAATTAAATGTTCATATTACTCATCAGTGCGCATGTACTATCAAGCCATGAAATAATTAGAAGCAGGATACATAGAATTAAGAATCCATTATTGCTTTCTTACAATGTTAATATTATTTCTGAAAAGAAAGATTTACATATATTCTTAATGGATGGCATGTCAATTACCTCCAACCTTGGCGACAAATTTAGAGATTAGAAGACTTTGGCAATGAAAATGAAATTTCCAACAAACACGAAAATTATATCGACATCTCTATTAGAAGCCAAGATCCAAAGATCCTTCTAGAAAAATTCCACGCTCCGTTCGGAAAACCTACAGTAAATATATAAGCGCAAGAGACTAAAGAGATTCGTGGAATTCTCACTTTGGATTGTCGATCGTGCATTGAACACTCCAACTGCAAAATGAGCTGCTGTTGTATTTTGTCATCATGTATTATGTAGTTCTACAAGAGCTGTTTTATGTGCACACCTCGGCTGTGGTTTTCGTACCTATGCTTTGTGTATTCTTTCGGAATAAAGAAAACACAAAGTCTGCACTTCGTGTCTCCTTTTGTTCATTATCCAACGCGCTGAACTTCTTTCACCATACACATAAAGAACGAATTTCGGTAACAATATTTGTGACAAGCGCACCAAAATTAAGTTTTTCCCTTTTCATTTATAAGTTTAGATAAATGTGTCTTACCGAAGCATTTTAAAATTTCATGAAAAATATTTGTTACTTTTTCGGTATGAACATTATCTTATTTCTTTTGTAAAAGAATTTTTCAGATGAAATTTGAATTTTGAAAAATACATCGCCTCTTTTGGAACAAACATAGCTATAAAAATAAATTCTGTAGAATATATAAAAGGACATGTGATGTTTCATACTTACTTTGAGTAGAGTATCACACTTGGTAAGAATATGGTACTCCACTTCTGCTTCTATAGAAGATTTCTGTTTTTGATTTCCACCATAAATTACAATGTTTTCTGACTGATAACGATAAACATAAGCCGATCCCACCTTCCATTGTAATTTTTCTTGTTGCCCTGAAACCATATTTATTTTCAATAAAAATCTATTTTTAACTGAAATTTAATGAACAGAGCTCTTGTTATTAATCTCTATCATTTACTATAAAACATTTAAATACCCTAAGGATTCTAACTAATATCTTATCATATTAAATCATGGGATGTATATTGAAAATTCAATATTCTCTAATATGTTATCAGATATTTAAAAAAAAGAAACGACTTTTTATTAATCTACATATAAGAAAATAAAAACATTTTCAAAAACTTTAATTCAGAAGAAAAATTTAGTGAATGTAAAAATCACTCATATTTTCTGACAATTGCTTAGATTTTATTAAAGGCGAAACATAATATCTAGTAAGACTACATATTCCACGGCTTATATAATAGAAGTATTTGGTAATTTTGATTTTAAATTAATCTTGTAAATGTCCTCTATACTAAAAATTATTTTCATGCATTTATATGAATTGATCAAAGGAATAAATAATTTTCTAAATCAATATCAATTTAGTTTCTTTTCCCATTCTTATCATGTAATTAATGCTTCCGTTTGCAACATTAAGTTGAAGTGGATAATTATTGAATAATATGCACTTACTTTGAGTACATTGTTTTGCACAGTAATATCTAGTTTCTTTCTGAAAAGGGCCTAAAAATAAAAATAAAATACTTTTAAAACATAATTAAGCTAAAACAAAAAAATGAGCAAGATGATAATTAGCGGATAATTCTCAGCAAATATTAGCTTCTGAAGAAAAAAAACGAGCATTTCGTTTAACAGGTTTAGAAGATCAGTAAATGGTTTGAAATGCTTAAACAAGCAGGAAAATATATTACTTCTGTTAGAATATTGAATGAATCAGTAATGAAGTTCAAAGCCGTATGGGATTTAAAGATTTTAATTTGTTAAGATTCCGTCCAGTGGTTTCTGTCTTTCCTACTATCTGTTTAATCACATATGCGGATACGCAAATTCCTCAGAGGCAGTTCATCAAAGGCTGCTTTTTCATGTTTTGAAAAGCATTGCAATGGAGCTAAATCATGTTCTCATTACAAACATGGAGCATGCAATGACAATTAAATTTTGAAATCTTGTATGCACATTGAAAGAGGAAAAACAATACAGTGTCACAGCACAGAGTAAATCTACGGGCCATTAGATATTAAATTGTATGCACAGTTACAAAGGCCATATTACAAATGCCAAAACTGATTGACATTTTTTTAGAAATGTTAGAAAGCGATGTAATAAAACGTATAGACTCTTAAGGAGAATAATATCCAGTATAACGATAAAATTAAAAAAAAAAAAATCACAGTAAAGTATTTTAGTGACTTTAGATAATTTAGTATTAAAATTTGACCCAAAGTAGATATTTCATCTAGTTTAGCGAACAACAAAAATATACAAAGTATCCAGAATTATAAAATGTAATTTCAAGCAAGAGAGTACGCCGATTGCTAAAATGTACGTTAACAAGGCAATGAAATATTATATACTTCAGCATTTTCGTATGAATACGTTTGAATGCCATGTATTAATTTTCTTTGTAACCTCATTTAATAGATAATGGTCAAACAATCTTAAAAGCACATTCTGAAACAGATATTTTAGTAAAATCCCTTATTTTGCATAAATAAAGATTTCATTCGCAATCATATCTCATAATCTAAAATCTTTATATCTGGGTACTTAAGATATAAAGATTTCATTTTTCAAATTATGACATGGACGTCATAGTTTTCACTAATTTGATTCGTTCAATGATGATTCATAAGTCATTACTAGTCATGTTGAAAAGGGATAATGCATGCGATATCTTGTTATCAACAACTGCTTTATGAAACGAAAAAGAAAGTACAAGCAAAATCAGGTGACTTTGACAAAATGTTTCAAATGAAACAAATCCTTTTTCAGAGAAATTATAGATTATTTTATCTAATAACTCTCTGTTGTTGCCTCGAGAATATTCATTGTTTTTATTAATATAATGCGTGTTTCGTATACCCTGGTTACAAAATTAATAAAGTCGGTAGTTTCTCTGAATACTATGAATAAAAATGCACGCACTGTATGATGAATCCACAAGTAAAACAAAAATCCCTTGACTGGTTGTTTGGCATTTATTATTCTTAGGAAAACAATATAATTCGAATCATAGCTGTGCTGCAAGAGTGGAACTCGAAGGCGCTGGTGTATAAACAGTGCATTTGCATTTTATTTAATCAAAGGTTCTACTTTGAAGCACGTAAGCTAATGAGTCATCGTCAACTTTTAAAAGCTGAGGTTTAAAAATCATTTTCACACTTTATCCAGATTAATATGCTTAGTTATTTTTCTAATCAAAATTTATATTATTTTAAAGATACATAATAATATTTTTGTGCTATATTATTCTTTAATAATAAGATCTATTTGCGTATGAAAGCTTAATTAAATCTATTTTTGCAAAAGACACATTTCTTCTAGTTTTTGAAAAAGATTATCTTAGCGAATTAAGGACATAGAAAATTAAAAATATTCTGGTGAAATATATGACAACGAAAGATAAATTTTTAGCAAAATTTTAGTATATGGAAGGTGAAATAAAAATTAATTAAACATTTTTTTAAGATATTTATAATCTAGAACAATTTTCATATTATGTTACTAATTTATCAAAGATATTTATCATTTGAAGTGTGAATATAGCAGCACAAACTTAATGAATTAAGAATATGTTCTATTAATTCAGTATTAATTAAAATATTCCTACATCTTCAAAATCAATTCAGTTAGAATTATTTATTAACAATTTTTTAAAAAATATTTCTTAGTATTGGTTATAAATTCCAGAAAATATGAAAGAAAGTAGTATTAAAGTTAGTATTCACGAGACCAGTACATTTTCTTGGTTAACTATAAAATCAAGAAGCTTTAATATATAATCAAACAATATATTTATGCATACTAATCAATATCTCAGAGGACTTTTAACTGAAATACTGAAAAAATTTTGTCAAAGTATTTCCAATGGAAATTTTTTTAAATGTCTTGCATTAAAAGTAGAGAAATTCCCAGATGCTTATTGAAATTTTACTAATAATTATTTGCATTCAAAATTCTTCTAATATATTAAATGTATTGATGAAATTGATAATCCTGAAAATTGCTGAGTAATGTAATTTTTTTGTCAGTCAATCGGAACTAATTTTCAGAATCAACCCAGAATATACCAATATATCCTAACACTAATACTAATGCAAGCTAAATCACTTACCAGCAACAACAATTCCTGTCACACACGCCAGCGCAAGCAACCTCAACCACATAATCGCTGAGAAGTCAATTTGGATGTAAACCTTATCCTTAATGCTTTCTATTTATACTATATTTAGAAAAACTTCTGTTAAGTAGCTTACACTAGAAAACACTTTCAGGGAAAGTGCAACATCATACCGTGACGAAATATTTAAATTTTTGCCTATATAAGCAATATGAAGGTCAAAGACTATTATGTAAACACACTCTTAATTATCAGATAATAAGATCTGGGCGTCTCATATTCACCTCATCTGCCTAAGAAATTATGTTGCTGACATTTTAATAAATGAAGAACGAACCATGAGAAATTTTCTTTTCTTATCTAAATAAAACTTAATTCTTTGGACTTAGGACTTTATATGAATTTTTTCGAAAATCACTTCATGTTTTTTTCAGCGATAAATTTAAACTCTTAGAAGAATAAAAAGCGAACAATATAATTTTTTTTCCTTTAGGTATTATTCAAAAGAACATCTTGAAGCTGAAAAGTTTGAGTTAAAAATTAACTATTTCAGTTTCAAATCAATGAATTTGATTAATAGTTAAATTACAAGGAATGATTAACTATCATATATATTTATTGAGTTTCATCAAATGAGCTTTTATCATTTACTGCCAATATTTATTGTTATATTTTTTTATTTTTTAAAAAATAATATTCCGTTGCAAATAGTAAAGTAAACATGCAAGTTAATTTTTAATGATTACATAGTAAGGAGTTTTTTTTTAAACCAATGGAAATTCAATAACTTAATGTTCATGGGAATAGATTATAAAAATATTTTAGAAAAAGAAATAAAAATGTAACAGTTAATAAAACTTTAATGAAGTTTCGTCATTAAAAAAAAAACTTAATTGTCAATGAAAAATGTAAATTTCTTCTTACCAGAAAAGAAATAGAAACTAAATACTTAAATTAAAATGTCTAATTGAAAAAAGTACTAAACTTCTCTAACAAAATCTTTTACAATAATAAATATAAAACTTTAATCAATAAGATTCATTTCCACTGGCAACCAGGAAATATTTCCTCTCAAAATTTTTCTACACTTTTATTTGAAATAGAATTTTTAACAGATTAAACTTTATTTAAGTTGTCGGAAGTCTGAAATTGTCGGAAATTTCTCTTGCAATTCGTATTTAAATTGAGAAAGCTTTAACTTAAATTTAAATAACTGCTCGTAAAAGGAGAATTCAAAATAGTTCGATTTTGCTAAAAATCAATATTCATTTATAATTATTCATTGATTTTTTTAATTGGATCTACTCTCTTTGTACTATATTGTTCAAACTTTTTATTTGTGTATTTTTTAGCTTCTTTAATAAAAAAAAACTACCTCTCTCTGATCCCTTTCTTCAATAAAATTTAGTATGGAGATGTTTCTTATGTTTTTGACATTAAATGGTATATGTTCTTTGGGGGAAAACAGTGATTTACGAGGGGTGATCCGAAAAAAGTTTACAAGGCAAAGGAAAAATGCTTTATCAACAATAGACACATGATACAAATGGTAATTAAGAGACATATGTAGCGGTCTACTTTTCTGCATAATGACCAAACCTGTTGAGGCATTTATCACTCCACTGGACCAATTTGTTTAACCCGTCTTGGTAATAATCATGTCCCTGGCTATTCAGCCAGTTCTCAGCCCCTTTTCGAACATCACCTTCTGATAGGAACCTTGTTTCAGATAAGTGTTTCTTCAAGGCCGTCAAAAGGAAATGCTCACTGGGGGTCAAATCGGGTCTGTATGGGGGGTGACTCCAGGCCTGCCACCTAAACGTTTCCGGCAATCTCTCTGCCCGCTTCAGAAGAAGGACACCATTTCGCTACCTGTTTATTCAATGCTTCGCCCCGTACACTTTAGTGATTTGTCTGTTAATGTCCGATGGGGTCACATTCCTGGCCCATGGAAATCGTATCACGGCTCACACCTCTGTGCGAAACCACTTCTCTAGACGTCTTGCCATTACTATCGCTGTTTCAAGTCTCAGTACAAACACTATCTGCTCGAACGACCGGTCTAAGACAACTAGGGTCATCTGTCTCCCCTCTGGGTAACAATAATCCCATCCATAATTTCTACTTTCCAAATGCTACTGCTTGTAAACTTTTTTTTAGATCACCCCTCGTATTATTTCTTAAATGTTCAAAATACTTCCCTGCGAAGCAGCTGTTCAGGAATGCACATTGTGTCCGTTTATAATTGAACAATGAACCTTAGAAAAACTAATTTTTAGTGACAATCTCTTTCTTGCCGTATTTGAGGAAATATACACATTAATTAGCAATTTCATACTTCCATCATAATTGTACTAAATGAGATTGAACTTTAAATTGAAAGTTAAAATCAGACAATCATTTCGATACGAAGATTTTGGAGTAGAAAAACCCTCTTTGCTTTCATTTTTTCAAATGGTTATATGGATATCTAAACTTCCTGTGGGGAGATGCATTTTTATTTTTCCTCATTTATAATGAATATAGCCACCAAACTTGGGATGATACAACAGATGGAAATTAAAAGCATTCACTGGGTGATTAGAAGATAAACATATTAGTTCTATGAAGAGATGGAAATTAAGGGTCTAATGATGCAGTATTTGTACCAGCACCTCAAAAAGGAAACAATCTGAGTGGTACAACATCTGTATCTCTAGAAAAAAAATTTATAGCCTGTTTCTTCCTTAATATACTATCTTAATTGTATAAAGGAAGAAAACACTTCTCTAAAATCTTTATACTCCACGGCGTGTCTCTAAGATACAACAACTTTTCAAGTACTCTTATCATCATGATAACAGCTTAATTGATTTCAGTAACATTTACAAAAAATTTCCTCATTTTTGAAACTATTTTTTGTATGAAAAAGGTACATTTTTTATTATTATCTATTGAATTATTTGAATCCAATATTTTCAAAGTATTTTCTTATTAATCATATTAAGATATTCCTATGAAGCAAGAAGAAAATGTCAAATACGATAGAGTGTAATATACAAAATTATTTTTATACTTAAAGAATGTACGTTCTGAGTAAGTGTTTCACATAAATAAAATTAGTGGACAATAAATTATAACTATAAAAATAATTTCGATATACAACTTCCCTAAAAAGTTTTCCTAAAATACAATTTTTTAATATTAAGAACTTTTTATAGAGCAAAATAAAAGTAAGAATTAGTAAGATATTTAGAATAATTTTAATAGAAACACCGAGATTGTATAACTGATTGAATTTATAAAAATCTTAGAATTTAAAATAAAGAAAACTTATCTTAATTTATAAAAGTTTAGTTCCCAGTTTGAGGCTTTCAAAATTTTCTCAAGAAAAATTAAATCATTTTATCTGTACTCAGGAAATTGGCAAACGCTTACTTGCAAAACGTTTCCAACAGTTGTCAAATCAAATGCCTATAAAACACGGACATTTTTTGAAGTTATAATTCTTATGTATGATCACAATACTTGATCCCAGTATGTATGATCAGTAATGTTCACACTGGTTTCTATTATGTTATTTTAGTATTATATTTGTTTATAAGTGCTTGAAAATCTGAATTAATGATACCTGCTTCGAAGTAAAATCACTAGTAATTCTTAGACCCTGAAAAAATTCACCCCACAGCATATTTTATTATAAATAAGAAACAGAACAATAACAACAAAGAATAATATTTATTTACTTTACAATAAAAACACATTTTTTACAGTTCATAAATAAATGTAACAAAATAATTAAATTATGATGTAGGATGAGATAATTTGGTCAAAGAGCTCAGAGAAGTCTACGCTTTTTTTACGAAGTAGTATGAAATTCAGATATTTGCATTTTTCTCTCTTATCTTAATTTCTCAAGTATTCTTCGAGCTGACCTAAAACAAAAATGTACAAGAATTACAAACAGAAATCAACAAAATTAGCTTAAACTATGGAAAATACATTCCTTTTATACTTACGATTGATCGCTCGTAGTTCATTTTTCAATATTTCAACTTCAACGGCTCCTAACGGTTGACGGAAACTAAACTGCACCTCTCCTGCTTTTGTGTCGAATTTCTGAACTTGAACATGTGCTTGAATCAACTTCTTAGCATTTTCTTTGATATCTTCCTTTACTGATTGTAAGGAACTTTCGGCGATTTCCTCTCTATTCTTCCACATATCCGTTAGCTACAATGAATACAACATATTTTCTATTCAATCAGCGATAAAACTGTACTTTACAATATTTATTTGAATTGCAGTTAAAGATACATAAACAAAAGCTATTATAAGTCTCTTACCATTGTAAAACTCGAATAAATTGAACATGGCTAAGTTTTAAAATACTTTTTTCCCATTGCATTTCTATAATAAATGGCCTAAGAAAAAATTAATTAATAACATATTTTTATTAAATTACAATCCAACAAGATATCTGAACAAGTGGGATCTTCACTTCTTGAAAAATATTAATCAAAAGGTTCGCTTGAAATAGTATATCCTTCTCTGCTGAGAAACGCTCTGTTGCCTTTGGAGCGACAACCTCATGACAACTTATAGCCAATTCTCTATTTTCCCATCCTAGTACTCGGATTGGTTCTTGGAAAGTTGAATTAAATTATAGTCTAAATCTCATGACACATTACAGCAAAGAATTACATTCTTTTGCTGTGTAGGAATTCCTCCCCAAAACAATTGAAAATCTTGATAGGAATTTGAAGGACTTGATAGGATAAAAAAGTAATATCGATATTCTATATATTACAATGTGAAATATTCACAAATATTGTTATTTTGCTTATATTTGAAACATAATACAATAAGTATTTGTAAGCTTTTGGGAAAATAAAATATTGGTTTTCTAATGAGACTTTTAACGTAATACATTCAAATGAATATATTAGATATTTCGCGGAATTTGAAACTCTTGATAAATAGCGACAAGAAGCTCCCAATAAAATAATATAAAATTCTGCATTTTGAAATAGTTGTTAGCTCATTTCATAGAGGACGAAAAATTCTCATTTATTTGCAGATTCGAATAGCAGTTAAAAAAAATGCAATTTTTTCAGAATTTTACCATTTAAAAGAAATTATACATCATATGATATTTTTCTGCATTTATGAAAGTGGCACGATCTATTTCATAATCAAATTAATTTTATACTGAAAACATTATGAACTTATATACAGGGTGGATTGTAAAAATATTTTGCCGATGTATGATCCCCTATCAAATATACCGTTCGAAGGAATGGAATAAAATTTTGAATGCAGGTAATATAATCTACGTTATAAAACGTAACGTAATCTACGTTATAAAACACTTTAGTTGAAGTTAGGACAGCTCTAAATATGGCAAGACTAAAAAACTCAAATAAAAATGAACACAAAAAACGTGGCGTTCACCAGAACACATATTTCTTTTTCCGTTGTCATAATCTACACAGCATCTTCTGCTCTGAACCTAGCCTGCTGAATCCCTCTGGAAACAAGATGAAGATATAAGCAGATTTCTAGCTAGGATATAAAGCATCGCCCAACGCCAACTAAAAGACACGCTAACTGCGGACTACGCCTTGCTTTCTTGTTCTTTAACTGAAACAAAATAACTCTTAAAGAGAGATAACACGGCAAAATATTAAAGCTTTATTACATGAATAGACAAAATGCTACAAGTACATTTCTTGTCTATCCTAAAAACCTTGGATACAACAAAGTCCTCGTTCTGTGTTGCTGGACGGGATTTGATAAACAAATTTAAAGGGGGAAAAACTTGTGCATGAGAAGCCAAACTTCTGCTCTTGTTGAGTTTATTGCAGAAGTGTACCAGCCGATAGGCGAAATCACATTGCAAATGCACAGAGTTTTGTGCTTGCTGGATGTGCCGAATTAAATGATGTGCAAAATTCTGAGTTCTGTTCTTTACATGTTTCCTCATCGTTTTCAGTACTTTTAGTTACTACAAGGGGATTATCATAAACTACGGATGTATATTTCAAATACATTTCTTATTTGGTATAATGCTAGTGATAGATAGTCTTTACGCATTCTATGTGCAGATGAGACACATTTCTAGTTGACTGATAACATTAATCCCAAGAATTATGTACTAGATAGCAACTAAATCCATTGACTAACCATTCCAAATCCATTGACCATCCAACTAAATCAGTTGCATTTCAGTTATATGAAGCAAAAATGATTGTTTTTTACCTTAGAATAACAAATTTCTTCATCGTTAGCTTTTATTTTGAAGAAATTACTGACGAAGGTCTACAAGCATATATGGAAAAGGGTGTTTATTATGAATCAACGTTGACCAGTAATGTCATTCCTGATTTGCAACAGCAAAATGCTTTGTTTAGTATCATGTGCATACGAAATGGTGATGTCCCATATTCAAAATCTTCTATCAAAAGTTTGCTAATGCAATACTTAGGTGACAGAATTATCTCCCTCCATATTTTTTTCAAGACTTCCAATACCAATCTTACTCCAATGGATTTTTGGCTAGGAGAAAATTTGAAAACCAAAGCGTAGGCATCAAATACGCAAACTATATCCAATTTGAAAGATGCCTTGAATGTCCAATTCTGTTGACTCTTCTTCAGATGTCACATGCTGCAGTACTATGCACCATCTTTGCATGAAAAGTGTCATTCGAAGGACACGGCGAAAATTTGTAAAACAAAAAAACGTTTGTTTTACTATTGTTATCCTGTCTTTTATTGATTGTTTTCGCTGTTTTCTTTGTCTGCCATTTTCGCGTCAAAAATGCCGTTACAACTTCATTTCATATTTTTTTTTAACTGCAAGGATTATGTTTTCGTAACAAAAGTAAGTACTGCCATTTGGAAAACTTTCAATTTTGTAACTGTAACCACAACTATAAGAGATTCGCCTCATTTGAATTGTTATTACACATTATTTTTGAGCGCATACTGCATAATAAATGCGATAATAATGCATTTTATTCCCGCGAATGATATGCTCACTAGGGGATCATATATTGGCAAAGTTTTTCAGAATTACTTTGAATATTACTAGATTCTAATCCTCTTATATATTAATATTCTGTGTGCATTTATCATTAAGTTTATTATATAATCTTTATTATTATTAGAAAAAGTTTTTAATAACCTTGATTCTCGTTTAAATTCAAATAAATAGTAAATTAAAAACATGATTTAGAAAATGTAGAATATAAATCCTCTGACGTATATGAAGAGAGTTTTTTAAAAAGAACAATTTGAAACTAATTTTGCACGATTAAGGAAATTACAATAACGCTTTAAATTTGAGAAATTATGAACAAAACGTACCTTCTTCTTTGCTTTTGTTGCTAAAGATTTAGCCATCTTGAAATCTTCATCGTCAGTGAATATTTGATTTATGAAGTTGATAATTTTGTCCATATCATCAATAAGTTTCTGACGCAGTCTCATTTCTATTCTTTTACCATAGTCTCCGATTCTTGAAATTATCTTGTCACCAATAAATTTTCCAAACATTGATTCGATTTCCTTTCTTCTACGAGCAACTTCAGAGTGAATGATTCTGATAAATTCGACAAGAGATACTGTAAAGAAATTTAAATTGTTCAGATTAAATAAAGCATTTTTTGAAAAAATAATTATAATCAATGAAATTTGCCTGCATTCGTTTTGAATAATATGCAAGTGTTTAAATTTCTTGCGAAGAAATACATTATATATCTTTTATATTAAAACATTTAATGCAAATATTGAGTTTTATTCGTTTTGTGGTTGGTACATAGCAAGTCACCTGACTCATGATATTAGAATTTTATTTTGCCCATATTGTTTGAAATATTTAATGAAAATTATTATTCAATCACATTAACTATTGATATTGCACTTGAATGTGAAATGTTGAAAAAAAAAGTAAAGCTTTAAGTAACACCAAATTTACGGTAAACGAGTTTAAATCAATATTATTTGCTAATTCTACTTTTACATACATCGTTTATGGCAACATTAATAAATAACTTTCCAGTTTGTTTATCTTTTTCGAGTAACAGAAATTTTTCGTCTCTTAGGTGGCAATCTTTTAAATATCTAAGCAATACACGTATTAACCCTGCATTGTTTTTTTAAAATAGTAATGGGACGTCCAGCGATATCAGGCGAGGGGAAAATGCGAAGTGCTAGTGATATTGCTAAGCTGGCAGCAAAATGTGAAAAATTGATTCAGTATTTAGATATTGATGATATAAATAAAGAATATTCTCATTGTGGGGCTTCGAGTTTTGAATCGGAAATAGGCCAATTGGAAAAATGTATGTTCTCATAATAGAAAGATTAAGCTTCCAGCATTGGACAAATGGCCAGCGGAGTTTAAAAACTTGCTAACTGGAACATACGAACATCCCGGTCAGTATCGGACAACATCGGTATCGGCGAGCGGAAGCTACCTAGCTATTTATTTTGAACATTATATGCATATTTTATCATTATAAACCTTTTTTTTTGAAATATTGACTGTTTTTTGATACAAACATGCATAGTCAAAGCTGAAATATGAAGTAATAATTGCATGAAACATTAAAAAAAATTCTAATTCATAGTTAATTAACCACAAATATGACAAATTTTATTGATTTATCAGACCTCTGATCAAAGAATCAACAGAATTTTTTGAATTTGATGAAAAATTTTAACAAATTTAAATTTGAGAGAAGAGAAAATTACACAAAAATGAATTAAGTTTTAGTAAGATTAAAAGGGGTTTTCTCAGAAAAATCTTACTTGGTGGGAGGTGCGATTTCAAATATTCAAGAACTTTAGAAATTCGTCTCTGAACGACATCTTGAGCTGCCTGTATACCATGTTGATCGTAGTTGTGAAGGAAATCATTGCAAAATGTTCCTTCAATGCAGTACTTTTTCAGGCAATGTTCAAACTGTGATCTGGTGACATCTGCAATCAGCTTGAGGAATTGAGGAATGTGTTCCCAAATTAACTTCGTATATTCCTGATAAAAGCACATAAGGGCTTCACGAAGAGGTCCTATAACTTGCTCTTTAATATAGTCTAAAGGTCTAAAAGAAAAATGGGAGGAAGCATCCTATTTAATCGTAGAATACAATAGCTATTTCATATATTAAATAGCATGAAAAATATTTGATTAATTAAATTTGAAATAATGTAGCCTAAATCGGCATGTACGTTAGTTTTTAGAAAGGCTGTAAACATTGTAAAGGTCAAAATATGGCAGAAATTTAAACATTAGTTTTAAATGCAGTATAAATCAATTTTTTGAAAACTGAATCGTTAATTATGTCACACTGTATAAAACTCCAGTCAAAATATCTCAAAGAACAAAATAAAGAAGTAAATGAAAACTAATATGTAATATTTGTACTTGGCTATGAGGAAAAGATTTCTAAGTAACAAGCATTAAAGTAAAAATTTCTTACTTTTTCGAAAAGGTGTTTTCATTGACTTTAGACATTTTTTATACAATCAAAGGTGTATTTATATAATAATTCAACATTGTTTTGCCGAATTGTAAAAACAATAGATTAAAATTAGCATATTTTTACAAATAAATGCTTATTACTATAAGTAAACACTTATACAGTGAAGAGTATAAATATATATTATTTTATGTAGAACTCTAATAATCAAACAACCTCTCAAAATAGCTTCAATTAGATATCTCAGACCACTAAAAGAATGGTAAAAAATTGCGTTTAGATGCTACAATAAATATAAATGGAAAGAACCCGTATAAGTTACTCGTATTTATATGCTACTAATTGATATACATGACGTTGCTCGAATTTAAATACTTTCATGCATGATTTGTATAAATTATTATAGTACACACGATCATTTTATTACACCACATCACTTGAATGATTGCCCTTGGGCTTGTATTAGCTTGAAAATGAAGGATACATCAGTTCTTTCTTTCTGCTCTTTTAGGCACTGTTAAGGCGCTGCCTTAAACCAATATTTTTTTAAAAAAAGATTTGAAAGATAAATTTTGAAAAATGGTGGTAATTATAGTCTTAATGTTATTATATTTCAAAATCGTCTTCTTTAAATATTAAAAGAATTTATAAAAATTTAAAAAAAAAAAAACATTGCACAGAAAGGTACTTGATATCACAGGAAAAATAAAATTTTGAATTGTAAGATGATGTTAAACTATTTCTTCAACAAAATTTTAGTTTATTTCTAATTAATTAATATTTAATTAATTTTTCCACGATGAAAAATTGACGACATTTTCCCTCTACTACTAAATAATAAGTATAAAAAGATTGGTTGAAATCGTCCGAGTCGTTTAGGAGAAGATGTGGGACAAACTCACATACATACATAAAGATATACATGCATAAGCACAATGACTTTAATTTATATTAAGATGAAAATAATTTTATGATTAAGTTGATAAAAATAAAAGCACTGATGGAAAGCTTATGCAGCCATTATCATTAGAAATCGAAAATAAATAGTTTAAAAAAAACTATGTAATTCAATAATGTGTAAGTAAGTATTTTCCAATAGAAAGAATTAGATTCGAAATATTATATCGGACATAAGACTGGAAGTAGCTTCCATATGTCTGGAATATCCATAGGCTTGTGAGTTGGTGATTTCATTGAGAAAATTTTAATTTGAAATCATTTTTATATTAACTTCCTTAATCTACAATACCGTCTATCAGAATCTTATTCATTCGAAAATAAAATCAACATCTAAGAAAAAAAAGAAATGTTCACTTCACGTGAAAGATATGATGAAATGAAATTATATGAAAAAAATAACTTTATTTTATTAAAGGAAAATCCTTAATTTTTTTTATTTCGGTGTGTGTGTTTATATGCGACGGTGAATGTATGTGTTTATTTGGAGCATATAATTCTTTTCAATCATTATTTAAGTACATAGATCTTTCATACTTACAATAACTCAACTATATATCTGAAAAAGGATTTTACAAAATCAGTGTATGATTGCATATGCTCATCGATCACTTCAAACTGCCATCTGGATATTCGTTTCACTTTCCTGATAATTTCTTCCTTAATTTCCTCAATTTTGTTTATTCCCCTCCTTAACTTTTCGTGAAAGGATGATAAAATGTCTCTTTTAGTCTGAACGATTTTATGCTTCAATTCTTGAACAATCTTTGTAAAGGTAGAGTCTTGGAAAATATCGTCATAACCTGTCGTTTTCCTCTGCAAAAATATGACGCGATTATAAGTATCTTATTTTTAAATTAATACAATATTTGTATTAATACAGTAAATAATTATTTCTATGCATAAGCTCTTATGCTCGTTTTTTAAATGATACTAAAAATAGTCTTGATGTACAAATAATAATCACAGTGCAGCGTACACATAGCTTCTGTTAATAATTCACTTGTATGTGCACATTTGTTTAAAGACAATTCAATGCTCAACTGCATAAGCTCCCAAGCTTATTAAGTCATGTTAATGGCAATATTTAATGGAAATTTATGAAACTACTTTTTATCGGTAGGCCTATTTACTAAGAGACAAAAATATGGGTATATCAACAGGACAGGACAATGTGCCCTTGGAGAATCTCTCATATCATTGACTTTCAGTATCCATTCCATTCCCCCAATCACTTGACGCCAAAGTCTAGGTAAGGATAAGACAATAGTTCAACTGTGTGTATCAAATGAGGATAAACCATTGCCTTCTTCTGGATTAACAATCCTTGTATAGCATTTTGTTTCAGAATCAGATAAGAGAAATGAGTATTCTTAATAAGAAAGAGGTGCAATTGTCGATTAACCCTACCTTGATATATCAACACAAAACAGAAATAAATACTGAAAGTGTATATTTTGGCATATACCCTATACCTCATTTTCTTCATAACATAATTAATTATTTTCTTATTCTGGGGCATAAATAACCGATTTATAAATATGATAATCGAATTTATTTTTAATATCTTATATTAATTGCTAACTATGATTAAAGATCCCTATTCTGCTACACAAATTGATTTAAAAATTCTCCATCATAGAATATCTACTTTCTTTAAAATTCTCAGATGAATTATTATATGAATAGATTAATGAAAAAATAGCAATAATTTCACTATTTAACCTACAATCAAAATAATAGACAATCATAATATAGACATTTTTTACACATGCGTAAAAAAAGTTCTTATGCAAAACTTAAAAATTGTGTGAAACAGGATTTTCATTTTTAATGAATGAATGATATAATCTAAAAACTCCGTCTTTAACAGTACTGATCTATATTAAAGAAATTATTCATCCTTTTAAGATGAATGATTAATTTCTTCTAAATGAGGGTAATGTTATACTGCGATATCAGAAGACTTCATTTTTGAAAACCCTCTCTATCTTTCTGCAAATCAATTAATACCTAATATATTTTCAAAACAGTTAAATCCCCATTGACAGGAAAAATGCATTTTAAGTACTGACATAAATTCTGAGGATTCATTTTTTTCTCTTGAGAAAAGACATTTTAGTGTTGTAAACTTAAGAAAAAATTTTCCTAAAGCAAGAAGGGTATGGAATTTTAAATTCAAGCCTCAAGCCTTTTAAAATTTCCAAAGGATTACATAAGAGTAAGCTTAAATTTTCAAGTTAGTAGGGCATATTAAGTTTTTTCTAACATTCATATATCGATAAAAAATCCATTGATTTATAATTTAAGACTGAACAAATTACCTTTCAAGATAGCTTAACAAAAAAAAGCAACTTTTAAAATTTCACATAAAGATTGGTTCAACACATGTTAAAAAATGTTTTCAATTGCTCTTCATGTTACTAATTAGTTATTGTATCCCTAAACGGAAAATTTATATTAATGTTTCATTTATTTATTGTTCAAAAAGCCACACTGCGGCAAAAAGTTACACAAAAAAATTAACTATATTTCTTTTTACTTTTATTATTCTTGTGACCTGATGGATATCGGTTCTCCTGTATTCTTAATATATGGAAAGATATAAACCGTCATTTTTACAATTATGGAAATTATATGTATAGGGAAAAAAGTATAGTTATTACCAAAGATCTGAGGATATTTTGTTTTTCCCATTTCAGAGCCATAGACACAAATTCTGGTTTCTGAGGGTCCAGGTATAAGCGGGCATCTAAGCACTTTTGTCGGCGACAGTAAACATCAGCTTTTACCAAATGTACTGTATCTCCTTCTCGCTTATTAACGCAGAGCGAACCATTCATAATAGGACCTGTATAAAATAAATCTTATCAATAGTATTCAGTGTATATTTATATCAATAGGAATTCAAACCTGAATTTTTTTAAGATAAAACATTAAAGATAGATTATCTCACTAATGTTCATGTTATTGAAAGGAATTAAAAATAAAAAACGACATTGGAAAAACATTGCTCAAACAACAGTTCTCAGTAATGTAATTAATATACAAGTCGATGTTATTAAATATTTAATTGTAATCTATCTATGGCATCCTTTCCAGTTTTCCTACTGTTACATACTCATTGGATTTCCAAAAAAATTAGCGAGGTGTATTTGACATGTAAGCATACATAGATTCTATTATTCCTTAATGCAGAGAGTGATTCTCAATCTATGAAGCATGCTCCTTAAAATGCATGAAATGATAAACCAAATTATGCAAAAATATGAAGAAAAACCGAAAAATTCAGAAAAAAATATTTTTGATCACAAAATATATTATTTTAATACATTTTTTTTAAAAAGAAAATTCTCAGAAATAAATAAATTTATTTAACATAAAAAAGTATATTATTTGAAATTCCTAAATATTCTTGAAAAGTGGTAAAACGGTTGTAGATTAAAACTGAAATGAACTTTTGGGTATTAATATAAATGCAAAAACTTTTAAAAAACGTTTTTATCCATGTACTAAAAAGAAAAAAATAATTACTTTTTTATTAATATAGATGTCTCAGACTTTTATTTTTCATTAAATCAATTATTTTTTACTCTTTATTGCACTGACAAAACCGTTCTTTTATATAAAATATATTTGCAATTTTCTAGTTTCAAGTCTTCATTTTTTATAATATTTATAATGGGTTTAAAAAGGACGGAAAACCCCCACGGTCTTACATAGGAACCGAAGCCAGTCATTTGGCGTAACAATGCTGTCCGCATACTATTGTACCAAATCTGCAGGTGTTTTTTGCGTTTACATTCATATTTTAAAGTGTCATATATATTTCACTGCGCAAAAATTGCCTTCTTTTAATACTCTTTGGATTCCTAAGAATAGATATTCTAATTTGTACATAATATGTATTTTTATTAATCCTATACAATGGTATATATTCCAGGTCACATTATGAATCTGCCATTTCTAAAAATATTTTTTTTAATCTTATCTTTTTATAAAATTATGATTGTTTACTTTAATTAATTTTTTTATGAAAAAATGGAAGCTGAAACAAAACTATTAACAATATTATAACAGAAAAAATCTAAATATATTGGAATGTTTAGCCAATTTATAATATAGTTTAAATTTAGATGAATATTCAAAAATTTTGAAGAATTTCTTTCTAGTAATTATTTTGTGAATTAATTCCTTTGAAGTATGCTTTGATTTTTGATTAAAATAATATTATTTCTACTTCTTATGACACTAATAAAAAGGTGTTTAAATATTAATTTATGTTATTTACTATTATTTAATCTTTGATATATTTCATAACTTATGGTAAAAAAAAACATTATGGAATTAAAAATTAATAATTTTCAAATTAATTTCTGAATGGCTCCCCCTATGTGAAATTAATTTTTAGCGAAATTAATATATTAATTAATAATCAAGAATTTCAGAATTAATAAAATATTCTATTGTTATGTGGAACCAACCAATAACCGTACAATATTTTAGAACTGAAGTACTTGAGAAAGCGACTAAAAAATGGATAACACACATGACACTTCCAGATATTTAAACTGGTCGACGCGCAAATAATATTATTCAATACCAAACCTGAGTGGTTTATTTCGATGTTCAGACATGAATCAGAGGTTTTAATGCGAAGCTCTTTCATTTTTTGGCCACGTGAAACAAGACTGACGCTGGCGTCTTCTGGAGCTTGAGCGATGCTTCCTAGGACTTCATAATCCGTGGAAGGACTATAATACTAAAAAAGATAATCTAGTTTAAATATTTTGATTTCTAAAGATCATTACAATCAGTTTCACGTTGTGATTAAAATGTTTTCCATGTTTAATTATGATCAAAATTTTGTCTTTTGAATTTACCTGAATCTTTAAGCTTTTTGGTTTCCCAGCCTTTTTGTCGTAAAGAGTAGCTATAGCTCCACCCATTTTTTCATCACCACCTGAGATGTATTTCCATTCATACCCAATTTTGTCTTCCTGCTTAGAATTTTGCTTGATCAATTTTAAGTGCGCATCCAAACTTTTATCTACAAAAAATTCATTAATTGTAATGTTAAAATTCTACAATGTGAATATAAAACAGAAATGACAAAAACAAATTTTGTCAAGAAATATATATATATATATATATATATATATATATATATATATATATATTAATCGCAATTTAGATAATTAATTTTGTATGAACCAACATACATAAGATAAAAGATTTACATTGCTCTCATATACAACGAAATCAGAAAATGGTATATTTTATTTGGCAGAAAGTTAACTTCGGATCCTTTAATTGAACATCATTAAGTCCAGAGACCAGTTGCTGTTGCTTAGGCGTGACATCAGTCGTCAATTTCACACATTTTTCACTTTCTCGTTTACGAAGTAAAGAGAAATTATTGTAAATGATTCGAACTCAAGATTTTGACAAATCTCCATGTTTCGTATGCCCCTGAGTTCGAGAATCCTATTTTTCGTATTATATCTGTCTGTTTGCAAACACAATAATTCAAAAACACATTGTCTACAACGGATGGAATTTGATGTATGGACTTTAGACCGAATTTGTATATTTCTATCACATTTTGAACGAAATTCTTTTAAAGCAACGCTGTCTATCTGGCAATTCAGATACAAGTAAACTTGATAGCTTCGAAACGTAAAGATCTAGATAAATAAAATTTGGTACAAAAATTTACTATCCAAAACAGATTTTTATCAAATTTCAACCTTATGTGTCGAGGGGATGATCGACTGTTGATCTGAACTTGCTCATGAATGTAAACGCAATGACTCAAATTAATGAAATTCGGAGTGTGGTCTTGCAACTACAACTATAGTTAAACGTTAAATTTTAGTAATAATCTATCGGGAAAAGGCATCCAAAATATATATTTGCGCGACAGATTCCATAAAAATGTTAGATTAAAGTCACAGATCTACATTTCCTAACTAATGTTCGCCAATGCTATTCAAGGTACTCCGGCTGGTTTTGAATTCTGCTTCTGATTTGAATATGCGTAACAGAAGTTTAACTGCAATATAAATAGACTGAATAGGGCTATATAAAGATATTTAATGTAATCCATATTTTGAATCAATACTATCACAATATTTATTAAAAATTTTGAAACTGTAAAATATCAAATTCACACATCGAGCAAGTAAAAGCAAGGAACAATTATAAAAAGAAGCAGGTAATTAATTTGAATAAATCTTACCTTGTGTGTACAGCTTATAAACCATTGACCTTATTCCATATGTTTCCTGCACTAAATTAGGATCTATTTCGAAAATCAAAGTTTTTCCATAAGTTGTACTGTAATGTAGCAGCATCTTTCCTTTGACAAATGTTTTATCAACTTGTTCGAGTTTATAAGTAAATAAGAAGGGCTAAAAATGTGAAAATGAGAAACTTTAATATCTGTAAATGAGCACAATAATACGCCACACTGTCTTTTTGAAAGTGAAAAGTGCACAATGTTATAATCTTCAATAAAATAATAAATTTTTAAAGAATCGTAAAAATTAAATAATTTTTTGCAAAGTTTTTCTATTCATTTATTAATCAATGAAAAAATTGCTGTTTAAATTTTATTTAAAATAAAAGCATTTTTTATAAAAGTAAAAAAGGACTGAACTTAATTAAGATCACATATAAATTATATTTTTTAGTTATAAGTTCGATAGCTGTTTTCTGCAATATCTATATCAGTTTTTTATAGAAATTCGACAAGAAATAATTTCAAATAATATTCAAAGACAATATAGAATACAATTCCACTATTAATTAGTTTTAAAAAATCCTCAATTTTGTTCGTTTAATAAGGCCAACTCTCTTTTGAATGCAACAGGGTAATATTTCTCATTCTTGAAATTTTGTAGCTATACCCTAAACCACTACAAATAGTCATCAGAAAAGAGAATACTTACTTCAGATCGGGTAGGATGGTCCATTTTTATGTACCCAGAAATATCTTTTGACTCAGGTTTAACTTCTTTTCTCATATCAAAACCGAATTTACTATTAGGGTCTTCTGTGTTTGGGACAGCACCGAATTCCAACCTCATTTGATGGCTGTTTTGCAGGAAAGATGCAGTGAATCTAGAGGTGCGTTGAGGTAGGAAAATATATGTATCAAAAGAGTGGTGATCATCTTGATGTTGTCTTTTGTGCAACTTCATTTCATATCCTAACTTTTTATCTTTAGATTGAAAAATGAGCTTTGATCCAGAATCATATTTATCTTGATTTACAACTATCTGTAAACTCCCTATTGCTTCAGCATAAGATCCACCAACAGATTTTTCCAAGTCCATTGTGAGTTTTTGATAAAATCTGTTATTATCAGAATTAAGCACATTTTTTTGGTAGGATTTCAACATGTAGCATTTCATTTGGTGACCTTCTTGGCAAGCGCTTAATTCGGTACTCATGGATGTAGGATCATTATAATTCCTTGATAATGTCACAGATACAGCAGGGAATTCTCCACTGACCTTGAAACTGAGTTTTTTCGAGTCATCCCTAGACTCGTCTTTTGAAACTTCTAAATCAAGAATTATTTTTTCAAAGCTCGTGGCTTTCATTAGAAGTTTTTCGCTACCGGAATGTGAGAACCTGTTGAAACTTGTGGAAAATAAAGGAGATTTATCTTTAACAATATTGGTAAAAATCGCAAAGGATTCTCCAGTTTTTTCATATTTTACGTTCGCTGATATTTCGGGAATGCGAATACTTTTTACGCGACCTTTTATTTCAATAATTTGATTCGAAGAAGTAATACTTAATTCTACCTCACCCTTTCGTTCACCATTGGCATCAATATAACATACCACATTCCTCTTAGCTGATTGATTATCGATTGAAATATATATTTTGGCATCTTTCAAATTTTTGTAAGGTGAAGAAATCATTGTGGTGGCAGACATAATATTATCTTCTTTTTTAATCTCCGAAGAAAATAAGAATCCGTTTTTTCCTGCTACATGAGCACTTCCTGATACTGAAGCAGAGCTTTTCGTACTTCGAAACTTTATATGGAATTCTTGGAATTTAATATTAGGAAGATTAATGATCTTAATGCTTCCTTCAGCTTCAGTTTCCTGTGAGGATGACTTTATATTTGCCTGAATTTCGGAAATTCTTTTGCTGTTGACATCTATGTATGATTTGAGAGATTTCTTGCTTCTATGATTGTCTACAGTTAGTTTAAGCTGGATATCTCTTATCTCTTTAATGGGTGTACTTATTTTACAAGTGGCACTTAATTCATCATTCTTCTTTATTATTTCCGTTGCAATAAAAATTCCTTTATTATTTGGAATTTCAATATTCATTGACGATAATATTCCGTAACCAGAACGTTGAACAGAGATACCAAAAGCTTGTTTCTCATAATTTTCGTGTGGAGTTTGCACTGCAGCTTTTAATTCAATGCCATTAGGTTGCAAATCAGAATTCCATTCAGCTTTATAAATATTTTCCCGAATCTTCAAATTGAAAAGTGATTTTATGATAGTTGAATGTCTATATCGAGTTACTCTTTGAGCTAGATGAACATCTATGGGTTGAAAAGAGTGACTTGGTGAAGTAAGAGAACCATTAACTAAAAGTTCACGTTTATTAGGTTCCTCTTTCCAACCAGCATCTAATTGCATCTTAGCAAATTCAAAATTATTTATGGAAACCAAGATTAAAGATGCTGCTGTTTCATTACCAGTTTTACTTTTAAATTGAATTTTAACGGGGTTAGTATCTACCGAACTGTATTCTAAGGTTAATTCTTGATCACCAATGACTGAAAGATCTCCTGATTCAGAAAGAGAAATATTGACAAATTTAAATATTTTCAGTTTAGATGAGCTTTTGTAAGTATCACCTCTAGGTGTCTTCGAGATTTCTACTTCTGTATATGCCAATATTTTCGATTCGTTATCATGGTCCACGTCCGGTATGATCACGAAATGAAATCCTTTTTTATTTTCTGACATCTCTGTTATTAATGAAGCTTTTATATGTCGTGGATTTTTGGATTTTAATCTCAGATCTAAGCTTAAATTTTTCACCAATAACCCGTTGTTTATCTTAAACATTCCTTCTATGGAAGGATGTTTCACATGAAGATCCGTCTCACTTTGATTCAAATGAGCTTGTAAAAGATATTTAGATCCAATATTTCCTTCTAAAGTCAAAGAATCACTGTCCAGTTTAAAACGAGCGTTACTTCTTAGTGGACTTGGTGATGAAGGAGTTTGAAGAGAACTCTCAATCTCGTGATGCAATTTAGAGTCATCACTTAACCTCTTATAGTTATACTTCAACTGAATTACTTTTCCCTCTTCATATTGAAATCTCGATTTACCTTCTATTACATTATCGCTCCTTTCTACAATTTCATCCTCATAAATATAATGTCCTCCAGCATGTTTCAATTCAAATTTTCCTGATGCTTTCAAAGGAGCTTTGGATTGATATTTCAAGTCAATAAGACCTTTTACACGTTTATCTTGATTATAGAGAAGATCAGCATCAACTTGAAATCTCGGAGTGGCCCCCATTTCTAAATTATGCTTTACTGATACTTCATAGTTGACGTTGAGTTGGGGAATTTCTATGGCAGCCATGTTTTCTCCACGACCCGAAGGAGGTAAACGAGACACCTGTTTTAAATTGATATAATTTTTCTCTGGATTTTGTCCATATTTTAAAGTAAGATTATTTTTTATACTATCTGTTGATTCTCTTTGCATGTCCCAATTCAAATACCAGTTTACTTCAGGATACTGAGTCGTCTCCAATTTAACATTTGTATTAATTTTTCTAGAACTCATTTGTGATGTTCCAACCAATGAAGCAGAATATTCTTTTCCTCCAATCATCTTATAATCCATTCCAAGATTTACAGACATAGCTTGAAGTTGTTTAGACCTTTTATCTACTGTACTACTAATTTTCATATCACCAATAGGAGAATTAAAAGACGCTTCAGTGCTTAACTTCCATTCACTTTTTGATGAAAGCTCCATGTTGCCTTCTTTCATAATAGTACCTAGTTTAAAAATTAATTTAATATGTTGAAAATAATGAAATTATCCATAATTTAAACTATATTAATATAAAACACAAATAATAATCCATTTTCAATTTTTATGAATAAATTTGTCGATCTATGTTTTCAGATTAACATGATCTCGTATTTATATAACACGAAGATCATTCAAACCACTTTGCACATCTAATAAAAATGACACATCTTGCAACAGTCTACAAAATTTTACCCAGTTTTTGTTCAGAATTTCATACAATATATAAATTTTGGCTTTAAAACGCGTTTCAATATCTTTAAAAATAAAATTACGACTAAAATTTGCTAAGATTATGTAGAGTTTTTCAATTGATTTGTTTTTATTGCTTTCTTATAAGTTTTAAGATGCACCTTAGAGCATTTTGGGAGCATTGTCTACCATCCATTCCAAAGTAGGTAAAATCTGATTTAATTGTTTCTATTTTTGATACAAATTCGAAATAACAGTTTTGAATAAACATGCATAAGAATGCAAATATTTTACCTTGTAATTACGTTATGGAAGTCATCATTATTGAAGAAAGGATTAAAATATTAAAATATGTAACCAAAATAGATCAAATTTCAGATCTTTCTATACTTTTTTTTCAGATCTTTCTATACTAAGTTTTATAAATCAAAATAGTTTTATTGATAAATACCTTTTAATGCTATCGGTTTGGAATTTGGTTTGTTCATTTTGAAATCAAAACCCAAGTGATGCTTTCTTCCCTTAATAAAAGTAAGGGATCCATCAATCTTTACAGGTTCAAGGTCACGGTAAGATGCAACGGCAGAAATTTGATAGATTTTTCTGGATCTGGATGAAGAGATTAGCTCGGTAGTAAGATTCGTCGAAATTACTTGTTTTGAATCGCTATGAAGCTCCAGTGTTCCCTGGATTAATTTGTCATTTTTTGTAAACGAACCTGAAATGGAAAACGTAAAACAATACAGAATATGTTATTGTGTTATATTAACGAGCTTCACACATTCGTACAGTGCAATGATTACACATACCACTTGCTCCTGCAGTTATAAAAGGAGTTGTAAGCTCAATCGAAAATTGCCTATGATCTGCATGATGTCTTAAGTCTAAATCAGCTGCAAATCGTCTTGAAATTTTTGATCCTGGTGTATCCAAAGAGGCTTTATATTTCATTTGAGAACCCTGTTAAAAAAGAATTTGTTTAACAAAAAACTATGTATTTAATTCAACTTATTATAATAAAATCGCCTTTTGATGGCTAGAGAAATTGATATTCTATTAGAGCACAATCCTTTCGCTTTTTACAATAGTTTATTATGTTTTTTAATTCATTAAATTGACTACTGTAACCAGATTCTATACAATTATTGTTCATCTCATTGCAAATTGGAAAATTCTTAAATAACATCAACACAGAAAAAAGCCTTCATATTTTTAACACAGCATAGAAGTTTTTAATTCTAATATCGATAATTTCTAATTTATTTCCAAAACCATTCTTTATGGATACGACGAAATTCACCAAAGGAGTTAAACTAGATGGCCTACAAGATGTTTTTACCCTCCTTTTAATTTTTGCAGTCTCTTTCAGGGACATTTAAGTTCTTAAAATAATTAAATAATGATTTTTGTATGATAAATTATTCATTAACATCAAGAAGATACATAGAAAATTACAAGTAGCTTAAAAACATTCTTCTACTAAAAGTTTACTCTAAGAATAGTTTCAAGCAAATCAGTCGAAAGTAATTTGAGTTATATTTTCGAATATTAATTGATACATTAAGTCTACGAGCAAATACAAAGTCTTGCAAATAATAGTTTCTAAAACTTGCCTTGGGTTTAAAAGCATCTATAAGCATGAAATATATGAAAAATGATTTTAAAAACTTACACGATGCTTTGGAATCTCAAGATGCATGACGTACGAATTGAAACTATTATCGGATTTCTTTACCGCAAATTCACCATTTGCAAAGGGTAAAACATAAGGGAATGAATTGGTCATCAAGGGTTTAGGAACTTCAAGTTTGGCACACGCAGTGATACCAAGTGGTTTGTGTAACTTCGTGATGCAGTGATCAACTTTCGTTTGAATTTTATCATAAATTCGCTTTTCATTGTGGTCCTCGTCGACATTTAATACATCAGTACTGAAAAAAAAACATACATATTAAAAATAATTCGATTGAGCCTAAAAGCAATTTTCCTCGATTGCTTGCTTCAAAATAAGTTTTTAAAAATAAAAATAATGACTCTTCCAATCGATAAATTGAACATTGTATTAATTTTTTTAAATATTATTTGATAACATTTATACGTTAATAATTAGAGATTTCTTTTTTATAAAAATAAAATTTAGCTAGTTGTTATCAGAGCAAACTATGACATGCAGTTACATTATTCATGTATATAAAGATATTGGCTACTTAAATAAATTTCTAAAGAATTAAATCTAAATAGTTTTTGAGTTATAGTGAGTTATATTCTGAATTCGTTTTGCAAATATAAATTTCCAATATATTTCAGTCATTTTTTTTACTTCCTTGTGTACGAAGCGTAAAAGAAGTTTTGTATTGTCAAAAAATTCGAACTCGATATTTTGAAATCTTTATATTTCTGATTTCTTTGAGTTCGAAACCACACTTTTTGGAATTATGTCCGTCTTTTTATGTACACTATAACTCAAAAACACTTTGAGTTAGTAGATGAAATTTGATATATTGACTTTACACTAAATTTATATATTCATATCTAATTTTAAACGGAATCCATTATTAGGAAGTCCGTCTGTCTGGTTGTCCGAATACAAGTAAACATGATAACTGCAAAGCGTAAATTGGTAGATAAATAAAATTTGGTACACATATTTAACCTCTAAAATGTAGATCTCTATAAAATCTACATCCAAATCCTACAAAGGGTTGATCACCTGCTTGTCTGTGCTTTCGCATGCGTGTAAACACAATGACTCAAATAAATGGAATTTAGTATGTTATCTTGTTGCTGTATTTATCGTTGTATGTCAAATTTTAGTTTTAAACGATCGGAAAAAAAGGTTCTCAAAACACATGTTCGATTTTCTAGCATCCCCTTTTTCGCATGCCAGCGATTAATCGCCAAATATCGCAAACTAGATTCACCCCAAGAACGATATTTCGAAGCTATTTTTCCATTAATGAAATGCAATCAATATACAAACATTGGTTTCTTTTGCTACATTTCGAAGCACACAACCGTCATATGTTGAGCTCTGAAAATTGAAATCTCAGCACTCGCAGCATTCAAGAAATAAACACTGATGGTGAAACCTTACCCAAGGTCCACCATTTTAAGGTGGGTGGGAGATAACACCTTCAGTACAGAGTATGCGAAAAAGATACAGGGAGATCAACCACTCTTGCTGTTTTTTTATTTAGCTGTCCATTTTTATTCCGCCGTTTTACTCAGACATTAATCATAAATGCCGTATTTACCTTATCTTGCCCATCATTATGTTCTCAGAGGGCAGTGACAAGCTTGCTATGGCAACATGCCCATCTTTGACATGGAGCTTGGCTTCCATATCTGACTCCATGTGCATACGAGTTAAAAGCTTAATATCTGGTCTTTGTTTGCTGGATTGTATTCCAACTGTTGTAGAGATTTCCACATTTACACTGAAACAAAAGGGAATTGTTAATTTTTTATGAATGTTTTAAATGTATTTTCTTATTAATTTATCTTTTATTTACTTTTACCTGGGCTGAAAATGGAGATGGACATCAGCATTTCGTGGAAGTGACCAGATATCAGCCTTGCTTTTAGCTGTGACTCCTACAGTCGAACTTCCTGTGAAATCGATGGAGTAAGATCGTCCAGTAACGCTTGGAATGACAAGCTTAGAATTCATGAAGATGAAGCTGTGAGAGAAATCTGCGCTTTTATCTTGTGCCATCTAAAAGAAAATAGCCAATATTTTTAAATCCATTATTCTAATCAGGCAATCAGATAATCATAAAAGTATTGGAACAGAAAATTTTGCTGCAAATGTCATGTCAACAAAAATTTATGTTTTAATACAGGATCATTTAGAAGCACAGAGCAACTTTAAAATTCGATAATTATCCTATATATAAAGGTAAAAGGATTCCATTCGTCCAGAAAAGAGGAAAAAAGTCACATTTTTTGCCATGAAACAGAATTTATTGCTACCATAGTTTCCAATTTAAACCAACAGACGATTCTGCAGTTGTCAGAGAAATGCCTGATATGGAAAAAGACATTAGCTGGGCAGTCTTGCAATTTTCAAAGTTGTATTCTCGAGTGAAAGACGATGTGTTGAAAATATGCAAACCTTTACTCCACTTTTTCGTTTAATTTATGTAACGTACCATTCCACTAGTCCCTGAATCATCATGTGATTAAAATTGCTACCATAGTTTCCAATTTAAACCAACAGACGATTCTGCAGTTGTCAGAGAAATGCCTGATATGGAAAAAGACATTAGCTGGGCAGTCTTGCAATTTTCAAAGTTGTATTCTCGAGTGAAAGACGATGTGTTGAAAATATGCAAACCTTTACTCCACTTTTTCGTTTAATTTATGTAACGTACCATTCCACTAGTCCCTGAATCATCATGTGATTAAAATTGCAATTCTGACAGTAAATTCTGTTATTTCAAAAAAAAAAAAATTGATTTCATTTCCATCTATTTTGTGCAAAAGGTATTTTCCTATCTTCAATAGTTTTTCCTGACTTCACCCTGTATTTGAATTAATATGAAATTCAGAAAATCAATATGTATGCAGATAGAGTAGACTAATATTATAATGATTAGTGGCTCTGTAACACATAGTCGTCAGGACTTTTGGCCTAGATATCCTTTAGTCAACATGGCCATGTATACATATATAAAATTTTCAAATTTTTCTATAATTTAATACAATAATTACTTTAACTCAACGCGGCTTTCACTACAATTGATTTAATTTTATAATTACCAGTTCTCACATTCTTAGTAGCCTGACCTCTAAATATTTGAAAAACTGAGAGGCTCCAATTTCGTCTAATTCGTCCTATAAATTGAAATCGCGATTGAATTCCTCTTTTAAAGTATTAAGTACACAAGATAATTTCATTTATTAGTTATATGTATATACATATAGTTAGATACCTATAATTGTTAAATTATTCCGTATACATATAATGATGAAATTCATAAAGTATTCATGAATTTACAATTTAATTTATTGTTATGATCATATTAAATGATGCACCGATTTAAGGCCCTGTCAACTAAATGAACTTGAAAGCTTAATATTCGTAATGCTTCTAACTAGTGGTTAAGTGCCTGTGAGCAAATTTTTAATGGAGAGTCAATTTTTTTAATATTTCGTAAATGCTTCTTAAAAAATATGCTAAGATAATATTGCATTAAATTTATGTAACTTTGAAGTAGTTGTCTATTATCTGCTTTTAAGCCTTTTTGCTTTATAAAGAGTTGCGATAATGAGCTCCTATACACCAGACGAGAATCCCAATAAAGCTTCTAGAAGAGTCAACTTAGTCTTTAAAAACGTAGGTGATTCAAAAAGTAAAGTAACAAAAGAGTTCTCACAGGTGAACAAATGCCACGTACGAATAAATTTAATGTTTAAATATCGTAGACGATTACATCATTCAAACTCTTCAAATAAATAAAATTAGGTGTGCTTTAGCATCCCTAAATGGCAGCGTAGAAAATGGTAGTGAATGTCTGTGGAAAATGGCAGCTTTGAGGAATATATGGTGTGCACTGAAGTGTGAAGTGTAATTAGAATTTTATATTTAAAGAAAACACTGCAACTGAAATTCATCTCCAACTTACGGAAATTTACGGAGAGAGTGCAATGTCTGTAAAATTAGTTGGTTTTAGTGCAATTAATTTGAACTAGGCAGAAGATTTATGCGAGACCAGCAAAGGTGAGGGTGGTCAAGCCGGGGATACCGAGAAAGCGATGAAGTTGTTTTGTGAGCCTGAAACACTGCCCACGTCCACCATTACTGTTATAGGATAAGTAATGGACCTCTTTCCGCTATGCTCAGTGCTATTTACTCACAGCACAACAGCGAGACCACTCGCATGTTTTGAGCTCTTTTTGATCTTTAAATTAGGGTGAATATTTCTAATTTACCAGTGGATTACCGAAAACAGAATAAACTATCATGTCTGGCATTCACAAAAATACTTAATGTATTTTATTTATTTTTATTAGCCGTATATTTTAAGTTGTAACTTTTTTATTTCAATTGCACATTAGGTATAAGATTATGTTAGCATTAGACTATTCAATGTAGCAAGTAGATTTGGCGATGAATTTGGCGACTTTGGCGACAAAATAGATAATGCTGGAAACTTCGAGAATTTTAACGATCCGTCCATTAGAACTACGATAATAAAGCTTTAACAGGAAAAACTTTATTATATTAAAGCTTATTTATTTTCTGAAGCTTATTTATACTATTAAAGCTTATTTATTTTTTTAAGCTTATTTATATTATTAAAGCTTATTTATTTTCTCTGGTCTTAAAGATGCAGATTTAACAGATAACGATAATTTTGTGGTAACAGCTACCGGATTTCTATTGAATGCAATTAAACAGAAAATGCATTCAAAATAACATGAACTTGATGGGGAAATATTGAACATTTATGCATCTTTGCCTTTCTGGATACACCATTCATAAATTGAAAATTCATTTGCCATATGGTGATTATACAAAATTAATGTCTCACCCAAAAAATAATATTTGTAACAAAAAATTTTATAGCAATAGAATTTTTACTTGATTTTAGTATGTAGATGCTGCCATATCAAAATAAAAACATTGTTAAGCGTTTTTAACAAACTTTGAAATATTTAACTTTTGTAACAAATTTTCAAATATTATTTAAAAAATTCTTATTAAGTGAAAAGTCTTTAAATTATTTTGTAGTATCAACTATTCATGTAAAGGCAAACACTTTTGATTTTGAAAAAATATATTTATTAATTATTTTATGTTTTTACTATGCTGAAATCTATGTAAAATGATTAAATTATTAAACTTATAAAATTGGTAAGTGATATTATGAGACATAAATTAAAATATATACAGCATAATTTTAAAACAACGACATGAGAAAGAATATAAACTGCATGGTAAGCGAAAATTAAACATTGCTTATTCTTTCTTCCTTCTCGGTTGTTCCAGAAACATAGGATGTATTTTCATACCTGCGGCCCCAACCAAGTCCCTCTACCACAGATGACAACACGAACTGTGTCGAAAATCTGACTCGAGCCGAATGTTGCATTCATGTGGGAGAGATTGCACCCGAATATATCTCCAATGACAGTGTAATAAATATCGTACACAATAAATAGCTTACCGTAATACGTGCTTTCTTTGGGTACCAAAGACAATAAAGTCAGACGAATAGGATTGTGTTTTCAATATTTAATGCGATATTAAAAGTGTTTATTTCTTGCACTGCTTCATTAAGGGGAAGAAACGAAGGTACATCATCTGACACCCGAGACGCAGATAGCATTTCAGAACCAATGCTGAAGTACAAGACGCCGTCGTGAATTGCCTTCTTAACCTAGATCTTATTCCTTTTTTGTTAATTTAGATATATTGGTTTAGAGTGCAAAAGTTTCAGACATCACGGCGGCTTTCTGTAAAAGTAATATACACCAATGCTTTTCTCTCATGTCTCTTTCTTTGATTTTGTGGATAAAACCGTTTCTCTCAGAGGAGTTGTTATCTTACTTTTTAAACCATCCCACCCTCTTATTTATCTGATGCACATGACAGAGGACCTTGACATCAAATGAAATCAGAAACATTCTCTACTGAGGAGTTTAGGATATGAGTTAGCTAAAATGGAAATTCAGCCATCTAACTTCCTTATTAACACAGTTAAAGAGCATATAGCAAAGTAAAGTCATTTATCTTCTCTTTCAAATAAAGCTAAATGTAATTCAAAATATTTTGATTGCCAGTTTGGTTACTTTATAAATAAAGCTAAATAGAAATAATTTGTACTAAAAATGTATTTAAATAAACTTTTATGCTATAAGAAATAGAAATCTTTGAAATAAAATAAATTTACCAAAAAAGTATATTTTTCTAAAAAAACAGAAACATGTATACTATAAAACAATACCGAGTTCATCATATCAGCAATTCTAATCATTTCCCCTATTCCTGATAAATCGGACGCCGACATATCAAGGATTTCAGTATTCAAGATCCGGAAAAAACCTGATACTTCAGCATCTGTGTCTCCAGTAAGCTGCAAATGGAAATATTATTTATTCATCAAATTATGTAAGTAACAAGCAAAAAGAAAGTATACAAGGTAAACTTTCATTGCATAAATTTTTTACTGGTTTCCTACTTACTCGTTTTGGACTAAAAAGATCCCAGGATGATTCCTTAGGTAGGGAATCCTTAGAACCAATAATCTTAGCAACCAGTTTTTCAATGCCTTCCGCTCTGATGCCAAACTACAAAAGAAGGGGGGGGGGAACCAGCATTATTCTAGTTATAAGAATCTTATTGCTGTGAATTTCTCAACTTCAAATACTCTTAAAAAATACATCCTTATAAAACTACTTTTCATATCTGCAAGTGGCTAGTATTGTGAGTGAAATATTCATTTGCATTCGGCATAGAATGGTAAATTATAATCTTACGAAATGTTACAAAATATATTAATATAAAAAACTCTCTTATGCATACGTTTACTTAATAATCAATGGCAGCTCAACCTTATAGCTGTAAAGCTGGCACTCTTGTATTTTTTTAATCTGATTTACTTACTTTTCCATTCTGAGAGCTCAATGATCAACGGAAAGGTGAAAATAGCTATATTAACGTAAAAGAAGACAGAAAATTGATCAACAAACAAGAGAAAAGCAAAGTCGAAAATGAGTCGCAGCTAGTCTTTGAGCAACCCAGGAAAGCTTATTGCACATACAACTGATTGAATGAGCTGGAGGTTGAAAGCAACCATTTTTTCCTTTGAAATTGAAAGCATCAGAGCTACAGTTCCACCAGATCCTGCTTGACTGCTTTTATCCGAAGTTCGCTTTCGTTTACTCAGTGTTTCCCCCCCCCTTTTTTTAATTGTTTGTTTATGAGTTTAGGAATCTATTCTGTAGGCTGTATAGACAGAAATACACTTAATGAATGTTCATTTTCTTTCATTAGATGTAATTTTTCGCGAAAATCGATAAGCAGAAAGATATAGCGATGCTTGGTAACAATAAATTTCAGGTTTGTCACTGAAATTTAAAAATTTAGGATATTTATAGGTAAAATGGCATTTTTAAAATGCAAAATCTTGACAGAAATTTTTTGCAAACACTGCTAATTTTTTATATGACGAGCCATAGATGTTAAGAATATGGATAAAAATATGAATGGTATAGTTTCTGTTATCTTTAGCATAATTTTTTATTGCTTAAGAGATTCGTAATGTGTTATTATGAAATAATATATCACTGAGACCACAGCGCTTACCAAATAAGTCTCGAAATAGTATTTTCAGATTTTGAAAATTGAATTACACTGCATTGGTTAACCTATAAAATCTATCGAATTACTCGAATGTATTACTTAAAATACATACATCTAAATTTTTTACTAAGTTCATTTTTATATAATAATAGCAAAATAAGTCTCTTTCACTTCTATCCACTACTATTCTAAAAAGTTCACTTTCTGTCATTATCACAACTCTTGACTCTCAGCTCCATTTAGAAGACATAATATCAGTTATTTTAATAAAACATTCAGAAAATTATTTCCATATAGGAACAAAAGTTTCTGAGTAGATCATAAATAGAGTATTATGCAAAAAATTCTTTATAGATACTACGAATTGCACATTTTACTCTTTCAGTTTCGTTTATCCCTTCCATTCCCGTTCTCCTCCGCACAGCAGGTGAATTTGCTGTAACTTCTGGATATCTTTCGTTATCTCAGTTTCAATTGCTTATCTCTGTTATGGCGATACGAACAATTACCAATAAGATATTGTCCTATAGAACTTACATAATCATTTCATGTGTTCGTTATATAAAATGTTCCACGAGAATGTCCATTATATGTAAAATTTAGCATTATATGAGAAAAGTATAAAACATATTTTTAAGCCAGTGATCTACTTACTTCTAACAAATTAACATGGTTATCAAATACATCTATATCGAAACGAGTAGAAACAGATCGTGGGATTTTAGAGTCAGGAGAATGAATGATGTCAGCTTCAATTCCTCCACCAACTTTCAAAATTTTGCTGAAACCAGCTACTTCAATGTTCTTGGAATTTTCCCAATATTTAAATTTTGGCGGCTGAATATCAAAGTTCTGGAACAATTTTTTTACTTTCTGCTTGGTTGGTTTCGTGGTCTTTTTCAGGTTTGTAATGCATGATGATACGTACGCACCCACTGGAAAAGAAAAAAAATGCTTAAATTTATGAGATCATATTATTTATAATTAAGCCTGCATTGCTCAATAATTCATATTTTCTTTTTCAATTAATTTTGCATAATTTAATAATTGACAACTAAAATTACACTGAGGTGACAAAAGTCATAGGATATCAATATGTAAATATACAGATTGCAGTATTTTTGCGTACAAAATTTCAAAATGGGAAGTGCATTGGCAAGGCCTTCTTTCGTATTCAAGTGATTCATGTGAAAAGGTTTCAGATGTGATTAACAGATTTTGAATGCTAAATGATAGTTGAAGCTTGACGCATAGGACATTCCATTACGGAAATCTTTAAGGAATTCAATAATCCACGATCCTCTGAATCAAGAATGTGCCGAGAACATCTAATTTCAGACATAACTTCTCATCTTGGAAAATGCAAGGACTGATGACCGAGTGGTTGATGACTTAATGACCGAGACCAATGACGTGTGCATACAACTGTTAGTGCGAATAGACAAGTAACACAGCATGAAATAACCACAGGAATTAATGCGTAACGTGCGACAGAGGTGTCCGTTAAAACAACGCGGCAAAAATTGAGTTTAATGGTGTACGGTAGAAGAAGATTAACTCGAATGCTGCAGCACCTCCCCTGGGCTTGTGACCATATCAGTTGGAATCCTAAACGACTGGAAAACCGCGACTTGTTCAAATGATTCATTATTAAAGTTGATAAGATCTGATGGTTGGGTTCGAGTGTGGTTCAGACTCTACGAAGCAATGAACCGAAGTCAATAAGGCACTGCGCAAGCTGTGACCTTTCGTCAAGACCACGAAGCCATCAACAAGGCACTGTGCAAGCTTGTTATGGATCCATAATGGAGTGGGCTGTTTTCATGTGGAATAGACTGGGTCCTCTGGTTCAACTGAAATGATCTTTGACTGGAAATGGTTATATTCAGCTACCTGTAGACCACTTGTAACCATTCATAGACTTCATGTACCCAAACAATGATGGAATTTTTAAGGATGGCAATGCGCCATGTTACAGGGCCACAACTGTTCGCGATTGATTTGAAGATCACTCTGGACAGTTCCAGGGAATGATTTGGCCACGATGAATCCCATCGAACATTTATTGGACATAATCGAGAGGTCAGTTCATGCACAAAATCCTGTACCGGCGACACTTTAACAATTAAGGATGTCTGTAAAATCAGCATGGCTTAATATTTCATGGCTTAATATATAAGGGAACTTCCAACGATTTGTTGAGTCCATTCCACGTAGTGTTGCCGCACTTCACCGGGCAAAAAGAGATCAGATACCTCATTAAGAGATATTCCATGACTTTTGTCGCCTCAATATATGCCATATAGCTAGACACACTCATACGTTTCTTCTATATCAAAAAATATGGAGAAAGGTAGTTTCTCCTAGCAAATGGATTGTAAATTTGGGATTCCAGTAACAAGAAGTTGTCATAAGTAGACCGATCTCAATGGAAATCACTCTGCAGCGAAGAGATGCATCTTTGTTCCTCCACTTCGAATGTATATTAAACGAACATTAATCATGCGCTCAAGGGTCTTACAATGGCCATTCGTAAGAGAAATCGGCCTTTATTTCAGAGGAATTGATGATTCTAGATAGTAAAAAAATAATCTAAAATTTTACTGCAATTATTTTCAGAACTCATTTGCTTTGATTCCCTTTATTCAATACATTTAAAATACTTAAAATTATTAAAAAGTATTTTTTGAAGTGGGATAATTTTAAGGCAGAATCAAATTTAGATTATTTAAAGAAAGGGTTATATCAAATATATGATTATTTTTAACCAATCATTTTATGTAGGAGAGTATAATTTTAAAGACACTGTGACAAAAACCAAAAATGCATTAATCAACTTGAATAACTTTACCTTGAGGATTGCTCTCACTGTCAACTGTTTCTTTGATTTTTTGAAACTGTTCATGATCAGCATGTGCAAATACACTGGCAAAGACAGCAATCCTAACTTCATAATCTTCATTTTTATTTGAATACATCGTAATAAATTCATCGGGTCTTTTCTGTAATATAGAAATTCCTATAATATTCATCATATAAATATTGAGAGCAAATGTTTATTTGCAATTGATATAGAAATATTTATAATATACAAAATTTATAGTATATATTTATTTTTAAAATATTATGATTGAAATATAAGCAATAAAGAAATCAATGAGGCGAACACTATTAGATCGAAATTCTTAATTCCAGTTGTTGTATCAATATCGTGTAGTATATATAGTTTTAAGCTTCAATAGACAATGATTGTTTATACTCATTCAAAATTAAAATATCTGGAACAATAAAGGGCGATAAGTATAGTGATGCTCTTACATTCTATGTTTAGATCTGTATTTACAGAACCGATTCATAATTAGTGGGAGAGTCTCACCGAAACTTTCTTGTATGCTATATAGGTTTTATCCGTCTACCCACTACACCAAAGAATTGTGTATATTTAGTAAGATTGTGAACGTCACGGGTCTCAATGAGATTTTAGTGCTTCGTAGTATAGAAAAGAAAGCCAGCATTTGTGTTTTATTACCCTCATAAAATTTGGCGAAGAATAGTTACGGAAGATTACAAGAATAGTTAGAAAGATAGTGCGAGTTTTGGAAATAAATCACTAGAATTCGGTTAAATTCAATTACCGAAAAATCCAAGACGTATTTTGGAAACTTTTTCTCTAACCGTTAAAACAAAAATTTGACAAAGAACTACAACTGTAGTCACAAGACACATACGAAATTTCATTTATTTAAGTCGTTCGTTTTTTAATTTTCGCGTTTACTTGCATATACAAACCGACAAGTAGTCATTGACGGATTTAGTTCTAAATTTGACGCAGACCTATAATTAAAATATTAAATATATGCATCAAATTTTATCCATCTAGTTCTCTTCATTTGCAGTTATCGTGTTAACATATTTTAGGACAATTGGACAAATATACTTTTTCTGAATGGGTTTCGTTTAAAATTTAATAGAAATCTACAGATTAATTTTAAAGACTATATGCCAAATTTTTCTACTGTCTAACTGAAAACTCTTTTGAGTTATCATTTTCACAGACACAATTCCAAAAATATGCTTTTTAGATTCAAGGATGCCTAAAACATGGAAATTCGACAAAAATCGCTAATTCGAATTTTTTGAAAATTACAATACTTTCTGTTCGTATAAGAGAAAATAAAAAGTACAAAGACGAATTTGGTACTTGTACTGTCCTTCTTCTCATCAATTCAGATTAATAATTTAACATTTTAACAGTGCGCTGACGTGTTAGAATAGATAGAATTTTTTGATAATTCTTCACAAAACCTCAAAAGAGCTACCCTCACCCTGTAAAATCATCCTTAATAAACTGAATGACCTGCATCGTCGTACTAGCACTCTGGCGGAAACTTAAGTTTTAATGGCCAACATCAGCTAACCCCTTCCTCCCTTAGAAGGTGAGTTCTGTCTTCAGCCAATTCCACAACATTACTTTACCCATCAGAGAAGCAAGAATCGACGACCTTATCTGAAGCTTCTCATTCCCTTACGGAGTTCCCCAGGTGAGAGAACTCTTTATGGAAGTCTAACTTTTTTTCAATTTTTTACATTAGTAAAACAATGTATTCACCTCATCTATTCTTCTGAATGCATCTATAGCAGCCAGTCTCAACCTGATAGACTTAGAATTGTCTTGTGCACATGCAATGATGTTTCTACGAGCTTTACCATGGTATCCCATGTTTCCGAAGGCTTTAAGAGCTGACAGTACCTGTAAACAAAATTGTACATATTTTACAAATTTATAAACAGGACCATTTCAGAAAGAAAGGACTTTAGTAATGTTTTTCCAAGAGATATTTTTAAAATTTTACACAAATGTTGAAATCTGAAATTGAATTCTCTATTTTAATTTTATGTTAATGACTGCTCCATTATATTGCATAATAGAAAAAATCAAATACCATCTAAAATTTGTGTAATTTTTAAAGGAATTGAATAATTTTTATGTAAGTAATTCGGAAATCAGTAAATGACAATTTTAATACTGAAAGTTATTCCAAAGGAATAATTCAAGAACTTTCTGATTGATATTTCATTATAAAATAGTAATTAATTAACTTTATACATTAATTTAAAATAATATGGCCAAATGAATTTTTGCAAACAATTACTCTTACTTTCTTATCCCCATTAAATGAATATTACTTGATTGTTAAGTTATTAATTATTCATGCATTAGCTATCAAGCATGTGAAATTATACAACCGTTTAATTAAAATAAAGTGATTTCATTTTTGAAGACTGATGCATTGATTTCAAATAATGACTCTTTATATCAGAGACAAAAGAAATTCAGTCAATAGTATCGGAATTATTTAGCAAAAGAAAAATAATTTTTGTTTAAACAATATGGATGAAAGTGAAGTTCATAAACGTATTGTGAATGTTCATATACTTTTTAAAATATATCCTTACCTTATCATCATCGTCAGATGAGCAATTCTCACCTATGTGTTCGTTAAATACTGAGACGACTTGATTCACAGAGCTTACTCTTTTACAGTCTTCTGCAGAACAAATTCGGTGTATCATAGCGGAAACTCCAAGAATCACAGGTGATGAAGAGTCCCTTTTAACAAGAGGCTAAAGTGAACAACAAAAATATATCTTTATGAGTTGATAGAATTTAGCACGAGGCCTTCTCAGTAAGGATTGCACATAATTTTGTAAAATTGATTAAAAAATCAATAAAAATTAAATTAATATTACACGTGTAGCGAGATAAGTAAAGACTAGATGGCACATGTTTCACTATTATGACATCACCGTTATGATCTTATCAATACGCGTTGTTTGACTTTCACCTACGCCAGAAATGGATATGACAAGTAACAAACACATTTAAATATTGCTTTTGACATGAAAATTGACACCTGAAACTTATGCGATGCTGCAGGAAGATTATGGGAAGTCTGTTTTTCTCTAGCGCGGCCAAAAAGGGTTTAAAAGAGGGAAGACAAAAGACTTCAAAGAAAGTTGTATCCGGCTCCCAATGACTGCTCTAATGGAAGCAAATACCAACACAGCTGTTGTGGTAGTAATTTTGTTTATTGCCACTCACACGTTGCTCACAGAAAAACTGCACATGGCAAGTGTTTGTGCGCGGTGGATTCCGAGACTGCTCATCATTATCTTTCAAAAATCAACTCCATCTGTGTCTCCCATACACTTTATAGCTGATTTAGCACAATACGGTTATTTTCTCTTCATAAATTTGAAGAAACCACTCCAAGATGATCGTTTTCTATCATCAGAGGCAATGGTAAAAACCGTAGAAGTGATATTGAAGGGTCAGTTAAGAAATGGCTTCCAGAATGTGTTTGAAGATCGTAAAAAAAGTGACATAAATGCATTACGTGTAATGAGGTATATTTTGAGAAAGACCTATCAAATTTTGGAGAATAAGTATCGTATTTTTTTATTAATTAATGATCATGCTTTATTGAACAGCGTACGTATTTTTATACTTTTTGAATTTCTAAAAGTAAAACAGGATTTGAATTTCTTATCTTTTAAATATTATTCTAAAATAAGTTATTTTATAACAAAAATTTTCATATCCTCATGTACGTATGTGTGGTATTATGATCGTTAAAATTAAATCAATAACCACCCGTCTAGTGAAAATTCAAATTTAGAATCAGATTTCAATAAAAGGAATAACTTGTGTTCACTTTCAGTTGCTTTATTGTTTGCTTTGTACGAATGGTTAAAATAAATAATTAACATTTCAGTTAAATATCACTTTTTTGTGAAAATTAGAGAAGGGCATTTTTACCTACTTGATGATTGAAAAAATAATACTTACAATAACAGAAGACACCATTTCTTTCGTAGGTTTTCGAATCAAAGCAAAAGAAGCCGGCCACAATTTTGCTTTTATTCCTGTTATTTCCTGGTTTTCAATCAGTTTTACCATAAATTTCACGGCATCGTTAGTCCCAGTCATAGGTAAAGTGTCAACGAAAAGATCCCTAAAAAATTAAATAAAAGCGCATCAAACATCTGTAAAATATGCCCTGTGTCTTAAATTTTATTGATTTTTCTCTAGAAAACTTTTTACATATATGATAAAAAATAATTCCCAAATGGAAACCATTTAGATCGCTTAAAAATTTCGCATATTAAGCATATTATTAATCGCACACTTTCGTTAATATAAGCTTAATACTTTACAAGTTTTATTTCAACTGTCATTATTAATACATAAAATTAGTTTGAAAACGGACCAACCTCATTAAAAAAAATTTTATTATATTTTATTTTACATCAAAAATATATATTAAAAAAATTTCTACTTCTAATAAATATACCTCCTAAATAATAAAAATTTTAAGAAATATACCTTCGTAAACTGTGACTTACTTAACCTTCTTCGAAGAGCATATTTTTCCATTCTTAAGAGATTCGTAGATTCTATCAAATTCTTTGTACGACAAACTCTTTGCCAGTTGGCCAAGTCTTATAAAATCACTACTAACACTGACGTCAACTACACGAATGTTCTTAGAACAGAGTTTTACCAAAATATTCTCTACATCTTTCCCGTGGCTGTCCCCTTTCCTTGTCTCTTCAATACCGAATAAAAGTTCTTCCTGTGTACTATCTTCACCTGAAAACAATTAAAAAAATTGTAAGAATAAAAGAGTATTGATTTATTCAAAGCATATGTTTCTTGTTAAGCAATGCTTGACAACAATTATGACCTATCACAATTCTGCAAATTTTAAAATAGGAAGAAACCGCCGAATTACCCCCAACCTATGCAGGATATTTCTAATTTTCCTTAGGATCTGAAATGAAGGCCGCATGTTCCTGCATAATGGTTCTATATAAAATCAAAACTTTTTTTGACTGATTGCAAGAAACTCGGTTTTTTCTTCCTCTTTTAAAATTTGCAAACTTGAGATATTGGGTATTGCCTATTAAGGGACAAAATTCTAACATTATTTATTGCGAAAAAAACGACAAAAATTGTTTGTATCAATGAAAGAATTTTGAGAAATGACTGATTCTTGATCATAATGCAAAGAAATTGTGCAGTTTATGCATTATTCAGTATTCCCTAAATCATTTAAGATTGTTATTGTACAGTATTGTGCTATATTACACAATATCACAAAATACTGAAAAATATGAATCAACTCTTAAAGATACTTGAGGATTTGCCTTAAAAGAATTTTTTTCCATAATCCAGAATGGTTTTTAACATTGCCCTCTTTACCCAGTAAACAAGAACTAGAGTTAAGCTAGGTCAAATCTTTTATTATTAACAAAATTCAATTTTGCATTTAAAAATCAATATTATGTGATAAAAGGTTTTATTTTAAATTATTAAAGGGCCATAGTTAAAAATTTTTCAACGATTAAAATCCATATTTCCTTAAAGTTCTTTTTGTAATTCACAGTATGATACTAAACGAGAAAATATTTGTCTGATTGCTTATATGGACTTGGTTCTTTTGATTAACCATATTCTATTTAGTTCAAATATACTGTTTCAATATGTCAACAAACATTGAGACCAGCCTATTATTAAAATTTTCCATTTAAAAATTCATAATTAAAATATCATTTTTATTAATAGTATTACCTCTTTTAGTTCCAGAATTCTACTTAAAATATCATATTATGAAAGCATTAACTTATCATACTAATGATAACTCAACTAAATGATTTTAAAATACTATAAAGATCTTTATTTAAATAACTTTATTGAATTCAGAAACTGAAAAAAACTTACTAGTCTGAAATAGCTCTGCGGATTTCCTTTCTAGAAATGTTATTTCAAGATTGCTTGAAAATTCAATCCAACTGCTTTTTTCTTTCATTGGCGGCTTCATTCTCTCCGTTTCATTGCATTCGACTCTCTTTAGAATTTTGTCTCCAATGTATTGTTTGCAAACTAAGCGATCATTTTCGAATATTAAAGAAGAAGGAAATTTCTAAAAAAAAAAAAAAAGGAAAAATATATGTTTTTATGAAAAGATGTACTATTTACAGAAAACTTCTCGAAAACTTATTACAATTAGACAGGCATAAAAGAATTTAAAGGATTACTTACTGTTGTGAGGAGAGGTGTATGAAGTGTATGTCTGTTGGTGCAAGATTTCAAATCTTTTTCTTTCGTTATAACCAACCCCTGATCATATGAAGGGGTATATTTTGTTTTACAGCTTCCCAAGCTATCGTGCTGTAAAAAAATAAAGTAAAAAAAAAAAAAAAAAAAGAGAAATGCAGTCTGTTTATCATAACAGAAAATAGGACATTACAGTACAATTAAACGGGTGTCCAAATTTAGTGAATACTATACAAAATTAAACAACAATAGTCGATTAGAATTTCAGTGCCATTCATAACATACCTTAATTCTCAATGCATATTAATGAATTCTCTTTCCATTGATATTTTTTCACTGTTTGAGTTTCCTTTTCTTATTGTTTTCAGCTTTTCGTGATTTACGATTTTTGTTTTGACCTCCAGTCTTTAAAAAATAATTACATTATTTCTTTTTGTCCCTTTTATAAAAGCGTATTTTTTTCATTGCGCTTAATCATTTTCTACATTTTAATGTTTAATACATTTTAAAATTCATTATCAGAATTATTGTATAATTTTGCAATATTTTTCCAAATTCATTACCATATAGCCTCCTTTCGTATGGTATCAAATTTAGTTAAAATAAATCGATTAATCAAATATTAAATACTAATAATATTAATATATTAATATTAAATTTTCTAATTATAATCTGAAAGATCTGAATGCATAAAATTTCAAAACTCTATCATTAAGTGAGTGTCACAGCAATTACAAACATGAATGTAAGTTAAATGAAGCACGTAAAAATTACTGTCGATGAAGGTTAAGAACGAAACCATCGTTAAAATTTAAATGGTAAAATTCTCATGGATGAGTGTTGAGAATAAAGATGGTGCTAATTTAAAGTTTTAAAAAATCGATCTCAAGAATTCTAACAGATTAAGTTTTCGATAAAAGAATGATCTTAAAACAATGAAAGTGAATTCAGACTTTGAATAGAAAATGAAGTAATTTTTTTCTTAATATATTATCTTTATAATTTTAATAATTAACTTGTAAATAATAAGAGACAGAAATATACGAAACGCCTTGATAGTTTTGTCTTAAATAGAGCTAAAAGTAATTATTCTACTTTATCACCATTTTAAAAAATATTAACACTAAAACGAGAAGTCTCATTTTTATAGGGCAAAAGCAATACACGAAGATATGTGAAAAAAATTGCTTTCTTGCTTTTTTTACCAGATACTGTCTCATTATCTAATAATCAGGAAAAAGTTTACTTGCGATATTTCACATTCGGCCGCAAAATTATTCTGAGACTCTGTTAATGAACAAAAATTAATTTACAAACCCAAATGAACGCATAAGTAAAAAACAAATTTGAAAATGAGGCATTATATAATGATAAACAAAAAGAAATTCAGTTAAAGGTATTTATTTTTAATATTTTAAACAAATACTTGAAATTAAAGAAAAAAATTTTCCATAAAAAATAAAGAAATTAGAATATTTTTTCCTAAGATTTAAGAAATTAACGGATACATTTGATGTTTATACATTTGCTTGTGACAAAATGCTTTAAAAAACTTGATATAAGCCCGTAAATGGTTTAGAGAATAGCGCTGAAGACATCAAACAGCTGAAATAATACTTGAATAATACACAAAAAAATAACATTTAAGCTCTATTATGACTGCAAAAGTAGTCCTAAAATATTTAATCTTAGTTATCATATAAAGCTTGACAATGCATGGTATATCTTACCGTCTCAACTTCTTCTGGAGTATCTAATCTGGACATGGAATTAATAAAAGAAGATATCATGGCCTTTTTTATATTAAGAGACTGTGTGTTCTCTTCCGAACCTGGACATATGTGTTGTACCTCCTGGTCGTTTATGGCAAACGGTAATGGAATTTCAAGTTTCTTCTTCAGGTCTTCCTTTTCTTCTGAAGTCAGTTTCTGATTGAGTCTGATGTTTCTCATCTAAAGAAAGAGGGGAGAAAATTAAAATAGAATAAAGAAAAAAATTGAGAACTTAAATTATGCTTAGGAAATTGATCGCCATTACTCCATTTGAAAAAAAGAATGCGCGGTATTATATTATATCATTGTAGTTTGGAAAACGCAGTAATTTTGGACCTGGGATATTACTTTTCCCCAAAATGAAACCATTGGAGTAGTCTTCCCAAAACTTCTCACTTATCCTTCAATAAAGGAATTTTTTCTCCCCCTTCCCCCCCCCCGCCAACGCATAAAATTTTAGACCTTAAGTAAAGTTGCTAATACCATGCAAGGCATTCATAAACAATAAATATGAAATATAAATGATTGATGTGAATCTAGCATTTTTACTAAATCCATCGCGCGAATATATATTTCGGACTCCTATAAGCCTACCGCTTGAAACCTAAATTTGACAAGGAACTATAGTTATATTCACAAGATTAAATATCGAATTTCATTAGTTTAAATCATTGCATTTATGAGTCATTGTATTTGCCTGCATGCGAAAGTACAGACCGGTAGACGGTCATCTGTTTGAAAGGTTTGGTTCAAATTTGAGAAATTATTTACATTTTAAATTTTAAACTTGTGTACTAAATTTTATCTACCTAGCTTTGTGCGTTTTGTAGTTATAGAATTCACTTGTACAGCAAAGCCAAGAACTTAAGTTTAAGTTCAGTCAAACCTTTTGTGAATCGATATCATTCAAAATCTGATAAAGATCTATAAAGTTGCTCGTAAGTCCATATCCCATTCGTCTAACCCGAGGCGTTTCTGAGTTATCGAATGCATAGACAGACAGACATAATGCCAAAAATGAGCTTTTCAAACTCATTGAGATGGGAAACGTGAAGATTCGTCAAAATCACAAGTTTGTATTTTTTGACGATTGCAATACTGCTTCTATTCTTTGTACAAAAAAAAAAAAAAAAAAAGTGAAAATATCTCAACTATCTGAGCAATCAGTTGATTGCTCCAAGATCGCACATTAAATGGCGATTCTGACAGGTCGCTGTTCTTTTTTTTAAGTCCACTTGGCCAAATCTAGTATTCCTCTCTAGGTTCTTGCAGTGTTGTTTTCATAATCCTGTCATAACCCATAAATACGTATTTCTTCGAAATCAAATTTTCTTTTGCACAAGGCGTTCAGTGAATTTTTATTAGTAACTCCAAAACCACGGATTGCTTTATTCTCCCCGCCCCTAAAAAATTGATTTCAATGAATTTATCTTTGTTGTGTAATGATAAATTAAAATTAAAACATGCAAAAATCCCTTAAATGAGCTCGTAATAGTGAAACTTGCAAGCAGTTTGTTGAGGAAAAGGAGATATTTGAGTCAATTTCACCAAAAAGTTTGGGAATAAATCTTTAAAGGATACTTTATGAGAAAAAAAAATTGTAATAATTTTTTGAAAGGGAAAACATTTTCCAGATTTAGTTATAAGTTTAGTAGAAAATATTACGGACTGCATGGAGCCTACAGAAAATGGCAGTAAGAAAAGATATCCTTTTGCAAATGGTCTGATATCGTATAAGTGATTGAGCCTCCACAATTATTAAGAAAAGAACTTTTTTTGTAAGAATCGTAAAGCTAGGGATTGAAAATTGTTTTTGAAGCTATGAAATGCTGATACAAAAATTACAATTTAGAACCTCTGTATTTTAATTTTAATATTTTATTCTCTTTAATAATGTATATGGTGTTTCATCTTTTTCGTTTATTGATTTGTAAAATGTGACTGGTGACGAAGAAGTATCAATGTGAATTAAAAATAGAAAAGTGTATTTTTTTATTTATGTAAGAGCACTTTTTCCTCGAAATCAGTGGGTTACATCAGAACATATTTTGCAGAATTTTAAGATAGGAGTATTTAATAAAGGACGAAGTTACCCTGACTTATTATCTACTTTAGCCGATCATAAAAAAAAAAATCATAAAAGTATTGCAAAAAGTGTATTTGTTACATCAGTCTTTAAGAGAAACATTTGAACTATTTAAAAATTGCCTTAATAGATCAGTAAGAATTATTTATTATTTTTAATAAGATTAATTAAAAAGTTTTATTAAGTGTGATAAAGCGTACAGTACTTGAATAAATTTGAAATTCTAAAACTATTAGTAAGTTTTCTCTCACAAAATACATGTTCGCCTTCAGAATATATGTATTCATAGGGATGAAAGAAAGAAGCAATGAACAATTTTCAGTATTTAGTAATGAAATATTTCGAAAAATTTCATTAATATTTTCTAAGAACGGTTGAAATATTTCATATCAATAAAATGAATTTATGATGCTGTCCTCTTAATTTTAATAATTTCTAACTAAAGGCGAACTGCGCGTTAATTTCCTTTTAAATTAGCAAACAAAACAAAATATTCTGTAAAAGTGTAGAATAAAAAGAGATTGTTAAACTGTTTACAAAATTTTAAATGAATTCGTAGTATTTTTAACTACAAGTTTCCAAATCAAATTACTTAAACTGCCAATCGTCTAGTGTAAACTTTCATTCAATTGGTTATTCTATAAACGTGATTCGCTTATTTTAGAAAGGACACGAATTACATGTTAAATGCATGAGACTTGTGCCGTTTCTACAATTAATAGTTCTTTTTATCCTTCATGCAAAATAAATAGTAATAATCAAAACAAAACAATAATCATCCATTTCTTTTCAAATTATCTTCTTTTATTACAGATAAATGTTCTCATTCATTTTATATTTAAAGAAACAGCTACTTTTAAATAAGACACATTTCTCACTTACTTTGAGAACATGTTGGCAAGGAGAAATTATATGGTATTCCAATGTGCCCTCAACAGATGATTTCTGTGTTTGGCTGCCAGTGTAAGTTACATTATTTTCCGATTGGAAATGATAAGCGTATGCTTCTCCGACCTTCCAATCAAACTTTGGATTGGATGCTAAAAAAAATATTGATTGATTTAGCAACAAAGATTGATTTAGCTTCATTCATGTAGAAGTAGTATATTGCTTCATAACAGAAAAGTGGCAATCATTTTTGAAGATTGTTGAATATAGAACAAAATCCCTCAGCATTTTTAAAGATTTGCATGAAATAAATTTAATAAAAACTGTTCTTAAAAACATATGTTTATTGAAAAGTAGATATTTATTTTTAATTATTTTCTACTTTTTATTCTTCAATTTATAATTAATTTTTATAAATATTATGGAATTGTGTAATTAGTTTTTTTCCGCTCAAATTCATAATCCGATGGCACCATTTATGTTGAATGAATTTATCGATCAGCTGACGACTCAGTTCTGAAAATATTAAAATGGGGAACGCACATGTGAACAAATTTTTTTGAAACTACAGACATCAATCAGAAAGTGAGTGAAGAGTCGATTACTGGATCAAAACGATCCTTGCATTTTTGAATAATATTTTTGCTTAATATAAGAGAGTAATTATTTGTTGTTTTTCTAAAAATGTACGGATTTGTGACAAGATTGATTTGTTTTACATTCAGGCCATATGGAAGTCAAATAAGTAGTGTCCCCTTTCTACGAATTTTAAAAAGATCAATAGAAAAATAAAGAAAAATGTAGTGGTAAGTACTTACAAGGATTGCATTCTCTTGCGCATTCATTTTTACCATCTCTCGGGTACGGGCCTGTAATTATTAAAAATTTGCAAGTAAAATATGTGGAAAAAAAATAAAACACCGGAAAAATAATAGAAAAAAAGAAAGAATTAAAGTGATCATTATTTTCAATATTTATGTAACTTCTATAGAAATTATTAACATCAATAAGACAAACGCTGCTGTTAATATTTAGTTTTCGCTTTACCATGTCTCCTAATCATATTTCAGTTTGCATGTATTACTTTTCATTAAAGCAACGGTAAATGTAATGCTTAATGATAATGTTATGTGGGCAATATTAATATCAAATCTCAAAGAGATTTTTTTTCTATTTACTAAATTTAGTTTAAAGAGTTGTTATATTATCTCAAAACTTTTCTACAATTGATAAGAGAACCTTAAGTAATTCGGAAAAAAACCCGATAATGTGGTTTTCGGTTTTATTTGATAATCAGTTTCTACTAGCTAGGGTAGCATTTCAAATGATTCAGTTTAAAAAAGGGAGAGAGCGAATGTTTCAAATTTGTCTGAGAATCGGATAAAAAATTGGAAGCACGAACCCAAACCCTTACTGTCCTTCTGGTATTATTCGAGATAATCAATAAATGATTAATGACGAATCATTTTGATGAGGATGCATCAGCTAATAATCAGTTTCAGACATAACTTCCCAAGACACAGTGTAATTTAGCTTACCATTATGGAAAAATGCTTTCGGAATGTTCCATGTATTCCTTTTTGAAATTGTTCGATAAAATACAGTCATATATGTAAAATTTACTTTGAATGAAAATATCAAAATAATGTTAACGCCAGACTAATTATTTGTTCATGATAACTACCTTTTCTATGAAATGATATGATCTTTTTATGTTGTGTGGTTTCAACTTTATTTTATATTAAACTAATCAAATACTAAATGAAAAGATGAAGTTAACTTTTTCAGTCTTTTCAATCTCTAGTAAACATATTAATCCTAGTGTACTGTTAAAATATATGCAATTATAAATGTCAATTTTTTGGATATACAATATACAAGTAGCAAATCCTTCTGCCAAGCGGAAATATTAATGTTTGATTTAAATTCAGTTCGATTTTCTTCTTTCCTATATCAATTAACTCAAAATACTTTACAATACTCTTCATTATCCTTATGCTGCTGGGGAATATTTTAGTGCATACTTAGTAAAAGTAGATAATGAAAGTACAGTAGAACTAAAATTATCTCAATTAATTAGACCCAAATCCTATCCCGATTATCGAATACAGGATAACTGGCATGAAAGGATTATTTCTTGGAAAAACTAAAATTTCTTATAATGTAACAACTTAATGACCACAAAAGTAAAATGTGTTACGTTTTGTATACTTACACGCTGTATAAAAATATCAGTACTTCAAAGTTTTGCTGTCATTATTTATTTTTATTTGGGAAGGTTTTATAAGCGGCTTATTTTTTAGACAAAGAGATCAACTGTACAACTCTTTAAAATGTGTTGGTATTTGATCTAATCTTGATTTCGATATAACCCAGATAGAATAGTTGGTTGTTAACATGTTCCATCAAAAATTTGCTCTCAACTTCAAAAATTTCATGATTTTTTTTTTATTTTAAACTTCGCTAGACAAATTGTGATTCTATCAGGCTGCAATGAAATACACTAATCGTAGTAAAGAACTATGTACGCGTTTTCAAGTGAAATACTGTTTAATTTAGGGAAATCTTTTGACTGCGAATAATGTGAGCAATTTTCAGACCAATGCAACACTGAGGAGACTAACGGAAATCCTGTATTAGACAGAATTGTTGAGTTCAATATTTTCATACTCTCTTTTATTTAAAATATCTCTAAAAAATGTTTTGTATCATTAATTACTCTGAACTTAACTCGCAATAGTTACAAAAATTCTGCTTTTAATGATATCTATATGATGCAAATGATTAATCAAAAGAAATTGAAGCATGTTTATTATAACTCTTTATAAATAGTGAATCAATCTATCAAATTTCATGAAATTAGCTTAAGTGCCATTGTCTGTCAGTAAATTTATTGCTTAAAATTTACTTTAAAATTAAAGCAGTGCTTATCAACCTATGTTTTTGTGGTAGTTAGAAAGTATTTCAAAAGCTAAAATACACTGATCGTAGTAAAGAAGTTTGAATTTGTTTGCAATTGAAATACTGCTTCATTTAAGGAAATCTTTTAACTGCAAACGATATGTGTATTTTTCAGACCAATGTAATACTAAGGAGGTGACCAGAAATTCTATTTTAGACAAAATTGTTGAGTGAATTTATTTTCAAACTTTCTTTTATTTAAAATACCTCTAAAAAATGTTTTGCATTCAATAATTACTCTGAGTTTAACTCGCAACTGTTGGAAAAATTCTGCTTTTGATATGATAAAAATGATTAATCAAAAGAAATTAAAATGCATTTATTATAACTTAATGGTAAATCAATCTATCAAATTTCATAAGATATGCTCAAGTGCCAAAGCCTCTCAAGAAATTTTTTATCTGCATAAAATTTACTTTAAAATCATGGTTTACTTATCAACCCATGTTTTCGTGTCCGATAGAAAGTGTTGCAAAAGCAAAAATTTTTATACAGTTATTAAAAACCAAATTTTAAGATGTTGAAAAGAATTAAAATTTATCACAACTATTAACAATCACATTTTTGAAGCTATTAAAAATTCCATGTGCCGATTATTTTATACAACTCTTTACACTTTCATTACCATGAAGACAGAAAAGTTGTTCCTCTATTTACTCATGATATTTATGTATATGCAGTTCAGACGAATTCATAATAAAAGCTGTAACTTAGCGAAAACTTCAGTACTAAAAGTAATAATTCACTAAAAATGTCGTCCTTTTGTAGCAATCTTTAATGCATACATATTTTATGTGTCACCGATGTATGGATGGCATGGCATTCCAGTTGTCATTCAAAATTACTGATAAAAATTTGTTTTAAATATTCTAATGCGGGATTATATTTAATATTGCTATTCCGATTTGAATTACTTACCAGCAAATGCAGCTCCCGCCAAACACGCTAGTGCTAAAAGTCTCAGCCCCATGTTTGCTGAGAAATGAGTAATTCTAGTCTTTGTTTCTAATATCACTATTTATACCAAAAAATATCCAACGTAAGTAACTTTTAGAAGAAAAGTGTTGCAAAACACGCGAAATAGTCTGGTATGATGAGAAAGCGTCGCATACTTTTTTTTAAAATTACATAAGTAATGCTGAGTTCAGTATTCCCAAGTAAACAGTTTTTGAATTATCAACGGCTATCATCTGAGCGTCTCTTATTTGTTTCATTTGAATAGCAGACATACTGTTGACGAATTATAAATAAAATACGTTGAAATCATACGCAATCTTGAATAAATGCTTCCTCTTTTGAAGTTTGAACCAATGACGAATATCTTAAACTAATGTTGAAAAGCTGAACATTTATTTTGATATAAATCACAATATGATATTTTGGAATTACTTTTGACGCTATCATTCTTATAAAATGAGTTTTGAATCATTGATATGCATTCTAAAAAAGCAAAACTTGGAAAAACAATCTCAAGTAAGGAACTCGAAAAGAAAATTATTCATTATTATTTCGAACAAGAAAATTATTTATCTCCGATTATTTAAACAAAAGTTGACAATTCATAATTACTTGTCAATTCTCTAAATAATTGTGGTTAAATTTCTTAGCTGCAATGTGGTTAATTATCTCAGCTGCAAACAAACAAAAAAAATCTTTTCGAAACAGAATTGTAAGTACTTATGATTACCTAATATAAGCAATCTTACTGCAATTTAACATGAGTATAAAGTTCCAAGCTTAATTAAGTTCTTCCAAAAAATTTCCATATATGGACATTTAAGCAATATAAGTTTTGTTTTATATTTCCTTTAATAATCTTAAGCTGAAGCCAAGGATTTTCAGACAATCAGTTATACAATTGAAGTGACTTCTTGATAACTGAAAAGAAAATGTTTTTTATCTGGAAGTCAAAAAATAAAGCAGATCATATGAGAACTGTAGACCCATTAAGATGATCAAAAATCTCAAAATATTTTAAAGAAAAAAATGTCATCGGCAAGATTCAAATGTTTTTCTAATGTTCTTCTAAATGTAAAATTCACAACCTTATCATGTAATAAATTATTTATAACTTTATTCTCTCAAATAAAGCAAATGCATTTGTTTTTTATGCTCCATATCGTTTGATTCATTTAAAAAAATTATTAAAAGATTTTTATCAAAAAAATTAAGAGACATTTTAATCACTTCTTATCGGTCATTCCAAGTATAAATCTCAATTTGCGTGCTTTTTCTAATGTCTTAACGTCTGTAGAGAAGAAATCTTTTTGTATTTTGAATTTCATACTCCTTTTGAATCTTTGGCATTATTTTATTTTATACCTAATTCTAATTTCATACTCCTTTTTCAGCTTTAACAGATTTTTCTTTTTTTAATTATTTGTATAAAACACATAAGTGTTTGCATCAATGAATGATACGTTTACTATGTCGAAGGAAAATTCTAGCAAAAATGCCTTATAATAAAATCTTTCAACACATTTCATTGATTTTATTAGATTTCCTTTATTAGCTAAACTACTATTTCGTATAAATGAAAACAAGCGGATGCCATATTTTCCCGCATAATTCGGTTGTAATAGAAGTTCTAAGAAAATTCTTTTTGTTTACCTCCCCTCAGGAAATTGTAGATAAAATAACAAAATATTTATTTATTGATGTTATAAAATTATCAGTAAAATTGCTATATAGAAAATAAAGCTAAAAAATTGAGAATGAACACATTTGAAAAATAGAAATAATGTGACATATGATCAGAAATATTTTATATAAGAAAAAATTTTTATACTAAAGATTGTATGATATTTTGATGCTTGAAAACGTGTTATAACTAAGGCTTTTGTTGATTACTCAAAATTATCAAATGATACAAAGAGAATATTTGTTGAGCTAAAATTATCCTGTTGAGGAATTTACCTTTCCTTTTTTCACCTGCTTTATTTAGCATTTTTTCATCTTTCCAGCTGCTAAATATTTAATAATTTTTTTGCAATATTTTTTGTCATAATTGTTTTCATTTTCTGAATAATTTTGCGCATATTTTCAGAACTAGACTCTCTAGGCGGTATAAAATAATAAAGTCAAATAGTTGACAAAAAATTTACGAAATTCCTACATGGTATTACTTTTAAATAACCCACAAATGCATATGTGCGCTTGACTGTGAAGTATGAAATAGAGGAAAGTTATGGTTCTATATTCTGTCTGTCTTCTTAACTATAATTACATACAGATGGATGTGCACTTTAAAAATGGATTCATCCCTGAGATCGGCCAGGCTTTTAGAGGTTCTAAATCTGAGCGAAACACAAATTTGGACCAATTTGCCTTAGGAGACCACAAAGAAGGCACCATATGTCCCTTCCCAAATCATTTTAAAAAATCTAAATCAAACTTCTATCAACAGAATATACATTGTTTTTCCTTTATCATGAGTCCATAACTCATGAACTTGGCTGGATATGCAAAGACAAGCAACTACACTCTGAACAATATTTCTTAGTCGCTCGAACTCCGTTTTTCACTGTAATTTTAACTTCACAGCATCGTGGCTTTTAATTTTCCCAGGTAATGAAAACACTGAGGTTTCCACATTCTTTCTAAAACTATATAAAATCGAAATTCTTTCTCATGCTCTCTTTTTCTTTTTCCTGCTTAACTACTCAATTTGTAATTCTACCTCCATCATGTCTTGGGTAAAGAAATCTTGACAAAAGCTATAAATTGGAACTATATTTATAAAATTCTAAATAAAATAATTAAAAAACATTAAAAAAAACTCAACGATTGTTTCTTCACTCCAAAAATAAATTAAAAATTCAATAAATAGAAACTTTTTACGAATTTCAGAATAAATATAGCTGATGAAAATTTTCTCTTCTTTTATTTCAAATGAATTTTCACTAGGCAAATGAATTTTGAATCAATTGCAATTCATACTAAAATTATTTTAATTATGTCAGAGAAAGTATTACGTTAAAATTATCATTAAAAGCAGTACAATTTTTAAATAATAATCCCCAGTAACAGTAAAAAAATGTCATAAATAATGATTTGTATATAAATAGGTTAATTACTTTTTCAAAAGAGGACAAGTTTAAAACCTTGTGAGTGTTCCTTTCATCATTTGAACCTTGCTTTAACATAGAATGTTCCTCCTATGTTATCACTCTGTAAACAACTAAAATGAGGACAAAAAGAATAGAAACAGAGGGATCTTTGAGAACATACACGTGCAAACAGGACTCTAATCAAATGTTCCTTTAGTTCGGGATCAGCTTGTAAACACCTGTCAAGAAGGTTTTTGATAGCAACAATCTAATATATGTATGTTTAGAACAACATATTCAGATAGATATTGTCGGTGTTCATTTAATAAAACTTGCGCAAGGAAAAAAACACGACTTTATCTTCAGTGAAGCAGTATAGAAAAAACTTTATAGCGATAATACCCAGGCAATTACTTAATGTCTTAAAAGAGGATGTTTACTGACCATAAAAAATTCTATAGCAATCAAAAATCATGAGTCATGCTATCTTTTTTTTTAAAGTTCTAATGATCTAAGTGATGAAAATGCTCTCCCTTATCATACATCATTCATCGATGGCAGCTTTCTTTTGTATACAAGTGGAGCAATTTCTGAAAAATTGGCTAGACACTTTCTTTCTCTGATAAATATTAAAAACATGAAAGATTATCCATAAAGAACCCGAAAACAAAATCTTTTTGAGGACTCTAAAATATTGTTTCATACATAATAATGAAAAAAAATTAATAAACATTAAATTTAAATGTTCATTTCAATATGCTTATTTCAAGTTTGGTGACTTTTGTAAGACAGAATGTATATCTTTTGCAGCTCTTGTGGTACGCAAGATTATCATCAGAAAAGTTCAACAATTTATTGCTCTTAGGGTGTCGAACGCGGAGCCATAATGGTAGATAGCCTACCTTCAGATATGTCTCCCTTTTTCTTCTCTACTGCAAGCTCCTCAAAAATTTTCCCACCACCTATGATGGGATAATAGTTCAACATGATCATCCGAAGAATGTGGAGGAAGTGTAATACAAAGTTGCAAAAATATGATGGAACGAGTCACCAGGGTCAGCAAAACTGACCAAACATGAAGACTATTAGGGGCTTTATGACTATGTTTTTGTCGCATCCTCTCATAATAACATTATCTTTCACCCCTTTACAAAACTGAGGTATGTGATATAGGTTCACCAGAAAATTTTCGAAAATGTTATATAAATTTGCGCTTTCAAAAATGTAACCAAAAAGATAACAAAAGTAAGTTTTTTGAAGGTCAGGGAGACTCCCTCAAGTCATGGAGTCCAGAGAAATTGCACCCCCCCCCAAACAGATGGCCGACCCTGGATTATTCTTCCAATAGCCCAAGAAGTGCTTCATTGTTATGGCCAAGGATTTTTCTTTTTAGGAATTTATATTACAAATTTCACCAATTACATAATATAGAACGTATTCATAAATATTAATGCTTTTACAAATAAAATAGTTTTTATTGTATATTCGTTATACATTTTTAAAAAGTGTAAATGCCCAAATTTAGAGTGCATTTGAGCAATATGAAATGTTTTAGACAGTTAAACTCGACTAAACTAATTTTTAATATGTTTAAACAGATATTCGCTTCATGAAAAATGTTCGATTCGTTACTACGATCTTATAAATGATGTTAGATTGGATTTTAGAGACTTCAGAAAGCAATAAAAAATTTCTCATTTAAAGACATGAATGTCTAAACTTGAAAGGTCATTGAGAATTGATTACATGTGTACCAAAAGTTGCCGATAGGGGAAATACTAGCACTGTTGGAGTACAATTATTAATGAATTCATGAAACTCACAGAAAATAATCTTTTATTCAACAATATTAAGGTCCCCTGGATGCAAGACAATATTTTCAATATTCTGACCTTCTCTGTGTACATACAACCTATTGCATACGGTGCATGACGGTTCTCCACTGCTGCGTGTAAACCATCGGTTTCGATGTTCATAACAGCTCCGTCTGATTTTCTGTTACCAGACATGCAAGTTTGCTTAAGAGCAGTCATGTCATTACACTGTTAGAGTAGAACAATTTTGCCAGTAAAGCATGCTAGGGAAAGGTAGGACCCATATTAATCGATATGCAAATTTCCTCGTTTTCACGCCACAGCATTGCCAATATTTTTCCTATTTGCAACTTTTGATACTAATTTTTTTTCTGTGGAATTTATCTTCCAATACTTTCCACAGTCTGTATATGAAATGTGATTTCATTAAGTTCATTCGTTTTAGCTGTAGAAGCCGCCAAACAGGGAAAGTTGTTTTATGGCCATTTTGTAGTTCCTCTCTTCTTCGATCGAAACTCTCTAGTTTTGGATTTTAAACGATTATTATGACTGAATTCTGAGGGGCGAAGAATGTTCCTAAAGCCTAGCAGGAGGCTGGAATTGTTGGGTTTAGGTTTTTTTTTTTTTTTTTTTTTTAACATAAGGATGTGTTACTACATCTATTTACAGACTTTTAATACTAAATTATTTTTAAAGACATTTAATAAATCTTAATTTTAACCAATTTATTCAGCCCTTTACAAGGAATAACTCCAGAATGTTTAAAAAAAAAAGTTTTGTTTTGTTTTACTCCCTAGTAGCACAATGCAATACTCCACATATTTACTCCCAAATATTTTTTTGTACAATATTGTATGATAATTCACAGTATTGTATAATATTGGTAAATATTATATAATATAGAATCGCACAATATTGCACAACTTTGTGCAACAGATTACGCTACCTGGGCTATGACAAACAGACTTTGAAAAATAAGAAAACATCAAAATATTTTAGTTCAACTTATGAAAAGAGAGGTTATAAATGCACTTACCTCTGATTATTCAAGCCCAAACTGAAACGTTAAGCATACTTACCACTTGAGCATTAAAGAAAAAATATTTAGAATGTTTACTAGTAAGTACACATCCCATTTAATTTTTGGCAAAGTAAAATAATTTGTTGGCATTTTGATAGTTCAAAACAATGGAATTTCTAATAATGGAAAATAAAGTTTAATTAATTAATTTGAATTCTCTTTTGCCTTTAATGAGATGATTATACAATGGAAAATATTATAAAGAAACTGTTGTAACTTATTATAATTTAATTAATAGTATCTTATCAACTTGTTCTGTTGAGAAGCAAATTAAAAAAAAAAAAAATCGAAAACTGAGGATTTGTTTCACTTTATACGAAGTCAGTCAAGGCATACGATCATTGATAGGATAATCTTGAATTTGAAATCAGCAGTATTTATCATATTCTAAAAATTATAATTCTATTAAATATATTCCATTCGAAATTCTGATAATTAGATGTAATCATATTTCTAATACATAATGTTGAAAACGAACGTGTTGAAAGGAAGTTAAAGATAAATGATAGTCATTTTTGGTTCCTAGTAGGTCCTCTTAACAAACGATCAAATAGGCACCAAGTTCGTTGAACTGTAAATGAAATATGGAAGAATGTTACAACTGGGCCACTCATTATCGATACTGTTTTAGCATCTGCTAAATATATCACTATTTTATCTATATCATAATCTGAATAACTGAAGTGTTTTCTTAAAGAATTTAATTTTTGTTATTTTTCGTATTCTTGCCATTCGTTTTCGTCACCAAATGATTTCCCAGTTTTAGATTTTAGTTTTACATGTGATACCAGAAACAAAGAAAAATGAAGTTGATATTTTTTTAGATCTTAGCAGCCATCTGACATGCAAGTTTTTGAATTGTTGTAACTCATCGACAAGATGATACCTGAAGATTATGATGATATGATGAAAAATTGCATATTGAAGCAAATTCACTTACTTTTTGTGCACTTTTAAGGGAATGGGCAAATGGAAGTTATGTATCGATTTTTATAAAATAAATTTCATTATTTTGGAATAATTAACAGTTAATACTATCATAAACAGACAGAGGTAAATGTTAAAATTATAGAAGTTAATTTTTTAAAATCGATTTTCACCATTTTTTACGACTTCAAAACCCTATAAAGGAGCGGAAAGTATTAATCAATTTTATTCATTTTTTTCTCTTAAATTTCTCGCCACTTCGCAACGTTTTCTCAATTAATGACATGAAAAAATTTGTTTGAATTTTTTTTTCAACTTGCCTTAGACATCCTGTATAATATCTTTCAAGGGACTCTACTATAACACACGAGCAGTTATTTTATAAAAAGAAGGCACGCACGATAAAATACATTTCTGTGTAAATTATCATTTTTCATATAATCATAATGCAAATATGCCAAGTTCTGTCTGAAATCACATAAAAAATTTAACAGATTAACAGTTTTAGAGTAAAGACATCATATGTAATAAAACGTTTTAAAAAATCGTTGGAGGGAATGTAAATTATCATATCTCTATGAAAGTGTATTAACTTCTCATTTTTATTTGAATACTTCGGTGCGGGCGAGTACTTCGGTCTTTTATTTGAATACGAGATAATTCTGTGAACCATTACTTCTTAATTCCGATTTTCAGTATAATTCGTGTTATATCATAAATAATAATTTTAAATGCACACATTTTATTTATATTTTGATATAATGGAATTCACAAGTCAAAAGAATTCAGGAGAGAAGTCTTGAATGAAGTTATCTTAATATAATGCTACAAATTCAAAATATTAAATAAAATAAATTTAAATACAAACTTAAATAACTCATTTGAAAAATAAAACTCAAAATGATAGTGTATGTGATGAAAGTGTATTCATTTCCACATTCAATATTCCCCATTTATCTTTTTCCTGATGAGCTTGCAATGCTGATATGATAGACATCAACAGATTATTAGCGAGATTAGACTTCGTTGCTAGAAAGGCGAAAATAAAAAGGCTGATTCAATACAGTTTTACTGAGAGAAAACCAGACGTGAATGAAGCATTATACACTCTTCTAAAACAGATTTGTAAAGCGTCCTATTTATGTGCAAAATACTCTTTTATAAGTAACTTATGTGTTATGTATTTTATTAAATATACAGTCGGAAATACACCACAACTATAACAAAACTTTATTTTAATCTAATATTATTTATTCTCATTAGTGACAAGGCATTTCACACATCTGTAATAAAATACAATTTCATTTAAACTCTTCCACTTAAAAATTGCCATCCAACCCGATATTAAGCCTATTTATCTGTTTGGGAAAACCACAGATGGATTTCTAGTGGTCATGATGGGAAAAACTATGCAGACATTTTCCCTAAATAAAAATCATTGGAATTGGTAGTTTCCTTATAAGGAATTTACTTATAAAACTTATTTAAAATTTACAGAAATATAATGTTTAATATATCTCTTAGCAAAAGTTAAAGGCATATTCTAAACACTATTTAGTGACAATTTAGGTAACAAAAATATCTCACATAGAAGAAAGTAGAAAATTTTTCCATAATCCTTATTAAATTGTACTTATTAATGATACCTCTTATTAAATCGTATACATATTTATTTTCTCATTGCATTTATCAAAAATAAATAAAATGATAATTTATGGAGTAATGTTTAAAAACTGTAGATGAGTAAAAAAAAAAAAAAAATTAATTTTTCTAGTTGTATAGTGACTGACAAATACTTCTTATACAGGAGGTTTATTAGTAATATCGGCAATTCAGAAATGCAATTTTTTTTTCTCTTAATTCCTTTTTTTTTTTTTGCATTACATATAAAATTTTCACAAGCCAATTTGATTAAAAACAGAATGGTGACAGTATGATTAAATTTTTATTAATATGTAATAAATCCTAGGATTTCAAGTAAGAATGTTGCCAGTGAATGATTGTTTCTCACAAAAATGCCATCTGCAATGAATTTGTTCGTATTTCTTTATTCTTATTTAGAAAAAATACAACCAATTAATTTGCAAACATTTTATTCCTTATATTAATTCTAACACATTTTTAATCAGGATACAACACAAAAGAACCCGTTAACTTTTAAGTCGAAAAAGTAAGCCGATTTGAATTATAAAACTATGCAAGGCACTACCAATATTTTTGGAAGTAATTTACTACTCTTTAACTAGAAATATTTTTAATGAAATTTGATACTTTTTTTTTGTAATAGGAAAAAGGGAATATATAAATATAACATTTACTAAGCAGTTATTAATCCGATGTTACGTCTGGTTCTTATAAAACAATAAAATAGAAAATTAATTTTCATCAAATGATGTTTGTTTCATGACCTCAAACACTTATTCGCTATTGTTCTGTCGAAAAAGTCACACGCTTTTTTTTTCTGTGCGTGCGTGTGTATTTGGGATGTTTTACAGAAACTATTTATTAAACTGATATTTCTCTGTAGTCATTATTTCGATTCGAAAATAATATTTCAGATTTCGATTCTGTTTGACGTACATATTACGGTTTTTTTAAACTAAACTATTATATGTATTTTGGGGGAGAGGATTTACTTTCTAAAAAATATCATATATGAATAACATAGCGTACGGCGTATAGATATTGGTTTCTAAAAGAAATTCTCTGAGATATGCTATAGTCATTTCAGAATTCTCATATTTGCATGGGATGAAAAAAGAATTTTAAAATTATTTAAAAAGAAGAGGAAAATCAGTTTGTTTTGAAAAGTAGCTTTAGCTCAGAGCCTTCTTAGTAAATAACACATCTGATATTTCAATTTTTCTTTAGTTATATTGTATCTTAATCTGCTCATTAGATATATAGAAACTTCTATCCTTGTGTGAATTTTCGATATCATTTTATTTCTTACAAAAATGCCTCAGATAATTTATTTCAGATTGCTTCGTAGATAGCTAAATAATATTATATGTAGATTCATTAGGCATTCAGTAATCATTTTCATTTCGCTCAAAGCCATTCTTTCCTTTTCAATATTTTAAGTTTATATGGCAAATATATTTGTAAGGGATTTCATATTATATTATTTTGGGTTCTTGCGTATGGAGAATTATGGGAAGTTTGAGCACTGATTTGATGGTAAGATTGAACTCTTGCTTACACTGATATCTTTTTCAGACTATAAGAAATATGTATGTTTTATTGTAAAATTCTGGTGATTAATTGATTGGAACGTTCAAATCCGTTACGAACATGTAATTAGGTCGAACATATATTACACCATTTAAACAGGATTGAGAAATAAACACACTCGATTCTCCATTAAGCATCTGCTGTTGGTAGAGCCTTCAACTGTTTGTCCAATATCTGCTTTACACATCTTTGTAGAGTGTCCACGATTTCTTAACAGCACGAAAAAATTTTTTTTCCCGGATGTTTCATCCAAATTTACGTTATTTGCTTTCCAAAATTCGTTAGGTTAACTTTTTCTTTTATAAAATGCAGGGTTTGATTAAAATAATAAAAAAAATTTTTTTTAGCCATGTCTTCGAATATGTAGCTTCCTTGCAACATCATTCTATCACGGCTTCAGGTTTTCGGATCATAATAATAATTTTTTTTTTTTTTTTTTTTTAACATTTTAGGCCGCTAGTGATGTAGCGACTGGGAGGCAAAGAATGGAGAAGAATGTAAGATATTCCATCGCCAGTCATAGGGCATGCAATGGACACAAAACATTAATGCGTTTATCCATTTTAAAGCCAAATTTGACAAAAGGGCGAAAATGTAATAACTTACCCGGTCACTATTTACACATGCTATACAGCTAATGATTATAAAGGATCAAAGTACCATTTTGTGCTCCTGGACTCACTTTCGTTATGCCACTGTTTTAGGTACATCATTTTCATGCGTAGTCATTTATTATAGATCGATACAAATATTTTAGTACTATGAGTATGAAGCAGCCAAGCTAAAAGTGACTTTGCGGAAAATGAAAACTAGAACAAACTAATTAATGTTAGATAATTCGAAAGGAATCGCAATTTCTATAAAGATTTCTTCAGTGACAAATCGAATTTGACATCGCAAATGACTGAAAGAACATGATGTCATCTCTCAGATTATCATAATTATAACGTTGAAGCCAAAATGTAACAAAAATTCAAATGCACGCAAACAAGAATCCGTGAGCAGAAGCTAACAGTTTATTTTCAATATGACAAATGCTACACTCTCAATTTTTGAGAAAGTGTTGTTGCAGAATTATACTTAAAACTGCAATATATTTTGAAACAATTTATAACTTGTTTAGCTGCAGTCTACATCGATGAAAAAATTTGCACAATCGCATTAGTTGTCCTCTTCTTAACATATCTTGCACATGCAGGTCAGACAAATCTGAAAATGGGCTTGGTTGCATGGTACACAACATTAGTATAAATTGATATCAATTACGAATTTATTCAATACATAAATACAACATTGGGAATTTAAGTGTCTAAAATAGAAAACTTGATTTCAGAAATGCCAGATCTCTGCAAAAGCACAATTGCCGATTGGAGGAATTGATTGTGGATTACTTGAACTCGAAGTTCTTAACCTACGGACCTAATCACTAAACCGTGAAATGAAGCTAAGCGCGATCTTTCTAATTTTCAAAAAGGAATTTAACTAGCTGGAAGTCATGAAAACACAAAACGAAAGATTTCATGATGAGGATGAAATTCCCGGCAACTAGAAATGGAACTTCTTGATATGGAACAAAATGTTCTTTTTGCAATATTAGATAGTGTTATTTGTGGATTGATATTTCGTTTCAATGCTGTGGCAAACATTTCTAAAGAAGTTAAGCTTCCTCTCGAAGTATCAAATAGTTCATATAGATGAGTTGGAAGAAAAATAATAGCCCATGACAGATCATTATCATTTCAATATCAAAGAAGATCTTGTTATGGAAATGAGTTTTTGTTTAACAATCAAGTATTAGTAATAATCAATTTTGAATATTGGGACTGTTGAGTAGTTCGAAAAGTAAATAGAATAGAAGGATTTTCTCCTTATGCATATATATATATGTCGGCCTGCATATTTTATGAACTCCTCCTGTTGCTGCTACAGATAATTCTTTCAGCAAGCTGAACAAGAAAAAAAAAAAAAAAAATATTCCAAGACCCATTACGCAACAGACGAAATTAGAATATTTGGCAAGTCATTTTTAACTATAATCTGACATAACTAATTAATTATGAGACAGAGTTTTATTTTTAAAAAAAAGTCAGGAAAGCATCTTTATTTTCCTATCATAAATGTATATAAATATGTTATATAATTATTGCATTTATGACATATTATATCAAAATGTATCAAAATAATCTACGATTATTAGAAATAAATTACAATATATTTAGTAATTTTGTTACATGTACAATCTATTCGCTTTCTCAAAATTCAGTTTAACTTCTGAGTTGCACGGAGTTCTGACTTTCTTTGTTTCTTATGATCTAATTTTTGTTAATTTAAATGCTCAACGTTAAGATGCACGTGAAAATTATGCGGTTAAAATAAATAATCTAATCAGCTAAATTTCGATAAAAATTCCTTTTGGTGGTATATACGCTCTGAATGAGTTTTCACAATGTCTTTTCCTTCTATCTCGATTTGATGAGTTTTGTAGCTCCTTAGTAATTAGGATTCAACAAAACAAATTTAAAAGCTGCTAAAACAAATTGAACTTTCTGCCTAATTATAAATAAATAAAGATCTGGTTTAAAGAGAACTTTCCTGCTTAACCCTAAATGTTTAAAAGCTGCTAAAAATTGAACCCTTTAGTGGAATTGGATGTTAGGATCCATTGACCTTTTTTTATACTGAGGCTAGGATTTTTCTTGCTCGCTTTGTATATTCGATTTAACTGGTCCTCATTTACCAAAATTTTTCAGTATTACTTATAATTGTAGAAGCAATTTTAAATATTCGATATTATTTATAATTGTAGAATTGTGATTAGAGCCGCACATCTGAATAAGTATCATCAGTTTTTACAATATATGGGTCTATCCCTGAATAAAATCCAAAATAGAATGAATGAAAGTAAAATTCTAATTTTTCTCAATATGGTATCAGAATGAACTACAGCAAAAATTAGCAGCCGAACTTTCTAAACTTGTATTAAGAACAAGATTTAAAAAAATTAATTAAAAAGTAGTCACATTTTCAAAGAGTGAATCCAGAACAGCCAGTACAATTACAACATAACAATTTTAATTGATTTATTTACCTATTCCCCTCCAAATAAGAATTCGAGTAAACGTCAAAATACAGCCGTGTTCTTCCAAGAAAAAGTTGAAGTAATTAATATTAATGAATTAAGAATCATGCTCTTAACTCTACCACTTTTCGATTTTTACCTATTCTTCGATAAATGAAATGTCTAGTTAAAAACCAATAAAATTGTTCTAACATGCATCTAAAAATATAGTACAAAATACAAACAAAAATGCTGCAGATAATGATTTATTTGGTTTATTAGTTATTTGAAGAACTGTCATATAATAAAACAAACCATGTCCTGCAGGTAATGAAAATGAGGATAAGTAATTAGAACGAGTATTTCTCTCAATACCATTTAAAAGATAGGATATTTATTATAAATATTTTCAAGGATATAAATATTTCAAGGATACTCATATCTTATTTTGAACTAATGTAATAATCAAAAAAGCAAATATTTGAAGACCACAAAGAAAATATTTCAATTTCCCATTTTTTCCAAGTTATTTTTAATAAACGCTCATACAGCGAAAGATTTTTTGCTTTTCTATTTTTTTAAAATGACATTTGTACAATAATTTATGCCAGGAGTCAATTTCTTTTTGTGCTCTTTACAAATAGAGCTAAAATTCTTTTAATAATAAGATTTGTATACCTCCAGTTGGAGAAGAGGCATGCCACTAAATAGATGTGTAACATTCATTGTTAATTACCATATTGAACAGATATTCCAAGAATTTATTCTTCTTGTTTGGGAATAGCATCAATAAGAAGCTATGTAGCTTTTCGTAACTGAGATCTGAAATGCGTGAGGGTCAATAACTTTGGCAAGATAGCAGCACATAAATTGTGATCAAACAATTTAACGATTCATATTTGATAACTTAAAAAACATGAGGCCTTTATCATTACTGAATTTGATACAACAAGAAACTAATAAAACTAACAATAAGCATGTTGTAAAAGAATATGGGGAGAAAAAGAGGTAAAAATCCTAATTCGGATAAAATGAAAAAAGGCATGTTATTCTTCATAAAAGAAAAGCAGCCAAAATAAAATATCATACCTTCTTATCCCCTGCTTATAAATTCCATTAGCAATCCAAAAATCCTTTATTAATTATCCACAGTTTCAATTCTTTAATATCCAAACGACGATAAACCATACCTTCTATTATTATTTTTAATTGTCATATACTTTTAAATAATGGTGAATAACACTACATTGTATTTGACAATGTAAAAAATGAAATTAGATCTTCATTGTTAAGCAAAACAAGACTAAATATCTTTCTATAAAAATATTTTCGACAAATGAAAGCCGTAGCTGTTTTTAAAATAATACATCTTTTGATATAAATACAAAGATATAAAGTATATTATTTTCATGCCACTTGACATGGGATGACATGCATTAAATTTTGGTAAATTATTTCTAGAAGAGAAACGATTTTTTTAAATGAGAAAAATAACAATACACATCTTATATAGCAGCAAAAAAGTAATAAGAAATAAATATTTTCAACTCAAATTTTATTCATTGAATTGCATAGAATTAAAAAAAATATTGACATCTAACAATAATATATCTCAAAAAGAAATACAAATGAAACAGCATAAAAATTACAACAAAGTATGAATTGAACATTTATCACAAAAATATTTCAAAATAAGCATAATTGATCATAAATATCTTTGGTAATTAATTATGGCAACTGAGAAAATAAGTCCTATGAACTACAACAGATCAATACAAAGTACATAATTAGTTGCCCATTATGTAAAATAGTGTACTTGGCATTTAAAAGTGATAGTATTTATGAGTAAGTATACACATTTTCCATGTGTATATACCTACACATAATGAACAACCTTAAAGCTCTAGCTGTACATGTCATAACATCGGATTACATGAAAAAAAGTCATAAATAAATGTCAGTATATTAAAGCGTATTGTATAAGTCACTCATCTATATAAATATAATGATTCCTATAATTCAGCATTGGTCATATAATAAAACTTCTTAAAATTATACGCACATAAAAATTTATTAATATTAATAAATTTTTAAAAATCAAATAAATAAATTCTTTCTACAGAATGAAGATATCAAATAACATCGAACATTCAAATGTAACTTACAAAATTTTTCTCTCAAATTTTACCTTGCATAACTTTGACAAAACTATTATTAAAAATTTAAGAAGTGTTCAGCAATATTGATACGGTCATCTTTTTATATAAATTCAATAAGCAAATAATTCCAATGAATTATTTACCAGATAAATGCACCCAAAAACTGCGGAAAAGCAACTTCTTCAAATCGGGGGGAAAAAAAAAGTGCAGTTGAAATTAATATTCAAGAAATGCTTTCAATGACAATGTCATAAATATGAACACAGGTTATGCTGCAGCAGAAGCATTTATCAATAAAACTTCACAGCAAATAAGTCCTCAAATATTCAACAAATAATAACAATCATAATAAACTTGCAACATAACATGATAATTAACAAGACCAGATAAGTGCAGAAATTTAATAGTGAAATGTTAACAGAATTAAGAAAATAGCTGTCAGTGTATCTCCAAGAACTATTTGTTTCACAAAAGAATTCATGTAAAGTTCAAGAGGGAAAAAAATCATGAAATCTCAAAATCCTCAAGAGTCATATTTAAGGAAATCAGTATGAGGTACAAGAACTATTTTTCATTTTATCTGAAATTATAAGTAATAAACAGCAAAAGAATTTATTTAAATGAAGAGGAGAGAGATTAGAAAATCTAGCTACTACAATTTTCTTAAAAAATAAAGTCATGTAAAAAGAACAGCGAGCATTCTAAGGGAAACATTTAAAATAGCAACGAGTACCTGCAATATGAAATGTAGCAAAATATGATGGGTAATTTGCATTCGTATGTGAATATATGAATATGGTAAAAAGAAACAACAGTAGAATTCCTCGATTTAGATTATTCTTTTCAAATGTCAGACATATAACTAGACTGTTATTACATTTCAGCTAAGTCGAAAAGACTACGGGAAATTTATTAGGCATGTCTATACATGTCAGGCAAAAGTCAAAGCTGTATGAAAGAAACTTAATGCAAGAAGGGAAAACTGTTTTAGTTATTTCTGATTTTATGCAATAATAAAAAACATAAATGTGATAATAAAATCTCTCTCTTCCTGAAACAGAAGCAAAATCGACTTAAAAAGCATTAAATATCATTTTGTTTTCAAAATGGGAAAGCGGTATTTGAATCACAAAATATTCATTAAAAGCGCACAAGTTAAACTTGTAAAGAGTAATGGGAAGGTCGTGAAAGCATTAAAAAAAAGTCTTGTAATACTGTATTGTTTAAAAATTTTATGTATAATTCAGAATACAGAACATTGTATTTAATATATTAATATTTATCTAATGATGATTCATTAAAAAATATGAATCGGAGACTAATTTTTCAATTTTGATCGATACAAGTAAATATTCAAAACTAGCCTTGAATAAACTGCACTAAACGTTAATAGAATCTAAACAGATTTGTACCATTTGTTTTATCCAAGGAATTTGGCGAAATACAAGATTAGATGCCAGAATTTAGAAGCTAAATCATCTTGAGTGTATTTTCCCTACAAATTTATTTTTAAAAATTGTGACAGCTTTACCATGGAAGGTTATTTTAATCAATATATAAAACTGATGCATTTATGGATAAGTCTACTAATTTCTCACTTCCTTTTCTTCTACTTTCTTCAGTGCAATATTAATTTAAGTTAATAAGATTTTTTAATACCATCGACATAAAAATGTCTGCAAAATAAAGGCAATACATCAAGTAAGTAGATATATATTTACAGCAAACGAATGTTGCTTTTTTTATATTGCACTAATTCTTCAGGGTCTTCAAAAGTACATTTTGAATGCATTTGATTCCCTGAGCTGCAAACGGCAAATAAAAAATTAATTTTTGTCACACCAAAAAGAATGTGACAGTAAATGGTATCTTAACATAAAAAAAAATTTTTGTATGCAACAAAACTTATAAAACAACTAATATGAGTACTAGCTCCGTCAATTATAAATGTAATATGGCAAAGCTAAAAACGATATTTAGAAGAAAAATGATCAAATGTCAAGCAGACGCTGCACTATTTACAATACACTCATAAAAATAGAAAATGATTGTAAAAAACGAAATATATCTTTGGTTAAATTGAAAAATACAATTAATTTGAATTTATGCAGAAACATAAGCTCTTAAATGCAGTTCAAGTTGACTATCTTTCTAGCACTAATCAGCACAGATTGCATGTTTTCTTTGGGAATGATTTTTGTATACAGTTTCTATACAACAATCATATCAGTCATGAAATCATGTCTTCTCTAGGGCTGAGGATTCTCCTAAGAAAGAAATAAAATGATACAAAAATTTTTAGCAACCACAGCAGAAAGTCATAGAAAAAGAGAAACATAGAGTTTCCTTCACATGAAATTTTGCGCAACAAATTCGTGCAAACTTTAAAAAAAAATCCTAATAAAAAAAGTAATGCTCGGAAAAAATTGTGATTTGCGGAAATATGTTCAGAGAGCTTTTTTTCCTATTAAAAATGATTAAAAAATGACCGATTGATGGCGCTCACACGTCAAACTGAGATGGTTTATGAAAATCAAGAAAACAGCACAGGAGGAACATCTTGACGGAATGAGCAAGAAAACTATTAGATCTTTACAAGAATTGTTTTTGTTTTCTTTGAATATGCTTAAAAATTTCGAAATAGTAAAATAATAAATGTCAAAAATATCATGATTTCTAATTTTAATTACACTTTTTAAAGCCTGATTTTCTTAGATCACAGCTACAATAAGAAGGATTACTAATACACAGCACATATATAATGTCAGTTAAATAAGAAGTTGAAAGATCCCATTATGACAAATTAGTGAAATGAAATAATTTACCTTCACTTATTTCAGAAATAATGAACGACAGCAAATTTATTACATAATATATTATCATTTATTATAGCAATAATAATTGAAGTAGTGAAGTTAAAATTTTTAATCTACAAAAGGAGAATTTCAGGTCCTTCCAAACTATATTACATCTAAACAGAGAAGTTAATATTAAATATTTACAGATAAGGTTTTTCTAAAATAAAAAAGTTTTCTTGTTTACATTAATAAATACTAAGTAAGTCCATTCATTATTTCTGAATAAATAAATAATCTAAAAATATTATTTTTCAGAACATTACTCATGCCCAGAAATCTTTTCATCTTGTTCAATGAATGCAATCTGCAATTTGAAAATTTCATTGTCTGAACATATAAATATCCAATTAAATTGAAAGCTATACATTCTGTTACTTACAAAGCCAAAATATCTGTTTTAGAACAAAACATTTTATATTGCCTTATTCATACAAAATATTTATAAGTAAACAATTTTGTAGGTGATTTTTAAAATAACTTTTACAATCCTTAATCTTTACATTAATCTTAAGTTTAAAAAATACAAAATTTATGTTATAAATGATAGATAGATATTATATTGCAATATTTATAAACACTTTTTAATGTATTACATCAAAAATAGACTTACTTATAGAGTTCAGAACACAGCTTGCTGCTTCACGGACAGCAGCATCATTATCCTTTTCAGCAACGTATGCAATTTGGTCAATGCAATGCTTTGCCTAAAAGGTTAAAAATAATAATAATAATAATTAGAAAGCTCATCCCAAGAATTTGCAATATACAGTATTTGTATATACTTTTGGACATACAGAAGTTACATACAAAAAAAACCAAGGGAAAAAATTCAGCTTATGATTGAATATTCAATTAAAGGAAAATTTTCTGCAGACGTGAATGTCTTCTTTTGACAGATCATAGAATCTGAAAGTTGAAAATGATGCCTTAAGTACAGTACTGATGACACTAGATAATCTTAAAACACTGAAGGACATGATATTGAAAACGGCCAGTTTTTTACCAACTATTAAAAAGTTTGAAAGTGTGTGCACTTCTTTAGTTGTGGAACGATAATTTGGAGAAATATTGAGAATTTTGAGATTTCCTGTAAATGGTGGACTGCTCCTCGTATAACAGGATGATAGGCGTAGGGGAAGATGATGTGGAAGGCCAGAGATTGATCACTTTGTGGCTGGGAGCCAACTGCCTCGAAGAGATGACAGTTCGGTAAAAATCGGCCCATGGACAGGTTATGCAAAAGACAACATTGAGGTACGGAGTTACCACCCCAACACCGTGCGAGAAGCACATCGTTGGTGTGAATGGTGGAACCCGAAAAATTATGCTAAAGACAACAGCCGGCCACAACAAATTCTGTCGACACTGCTTCGTTTAATGGTGATGGGGCAATCGGTTGTACATAAGAAAAAGAAGCCTACCTCTGCAAAATGAATTTTTAGCTAAATTTATATATTAACTGATAATTATAAAGTTCAAGTTACCTGAATATTCTATTGCGGTTGAGAAATAATAACTATAAAATTTCAGAACTCTATATATGAGAAAGTGAGTGGAAAATCGATTACAATATTCCATCCTTATAAATATGAGAAGTACAAAGTTTTAAAAAGAGAGGGGGGAAAAAAACAGTAAAAAAAGAGGATTGTTTTTGATAAAAATTATACTTTATCCACAGAAGCAAGTTGCCTTCTGCGACATACCATTAATGATTGGAGCTTAGATCATTGCTTTCCCATGTTTTGAAACGTAAAATAAAACAAAACAGATATCCTTCGGTAACAAACAAAAGAATTACCAAGAGATAACTGACTAAAATCAAGATATACAACATATGACAGAATACATGTGCAATGATTTTCTAAATATAAATAGCATTTAAAGCTTACCTGTAACATTTCAATAGCTTTGATTGATATTAATCTTGAAGCAACGTTTCCTGATTGCAACATTTTTAAATATGAAGATATTACCTGAAATAAAAATGTAGTCAGTATTATCAACAGCAATACTTTATCATCTTATTCTTAATACTGCATTATGAAGTTGAAAATTATTATGCATTCATATTTAATACCACTAAGGTTTCAAACAAAGATTCACCTACTAGATTTTAAAAAAGTTCATGATTCTCTAGTTAATAGAATAGACTGATTTTTGAAGGTAGCACAGTCTACAAACAAATTAGGGAAGTAATACACAATAATTTAAGTACTTTTATCATTACTCCATATGTCCTTTGAATCTTCTTTCATTATTATTTTTTCAATTCAAGTTAAAAAAAAATCGAACGGGACATTCTATAAAATGTTCTATAAGGTTTTCAATGTCAACCAATTAAATAATTATTTTAACACATCTTAACCCGAAATATGCATATATGTTGATCATGACATATACATGGTATCCGCAGGGGTGTTTGTGGGACCCCAAAAAATCCCCTGAAACTTTTACGGACTTACTACTGACATTTTGGAGATTCGAGAAGGGGGGGGGGAGAAATGAAAAATTACAATTATGAAGTATTGAATGACCTAATTATAAAAGTTCAATGAATTACTTTTTTTGCAAAATTAATAACCATTAATTTTGCAAAATTAAGACCTTTGAACCCAGGTCACGTGATTGCACATCTGGTCGAACGAAGTCTCTCCCTTTTTTTTCTGCCGCACCTACTTGCCGAAAAGAATCCAGAAGAGAATGTCCGAGAACCGGGGGAATGAGTCATAACTCGCACTAAGGAAAGAACAAAAAAGAAGTTTCCCCCCCCTTTTCAAGCATTATCACTGCCTTTGGAGAAAGAAAGGAAAAGTTTTCACCACACACACTGACCTTGCGTTTTCTGCTTTCAAAGCAAACAAAATTACCCAGATCAAAATAAATAATTCATTATTATTCCTACTTCCTTTTGAACGACGATCCCCGGAATTTCCGGTTATCGAAGTTCAAAATCCCCGGAATTCCGGGGTTTCCCCGGAGCACAAACACCCCTGTATCCGCTTTTAACGCACTCCAAAAGCAAACTATTACAGTTATATAAATAGATTCAACTGGAAAATTGCTTTAAATGAAGGGAAATCAATATACGAGGTGTGATTCAAAAAAAGTTTACAAGGCAAAGGAAAAATGCTTTATCAACAATAGACACAGGATACAAATGGTAATTAAAAGACATATGTGACGGTCACTTCTCTACATAATCATCAAACCTGTTGAGACCTGTTTGAAATAATCAAGTCCCTGGTTATTCAGTCATTTCTCGGCACCATTTTGAACATCACCGTCTAATATGAACCTTGTTTCGAATAAGAGTTTCTCCAATGTCGGGAAAAGGAAATAGTCACTGGGAGCCAAATCGGGGTTGTATGAGGGGTGGCTTTAGACCTCCCAGCTAAGCGTTTCCGGCAATCTCTCTGCCCGCTTCAGAAGAAGGACACCATTTCGCTACCTGTTTATTCAATGCTTCGCCCCGTGCACTTTAGTGATTCGTCAGTGAATGTCCGATGACGACACATTCTTAGCCCATAGAAATCGTATCACGGATCGCACTTCCATGCGAGATCACTTCTCTAGACGTCTTTCCATTACTGTCGCTGTTTCAGGTCTCAGTACTAACACTATCTGCTCGAACGACCGGTCTAAGACAACTAAGATCATTTGTCTCCACTCTGGGTAACAATATTCCCATCCACAATTTCTACTTTCCAAATGCTGCTGCTTGTAAACTTTTTTTTTTTTGATCACTCCTCATATAAGCAATTATGAAAAAGTTACAAATCCTAACATTTTATATGGTTATCTGGTATTACAAGTAATGTTTAGAATAAAATTGTTAACACTCTAAAACATAAGATAAAAAGAATGTTACAGTTTTATGAAAAATGACACAAATTGACTAATTATAACTGTTTAACCTAAATGGCGACAGCAAATGCATGTTTTTAAGAAACATTTTGAAAAAGCAAAAAGGTCTGGATGAAATTAAACATGTCACTGTAATTATCTTATAGATTTATATATTCTATATTAAAGTATAAAACAAATATACAGTTTGCACATCAATAAAATAATATATATATATAATACAGCTTGTTTGATAAAAACATGACAGAAAAATTAAATCATTCTTACTGTAAAATAAAGTAATATTTAAAATGTGATAATCAACGAATTTTAAGATTTGAAATAAAAGTCACTTTACCATTAACCCTTAAATATTACTTATATTCAAGACAGTTTAAATTTTATAGTTAATTCTTGGTCAGGTAAACAGTCACACAGGCAAAATATAAATAAAGGTAACAAAAGTATCAACATGCAGATGCCTTTTTGATCTAAAACTAATCACTTAAATGAAAAATAGATTTTCCAATATAAAAAAAACAAGCGGCTGAAATTTTCCATCACAGAATAGGGATTTTTTTTTGTTTGCTCCTTGACACTGGTTTGTCATTCATTAGATATAATTATCGTTTGCATTTAGATGCACCATTATTCTCATTTCCTTACTGACATCAAACGTCTTACAATCTGAAACACAAAGTTAAAATTTTTTGCTAAACTCAGTGCAAATGTATTCATTGTCTTATGAAATGGAGTTCTAGAAATTAGAACTTATCCTTTAAACAAAATGACTAAAAAATATAGAGGAAATTGAATAAGATATAATTATAAATTAAAAATAACTTCAAAGCTGTAGTAATACCTTTTCATGTAAATTTAATAATTAATAATTTAGCTTAAAGCAAACGTTTCATCGTCATAATCAGACATTACTCATACCATCCGTCTGTCAATAGTCTAAAGGGGAAAAAAAAAAAGTATACTGGAAATTTTATTGGATAGTGCAATGAAAAATTTAGAAGTTAATGAGAAGTCTAGAAGTAAATGACAAGGGATTTTTTTTTCCAAAAAAAAAAAAAAAAAATTACTTACTATTCCAAGGTAGAACAAAGAAAGGAATTTAAAACGCCTGATTAAGCCAAAAGCTTTAGCTTAAAAATAATATATCACAAACATAATCATGAAAAAAGAGCTAAAAGAAATACTTACTTTCAATCGAAGATCATCATTGGTGCATACTGCTTTCAAATAAGTAACTGTAATGAATGAAAAATTTGTGATTATGAATCATTTTATGATAAAATTGAGAACTAAATTTTTTTTAAAAAAGCTACCTTCTGCATTTACATACAACATAAAAAATGAATGTAGAAGTTATTTTTTAAATTAAAATCATATCTTTGAGCAAAAAGCTCTTATTTCAATATTAGATCCAAAAATTAAAATAATTTGTAATAGTGGCTTATAAGAATATAAATTTTAGCATATACAAGACAACTATAAATCAGTTTTAATAGATATCAATCATGTGAAAGATATATTATAATTGACTGAATAAACTCATACCTGCAACATTCTTGAGATCTGAATTTGAATCAATAAGCAGAGTGCCAACATAAAACAGTGAATATGAAGATGGGACAATTTTTGACAGTACAGATACTGCATAGAAAGCTTTCTGCACATCTTTACACTTTAAATCCTCAGCAGCAAGGCCTGTGAAACATCAAATATGACAAAACAAGACAATGTTTTCCCTGAGTCACTTACAAAATATAAAATTCAAAAGCAAATGTAAAAACAATAAAATGCAGGATATCATTTGTAAATTTAATGATAGCAACTTTTAAAGAATAAAATATGACCTAAATAGAGACAATGTTAATTCTGATACCACTATATAAGAAAATTTATGTAGTAACACTCTACTTTTAATATTTGAAACAAAATGGTAAAGTTTTGCATCAATTTGTAATGCCTTGTAATGACAAACATTATATAGTGGTATATTTTTTCTTTTTTTTGGGGGGGGGGAGGAAAGGGGGTCTCAATACTATATCAAAAACAGATTAAAAACATTCCAAAAATCTTATTACTAAAGAGAAGAATTTTTAGACCCGTAGTTAAAAGGAATTTCAAAAATATGCATATGAATTAGATCTCATTAGATCAAGTGACATATATGGCACCAATTTAAAGTTTTAAACACAAACTTACTGTCAGCAACAAATTCTAAAATCATGGAATGTGCTTTATCATGCGTTCCAAAATACGACTTGAATTGCAGAACTGATATTCGTGAGGTAGGATCAAAATGACTGGAGTCCAAAATATCAGAAACCAATCGGGGAGAAACTGTAATTGAAATACGTAAATATAAAAATAAATTGAGATAAATGCTATGGTATAAAATATAATTGATAAATGCAAATGAAAAATACCAATGGAAGCCATGTAACTGTCTAAAACAGCTATAGATCGAAGTTCATTTTCCATTTCAAAACTAAAATGATCTGCTACACAATATAAAGTATTGCCACAAATTCGCAGCCATATCTGACGAATGTCTTCTTCATTGTCTTCAAAAAAATCACCTGTATAAGAAATATAATTTGAAAATATATTCAGTACAATCAGAATCATTCACAACAAAAATATGACAAAAAATATGAATTCTTAAATTAGGTGCAAAAATATTTTGAACTGATATTTAGCAAGAGTTGGAAATATTTTATATCTAACTTCAGTAAATGACAGGAGAATAGTTAACTTGAAGTCACAGCGTTATTTTTCAACATGATTAAGCAAAAAACTTATTTTTTAGCAAATTCTAAAAATTCTGTTTAATCTATAATTAGATAACTACATTCTCACAACAGCAAGGCAGAAATAAGAAAAGCAGTGCGTGAGAAAGCATTAAGAGCTTGAAAACGAATTTCTCATAAAATCTAGCTGAGCACGCATTTATATTAGTCGCATTATTTTCAAGAGATACTGCAGCATAATGTTGGGCAGTAAAGGTTACAGAAATTATATCTTGATCAGCATGGGAAACTTTGCACAACTCGGAATTTAAAAAGGAATCTGAATTAGAAACTAATCATTTTTAAGAATAATATTTTTATCAATTACAATTTCTTCTCTCCATAAGCCTGGGATGAAAGCAGGGCCAGATTTTACGAAATAACCTAATAAATTGGAAATTTTGGAAAACTTAATACGACACTGCTCACGACTTGAATTAAGTATATTGATTACTCAAAAGTACAATACAATTCCAAAAATAAAAATTTCAAACAATACAATTTATTAATAATATATCATCAATGATAAATTTCAAAATTTAATGTATTGGATAAGATTCGAACAAATATTTAAACCAAATACAATATCATTTTTAACTTGAATAAAAAGCTGCACTTTTTTATAAATTTTATTTTGGGGCACAATACGAATTTCAAAGATGATTAGTGATTACTTGTTAAATTTTTTTTCATTAGTGAGGTAACTACTTGGCAGAACAGAAGTACTTTAAAACACTTTTGTAGATGATAATTATTTTTTTTGGAAGATAAGAAACTTTTGAAGTCTACATATGATGGATGAAAAATTTAAGAAAATATTCAGAGCAAAATGGTCAAGTGTCTTAAAAAGCAAAATTGCAATTGCTGCTGGAATTTAACTGGAGTCATATAAAAGCAGAAAATTTATAATAAGAGAGAAATGAAATAAAGAGTCAGCGAAAATAATTAGTAGAAAAATTATGAATTTGCAGGCCACTGATGTAAAAAACAATTAGATTGTAAATAGAAGCATATGTTCTTTGGGCATAATCGTCATCCAATGCATTTTCTGTTTTTAGAAAACCATTCCAGACGACTTTTTATACTGAAACTTGTAGTAAACGAACAGGAAATCCTAGTTTTGCTCCCACCCCTTTTCTTCACAATTAAGTAAAACGCTCTATTTTTAGCAGTTTCTAAAATGTCTTTGTTTCATGCATAACCAGGGAGAGAGGTCTTCCCACAGTAAGGCAGATAACAGAAAGAGAGTTCGAGTAGGCATCCAGAGCATATATAACTTCAAAAAGTTCTTTTAGAAAATCTTAATAAGCAAGCATTTATTTTATACGTGCGATTTTCACGTGATATTACAGTTTAACGCTGAACGCTATTTCGATAAAGTTAGATTTATAGAAATTAGACCCTAAGAATTATGGGAAAACTAAAACATTGCAGAATCTAAAAGTTTAAGTAAAGTTTGAATGTAAATGCTTAGAAAATAGTTAATCTTAACAACGCAATTAATTTCAACATTGCTCAATTTCTGTAAAAACTAAAACTGTTAAAGTTCAGCATTTATAAAATGAATAAACAAAAAATATTAATTACTTCTCCTTTTAACAATACATGTTATTTAAGAGAATTTATTGGATTAGTATCAAACTAGATTATCGGAAAGGAATCTTTTGAAACTATGTATTGTATTTTCTTGAAAATTGAAAGGTTCTATATTATCTAACCAACTGTAACTATTTCTGTTATTAGAACGGAATCTAGTAATAAATATAAGTAGAATTACAACTGCAAAATTTAACCAACTGCTCTTCACCTTCAATTAAATACAATATATTGCTTCAAATAAATAATTTTTATAGCTTACATTGTTTAACATTAACCATTTGAACTAAGAATTAAAAAAAACTTCTATAAAAATTGACTCGTCCAATTTGGGATATTTATTGTTATTTTAATTCCTATAATATAAGGAGTTTTTAAGGAATTGATTTTCTGAGTGATTTTTGCATTTTAAATTACTTAATATTTTTACTTAATTGCAGATTTAACATGAAAAATTCAGTAATTCGATATGCATGTCAGAGACGTCATTGCGTAACAATGGGTTAAAAAGCTACAACACTGAAATAAGGACATTTTTCCGATTATAATGCATACGCTACAAATTTGTAAGATTAAAGAAAAAATTTTTTAAAAAAAATAGCTTTAAAAAAACTACTTAAATTACAATTACAAGGAAAAAAACCCAATTAACTGGATTAATTTAATGCTAACTAAATTAAACAAATTAACCAAACTAATTACAAAGATATTTCTTATGTATGATATAAAATATATATTCATTCACCTGAATTCTTTTTAGTACAATAAATAATTCTATAAAATAAATAAAAATGGTAGTTTTTTATTTGCCAAAACATATACGGTTGAACTTTCTATATACGATATAAAATATATACGGCAGCAGCTTCTTACAATAACAATAATAAATGCATTTTTAAAATTACGAAATTAAGTAAAAATCATGTAATTAAAATTATATTAATGATAAAATCTGAATAAATATAAACAAGAATAAAAAACTCACATATACAAAAATTCGATCTATTCAAAACATTCGTGAGTGCCTTAAGACATAACATCTGTTTTCTCAACTTCCTTAGTGTAGAATCTTGAACACATTTAAAGGGACCAGCCGAAACTAATGCCTAGAATTAAGATATATGCATTTCATAACAGAAAACAAATGAAAAAAAAATTTACAATAATTTTCCAAATAAATGAAAATAGCTACTAAAAGTAAATTTATTAATAAACTCACTCAGAGACAAACTCATTAATCTGAAATGGAAAAAAAAAAAAAAAAAAAAGGAAATGAAAAATATTTGTTCAGCTGTATATGATGCATCAATGTGCTCATTTAGCTTTACAACTGCTTAACAATTGCTGACTGCAAATAAATGACTTGCACATTATTGGAAAGAAAGGATGAAAAAATTCTCTTTCATGGTCAGTTCTCTAAGTGCATAAAGAAGGGATTGTCAACTTTCATTCGTAATCCAAATATTTTTCTTTGAAAATACAGGGTATAATTATCTAGAGATAATGTAGATTGGTTCATCTTCCAATTAGAGCCCGAAAGTAATGATTGTGCACTCCGACTCAATGAAGAACTATTGTACTGGCACAAAGAAGTTAATAAGTTCGAATGTGAAAATCTTCCTAATAGATTAATTGGGCATATAAGAACTATTATCTGACAATTCAACCATTCTTTTGATCTTAATTGATGATTTTTCTGTAAAGTTTTGTCTATATGAGCTTAAAACACAAATCAGTTGTTATGAATTGAATAATATGCTTCAGTACATATAGGAGGAATCTGGGTATCGACTAGACATGTCTTGGGCAGCTGATGAAAGTAACACTTAAAAGCTGAAACGCTCAAAACACATAAACACATTCTGAGGTTTTGCAATTTGAGCCTCAACTATTGGCTGATTTTTAAATAGGATAGGAAATTTTGGATTCGGTTGGAAATTTTCGATATGTAATGCACAAACAAACATAAAAAATGATTTTTATGAGAAAAAAAAAATGTAATTTTTTACAATTATAAGCTAATGCTCAGAGAAAAAAAATTAAGTAATGGTGCTTGCAGATTATATTTAAAAACCAAAATTAAATGTAACTTACATGAATGCTTTCATTGTTATATTTTGCAGCATGCAAATGCAGCAAATAACATAGATTTTAAATCAGAAACTGGTAAAATGAATATCTTTTATCATAACAATAATTCGTTCATAATGCGATATAATAAATAATGTAACATTCCACTCTTGCTTAACTCAATGTGGCTACAGCTAAGAATAAAATGTCACAATTCTTCAACAAATAAAAAATAATCCGAGGAGTGATTACATTATATTAAAATTGAAAATCAAACAAATTTTAATATTTTTTTTTCGTTTCATTTAGCTATTTGTAAAGATTAAAAGAACGAACAGGAAATACAAACTATAAAGGAAAGATTTGCTTTATATCTTAACAGCACCCAGCAAACCAAGCACTTAAAAAAAAAAAAAAAAAACATGAGAGATATATGTATATTCAATGTGGATATATTATGTATGGAGAGACAGGATTTGGAGAGATAGGATATTCAGAAATCTTTTTCATATAACTACAAAAGATAAATTATTTCTAAATATACTAATAAAAAACCACATTTTTTGCCATTAGTCTTAAAAGATTAGAAAATGATTGCACATATAAATACATAAACACAGATTTTGTAAATATATAAATTATTCATTAAAATTTTGACCTATGGAAGTAAAACAATACAAGAGCTATTTACCCCAACTGTATTAAAATCAAGATAGCAATATAACTCAAGTAACACCCAAGTTGTTTTTAATTATATTTACAGATGTAAGGTAAAAATGTAATAATAAAACCAAACCTATGAAAAATACATTAGACATTGGTTTGAAAATCATAAAGCTTTAAGGGGTAAAACCATAATAGAATGTTTTAAAATTCTTTTTATCAATGAAATTTTGTCTATATATATTCTATTCTTCCCCATCATTCTGAAAATTTTTTATACTTTTAAGTAGACAATATTAAAGCGAAAAGAAAAATATATTATAATCTTTAATAAAGCTAAATTAAATTTTTGTTACACTTACTGAAACAAGTCTGGTACAATACAATAAATGATCAGTTATGACTATATCTATATCTTCCTTCCCAGAAGAAATATTAAGAGCGTTCATGTCCAGCTTACTATGACGTTTATCAGCATCATTCATAATTTCACTATCACACTTCAAACACCGTTCGATGGTCTTCATTTCAAGATTCTCTGAAAGTCTAAAAAATCGAAATAACACAAATGGCATCAAAATAGTAATATAAAGAAATTCAAAAATTCTACAACTTAGCATTCAATAGGAAAATTTCAAATATATTCAAGAAGTTTAAAATTATTTTTTGGCCCTGGATAGATAAGCGCTAAATGTGACTTTTAACAGAAAAGGGGTAGAAAACCTCGTATGTACTACAAAATACTTGAAATGTAAAATCTACATAATGGAGCCGAAGAAATAAAGCCAATAAATATAAGAAATATGACTCGTGCTAATAGCAGTTTATCTAAGAATTGGGTTAACTGAATAACATTAAAAAAATTAACTGTTAATGAAATAATATCATGAAGTTCTTAATTCAAACTTAAAAATTGCGAGATTCTATTAAAAAATCAAACACAAATAATTTCAAGAATAAAATAAAACATTATCAAACTTTCATCTTTAATAACTTATTGATCCTACAACAGTATCCTTTATGTTTTGCTTATAGAAGACATTCAGCTACTTAATATTATACTTTTCAAAACAACTAAAGCTTGACAAATAAAGCAAAACTGGTTGAATAACTAAATCAAACAAGGATTGAATTAAAATAATCACCTGTCATTAGCATTTTCTTGTTCTTCATTTTCGACATTATCAATGGCTGTATTTAAAAAGTCAAAGCAACCAAGTGCACTTTCAATAGAAATACTAATGCTCGATCCAGATGTACTTTGACTTTTTCCCTGAAAAGAAAAATTATTTTTCTTTTATAAAAGTATTAAAGATAGTTCTGAAAGAAATATTAAATTAAATCCCTTGTTCTGATGGTCGATAATTCATTCTAGTTCACAAATAAACTTTTAACTCTAATATTCAATGCAACATTTTAAATCTAATGTGACTTAACACTTAAGTTAAAAATAATTTAACACATAATTTATGGCATTGATCACTTCATTTTATACAGGAATTTTCACTTTCTGGAGTGTACATTTGCTTCGCTTAAGAAAATAATCATACACCACTGATAAAAGTTAAAGTTATCAATTACAAATAACTCTAAAGAATGTAGTTTTTTCATGTAACAGATGATATGCAACAAGTTTAGTGATTCTAAAATAAATAATAATTTCAATAACACTGGTGCTAATCCTAATCAATTCATGAAAAATTGTGATTTTTATATATATAACATGAAATGTATAAAAGCATTCATATTCATTGAACAAAAAATTTCTACAATGATTTTTGGATTTTCACATTCATTCATTATTTTAATTTTCTTTAATATTTTAAACAATTACAGGAGAGCTTTTCGTTTCAACGTTCAAACTATAACAAATTTCCTCAAATTTCATAAGTACAAATACAAAATATCCCCAACCTTTTTAGCAACAATAAAAAAAAAGGGGGGGGGGGAGGGGAGAAAATACACACAAAGACAAACAATATTTGCTCAAGAGTTTAGCGATATTATTTAATCTCATTGGAAGAAAAGAGAAATGTTACTCATCTACACAGATCCTTCATCAGAACAGAAAGAGGTTAAAATAAATGAATGGCACAATACCATTTGTATCACAGAAATACTTCACTGCACATCCCACACCACGAGAGGAAGGATTTTTGCTTTCCCCAGAAAATCCATAGTGTAATTTTCATCTTATTTTCAAAACTACAGACTCAAACAATGTGTGTGTGTGTGTAATGACATTTTAACTCTGATTTAAATTTAATTAATTTTCAAGATTTTATCTTAATTTAGCCCATAGTAAGTTCATTCTCTTATTTCTTGATCCAATTCCACTTTCTCTACTTAATTAATTCAAGAGAAACTTTATAAAATTGCCGAATCAGCTAAACGCCGCCACTTTCACACGCTCGGCGTGAAGGGGTAAAAAATGTCCAGTAAGCACATTCTTTTTAAAAGAACCCTGTGTTTCCTTTACATGTGATTGACATGCGTCAGAAATCCCTATTACAATCTTAATAATATATTAGCACTATGGAGAAATATTTTCCCTACCAAAATCTAAGATTATATAAGACGAGGGATAATTTATTTCGTTCTCTTCTTCCCCACTTCTGCTTTTGCAACGCGCTGGGGCGACGCTCAATGTCCGCGTCTTTGCTTGTAAATAATTATGCTTATCTGAAAAGGAAGCGCTGTGACTCGGACGTCAAACTCAAGGACGCTGTGAAGGACTGAGTCTCGTCACGGCCATAGGAATTCTGGAAACAAGGAATCCTTCGGCTTGTTAATCAATGGGATCATTGTGCTCAGGCCTATGGTGTATACTTTGAACAAAGTCTTCATTTATACCCACAGTGCCGTTTCGTACCCTTTCATTTGAACACCCCTTGTATATATATATATATATATATATATATATATATATATATATATATATATATATATATATAAATCTACAATATAACAAATTTGACACAAATATAACTTGATACTATTTCGCTGTTAATATGGGAAGGCATAGAAAACTAACCCTCACATTCATAGCTTATTTCTTGAATTTTGAAAACAAACCTTGGACATAAGCAAAGCATTTTATGAGTAATTTCATTTGCCATTATAATTTCATTCGTCATTTAATAAAGCAGAAATCATAAATTTAAATAAATGTAATTGAAATACATTAAAAAATTCAGTGAAACAAGGCATATTAAAATTTTCATTATATTCACTTCCATGATGAAGATAAATTAATATGAGGCTATACCAACAGTACAAGCAAACAAAATGGTGTATAGAATGGACTAGATAACAAACGATATGAGATAAACAAAGATAAAACACAAAATATGAACATGGAGAAAGAGGATATTAAAAAGTTTATACATTCAACCACTTCTTTTAAATGAAAAATTGCACAATACAAGAAATAAAATAAACAATGATTTCATTACAACCTACAGAAAAATGCATCATTCCCTTTAGATTACATTGTTTTAATTTAATGTAAATACTAGTTTATATTAGGAACAAAATTTCATATTTGCAATTATTATAGAAACCTCATCAGTCTAAATTAATTTTTAAGTTGTTCACAAAAAGTATTTTTCAGCTATTTAATGTACAAAAATTGTTAAGTAAAATATGAATCATTCACAAATTAAATCGATGACTTCCTCTTTTTTTGTATTTAAATGAGAAGGCACTTCACATAATTTTAATTTTTTTTTTATATTGAAAGTAAATTTTTCCCAAAATAACGACCAAGACCACTTAATGAAAATTTTCTATTGGCAGTTAAATATATATAGTATATTATTTCAGAAGCCAATTAATTTAACTCCATACTTTTACACAAATCTGCCAATGCACAAGGCACCATGTATTGCATTCCAATATGAGCACGCATGCCAATAAGTGACATATAGTTACGGCAAAATTTTTAATGTTATCACATTATAATAAGTAACTGGAAGAAATTAGCTTCTTACAACTCAACTGCTGCAGTAGTAAGTATACTTCAGGATTACTGACTAATTATTTTAATTTTAGTTGAAATCGATTTTTTTAAAGGGAAAATTATGTTATTATTTTTTATGACAGACCCTACTGAAATACATTCATCCCATTAAACACAATTATTAAAAAAATGGAAGATATGACCAGTATAATGAGATTTCAAAAGCAGTTGACAAAGATTTGTGTTCTTTAATAATTAGTCTAAATAAACTAATAATAATTATCAATGTAAAATCATTAATAAAAAATATACGATAATGAAATTCCTTAACAATAAATCAGCGAGATTGGATGATTCCTCGAATTGTTCTCATATACTCTCTAACAAAAGTATTATCCTCGCCCCTACAGCATAAAACATGAACCTTGGACAAAACTGTGAATAATATGAATGCTCATATTTTTTTTCCCCAGAGTTTGCATGCGTGTGTGGCGTTTCGTAAAATAATAAAAAAATGAATTTTAGACAAATTTTTACCATTGATTAAAACCAAAATTTCAAACAGAACTATAATTTTAGAAACAAGACCCCATACCAAGTTAAGTCATTGCATTTTTGTATCATGATGTTTATGAGCATGTGAAAGAATTGTTCGACAGATGATCAACCCTCCAATGGATTTAAATTAAAATTTGGTACAAATCTGCAATTTCAATAGAAAAGTTGTTTACCAAATTTCCTTGAATTTCAATTATCATGTTAACATACACAAGAAAGTAAAGATCGACAGACAATCAACTCTTTGATGGATTTAATTCGAAATCTCATATGGATCTACCCTTAAGATGTTAAATCTGTGTACTTAAATTTATTTATCCAACTCTTTGCGTTTTATAGTAATTGTGTTTTATATTTTTGGACAGACAGACTTCCTATTAAAGGATTTTGTCTAAAATTTGATAGAAAATTGCTACTTTCGGGGTAAATACTACGTACCAAATTTCACCCCTTCAGCTCAAAGCGCCTTTGAGTTATTGCATTCACACACAGATGGATATAATTTCAAAAATGGATTTTTCGCATTCAATGACGTTCTGAAATGAGCAGATTCCTTAAAATCTCGAGTTCAAAATTTTTGACAATTATAATACCGTCTCTTGATATATTCCGTATACAAGTGAGTAAAAATTTCATTTGAAGACTGCATTTGATGTTATTACTTTTTTCACTTGCCAAATCGATTAATTTTCTCAATCATGCTAACATTTTAACAATAATAACTATAATTCCAAAAATATTCTACTATTTATATTTTATAATCCATTAAATAATAGCTATATCAGCAATATTACATTCTGCAATGTTTATTTCAATCGATATTTTAAACAGATCTTTAAAAAAAAAAACAAAGCATATTATCACTTTTCTCTACTTTCTATTTTACAGAATTAATCGATTTGGCAGGTGTGAGCTACATACAGGAAATAAAAATTTCTATATATATATATAAATTCAAGAGAAGCTTTGTAAAAATGCTTAAATTTGCACTTTCACACGCTGCGCGTAAATTATATGCTTACATATATATGTATTACTGTAAAAATATCATAATTCTTACTTTCAAAGTTTTTTCCAATTCTTCAAGAACTGATGAAAGTTCTTCTATTTCCGAATATGATTCAGAAATATCTTCCAAGATAACAGTTAAATTCTTAAGAACTTCCGTCAAATTCTGATCTAAGGATGAAATGCTGTGAACCTCAGCATCAGAATTTTCATCACTTGGAGGGATGGACCATGAATCATTCAAGTTCGAATTTTTTGGCAGGATCATCTTTTTCTTAACTTCATCACAATCCTCATTACTAAAACTGTAATCAATCATTTGGAGTGGTTTGGTTATAGAGTCAACATTAGGACTCCCAATAGCAGAATTTGAAGCAGATGTATTTATACTTTCACTGCTTAAGCTTGCATTGGCATTATCACAGATATTAGTATCATGGGCCAAATTCTAGAAGGGAGTGAAAAGAATAATGTGTTTTAGACATTTAAAATATTAAGTAAGAAATTATCAAAATATTTTGATTCAATCAAGAAATAAGATTATTTTTTCATATCAATAAAAAAATAGATCTGAAAAATGATAAAAATGTCAACATCAAAGTTAACATAGAAATGCTGGAAAAAATATACATTATTCAACTAAATATTCTATTGAACAATAATATATTTAGGCATTCACTAATAGGAAATTATTCAAACGGTAAAAGAAGGATTATCAGGATAATGCAAAATGAGCCAAACCTGTTTCCCAGATGAAATATCAGATAAATGATCAGTTTCTTGTATTGACGATTGGCTTATACTATGCCGTCCATACGAATGACATATCCCAGCAGAGGAAGGCATACCAACAAAATGCATCCCATCACTAGTTCCATTTAATGGGCTAAAATAAAAATTAATGTAAAAATGATATTCCACGGTGTGATAATTTTTTTTAAAAATATAAAACAATATTTCTTACTTCCAGGTTATAATCAGATTAAGTTTTAATGATCCAGATGGATTAAGATTAATTGTCATCTGTTGGGGATGAGCACAAAATAAATCACGTGTTTCACAAAATTTATTTCCCAGAAGAATATTTTTACCCAAACCTCGTACTTCCAGAGCCTGAAAACAAAAATTATTTCATTTCAGAAACATGCACAGATTTTTATCGTATCCATTCAAACAACAAGTAAAATAATCTTAAGGGACAAGTTATTTGTATAAAAGAACAAGAATAATTTGTGTAATAGAAGAGGATAGAAGAAAATATCTAAATGTAGTTATCAATAATCATCACTACTGACAATATCAATTTATAACAGAAACATCATTTGGTGCTTTATCATAACAGTGCTGTATAAGCAAACATTTCTTTCAGCATAAAAATTGAGCTAATATGAAACTAATTTTATTTCCGAGCGAAAATTTCTAATTTAATCATTTTGCAATTTATTCGATTGTTATTATCACAATTACAAAATATGCGGAATTAAAAAGGAAATTTGATTAATTCATGAGAGTAGCATGATATCCAGTGGCAGTTCATCCATTAGGACCAAAGAGCTGCAGTACTCTCTGAAATTATTATTTAAAGTTACACCTTCATTTATTATCGATTCAGTTTACTTTTCCATTGAGAAAGCTCGATGCTCTTTGCTTACTTTAAAAACCTCCGAAAATTCGAATAACAGTAAATTTGGGAAGAGCAATATAAATGTAAAAGCAAGACAGAAAATTAATTAACAAGCAAGAGATATGCAGTTTGGAGCTATCTGACACACAGCCCATGAAAAACCACCATACACACAACTGACTGACTGATTTGAAAACCAAAGTAATCCTCTCTCCCTCAGAATTTGATGGCAAGAGAGTAGCAGAAAGCAACAGACTCGGTTTGGAGTGCGGCCAACTGATTCCTTTCTTTTCACTCCCAAAGATCACCTTCATTTTCTTGTTTCTTTTTTCCACTAACTGCTAGTGAGTTACTGTTTCAATTCTTACTGCCTCAACAGAAACATGTCTGGGTTATTAAATATCCATTCTTCTTTTACTAGAGGTTAGCCTTCAGTAAAAAATATACACGTAATTTTCTAAGATGTTATTTAGATTAAAACATTTATGAGGGATTTATTATTAGTTATTACATGCAAAAACAAAGAACGTTACAGATCAATGATCTGTTAATCATTTTTGGACGAGCATTTTCGGACTGACTTTAAGAAGATGGAAGAATGTGTGAAGTGGGAGATTATAATTTTATCTGCTGAATTATCATTTCAATATTCCCAAAATTTTGTACAGAAAAAATTACCCAGAAATTTATATAATTTAATGAGCAATTATTCTATTTGAAACACATATGAAAATATCACATGTGACATTGAAATTAAAAATTTTAGAATATTTATAGATAAAGTAGCTTTTAAAAAATTGCAATAACTTAATAAATATTTTTTGTAGTACTGCTAATTTCTGAGCTGATGAGAAGCTACTAATTACATCTTGAAAATATTCTAGATTTCATTATAAATTTACATCAATATTTAAAATTATTAAGAAATTGCAAGGTTTTGACTTGGTAATTATTGATGTTTTTATTACAAACATTGATTAAAATGTTTTATTTTCGTGATAAAATAACAGTTGCAACGAAAAATAATTCAAAAAGGACTTGGAAATCATTCTCTCATGCACTTCAAAGTTGAGATAATCACTTAAAAAGCACTGAAAATTCAAGTATGTACCACTCATAACATACCAGACACCAAATTTTCCACATTAACAAACGTTTTGATGACTTATTGGAGCCAAGAACAACAACTACAAAATAGGAAATATGTCAGGTAGAAAATCAATATTCACAGTTAATTAAAAAAAAAATAGTAAAAAATTTAATGATGTTGATACTTTACACTGATGTTATTCATAAACTGCCTTTAAATACATTTTTTACAATATCACATTAAATATCGATTTTCAGCAATTATTTTGAAAAAAATATTTCAATATAAATTTATTTTGAATACTGATCTTTCTATGTCTTTTAAATATGCCCAATATAAAAGTACTCACAGTAAGACAACACAGCAAAAATTGTATTACAATATAAATAACTTTTCATTATTTTTTTAGGCTAAATAAAGCTCATCTACTGGTACAATGAATACAAATAACAAATTCTGATTAAATAATTCAGAAAACAGAGCCTAAAAAACAACTGCTTCATGTCTACAAAATGACTGGATGTATATATATATGTCACATTCATGTTATAATTAAAAATAACCAACAAAGTAGCAAACCAATTAATCACATTGAGCAGTTATTATTAATAATAATCGGGTAATCGTAATAAAGATAGCATATATAAAATTTAACCACATTTAAAATTAATTATTTTCTAATGACCTGAATTCATATTTCATTTTAATTTCTGAGTTGCATGCACTTTCTTTTCTCAAGCTCTTCTGCTTACAAGCTCATAATATAAAAACTAATAACTGCATTCAGGAAAAAATTTCTTTTGAAGCTATATAAACTCTAAATGCATTCCTACGCTCTCTTTTTAAACCTTTCTACCCTTCTTTTCCGAGTTAGTTGCGATCTCAGCATAGTTTATTACATGAAAATCTCTACTGACTATGGAGCCATAACCATAAAATGCCTTAATAACCATAAAAAACAATGAAGAAATTATTTTAGAAAGCTCATTACAAGTTTCCTTTACCAGAAAATGAAATGCACGTTGCACATTCTTTCTGGGAAAGGAAGCAGACGATAAGTTCTTTGAAATGATTTATAAATTCTCAGAAGATTATTAGTGAAAAATCATTTGTTAGATGCGTTTTAGAAACTCTTCATTAAATTGATGCCCAGTGATTAACACACTCCTAACAGGAGGACAGAATGTGGAAAGAAAAGGTTGCGTAAAAATATTTAAGAATTATATAGTTCTAAATGGGAATTTACCTAAGAAAACATTTTGGTTTTAGCACTTGAATATTATGAGTGTAGGAAGTGTAAATTTGGATGCTAAAGAGAAATTTGAATTCAAGTGAATAGAAAATTATTGTAAGAATGATGATAAATTGAAATTATATATTCCGCATATGCCCAAAAGCTGCAATTAATATAAAATAAGAGGAAATAAATAATCTCACACATCCTCTCAACAACAAAATATTTATATAATATGCAAAATTTTATCATTATACAATATATATACTATAAAAGGATTCCACATATAAATAAGAAACATTTAAATAATTGAGGTGCTAGGTTGATCAGAAAATTATGTAGGATTATGGCAGAAAAAAAAATGTAAATGCTGCAATGGTCAAAATTAACAAAAATCTGAGTGTCATATTTGGAATGATTAAGTGAAACGATTTTTAAAAAGTATAAAGCTTAAGTTAACTTAATCATCCAAATGCTGTCATATATTAACGAACTTAACAATATTCTATTTGTTAATCCGTATAGGTTGTTAAGTAGTTAAAATGTATTTCAAATTATCCAACTGGCAAAAATATATGTCTACAACTTACAATTTTCTAACAGACTATACAGTTAATATCTCAACATAGAAAGAGTAAAATCTTCTGTAATGCAATTTTAGCTTTTCTGTGGGATAAGAGAAAGCCATTGTCTTATTCGTATAACATTATAATACAAAATCCACTTTCGGTCACTAGTCACAAATATCTTTAAAATAAAGTTATATTTTTCTTTGTGAGATTAGCAAAGTGAAACTTAATAACGTTTTGAGCTGAGGGTTCATAAAGAAATGTAACCAACATGACAGTCTTCGACTATATGTTCCATTGTTGCTGATTAGAACAATGACCTTAGTAGCTATTTCTCTATTGGAAATTTATGAATTTGGCTAGACTAAAATTCTCAGTTCGCTTTCAGCAACTTGATCGCCAGCATTTAAAGAGGATCCTAAACTGATTTTTTTTTAATTACATAAATTAAGCTTGACACTAATACCTACTAACATCATTTATATATTTTTTTATAAGAAGCATCTACAAAAGTTATAAATTTTATCAAATTTTAAAATAAAATGCATGATACGAATAAAATTTTACTTCTACAAGACATTCTGTCCACAAATAAAAGAATTGTATATTTAATAAAGAGAAAGAAGGACTTACACACTTACAGCAATTATAAAATTTGCTATTGAATCAATTTATAGGTTTTTTTATGCATTTGATTTTTAGTAAGCTAAAATTCTGCATCACTTTCCCATCAACATGATATACAGGGTAAGTCTGAACAAGACGGCAAAATTTTACTGGGTGACAGAACGCATCTACACGAGAAATATTCGTCACAGAATGTTTGATCAAACACAAGCAGTCAGAAGTTAAATGGTAGTTTTCCACAGTTACATTTAAAGTGCGCAATAATGGGAAAAAGATGCTTCAGAAAACTTTTTATACACGGGAATATGATTGATGTACAAAAAAACTCCTCAAAGATGTAATTTATGTACAAAGAATGGCTCGAAGAAATTGCTCAAAAAATCTTCCGCCATTTGAAATGTAGGCTTCACATCTGCGGTTTAGGGAGCACGTACATTTGTGAAAACACCAGGTATTTCTCTGATTTCGCTTGAAACAACGGTGATACTGGCGACTCCCTATCGCTCACAATGGGGCACATGTAGATTAAACTTTTCATATGGCCCCATAGGAAAAATTTCAAACATGAGAGATCGGGAGATCTTGATGGCCAAGGTATGGGACTACCTCGACAATCCATCGCCCTGGGAACGTTGCATAAAGTGTTCCGCATAACCAAGTTGAAGTGTGTAGGAATACCATCTTGATGGAACCACATCCTCGACCTGATTGTGGTTGGAATTGGCAGCAACAACTCCGGCAACATCTCTCGTATGAATATGTGATACGATTCGCCGTCCAGACGGTGTGGCAAGAGGTATGGGCCAATCAAATGGTCATAAAAGATCCCTACCCAAATATTTACAGAGAACCGCCGACGGAACAAATGAGGATACGAGGCATGCGGGTTCGTAGACGACCACGGGTGTGAGTTGTAGGTATTAAAAACGCCTCATAGGTGAAAGTGCACTCATCGGGAAACAAAACATCTGACTGCGTAGCATTTTGATGGAGGAACTAACGTGCAAAATCGACACGTAGCTGATAGTTCACCGGTGACAACACTTTCACCTTCTGCGTACGATAGCGGCGCATTCCTCGTATAGCACAAGCAAAACAATCTTCTAGAACACGTTTACTGCACGTGCAACCGCTCGCGTGCTACATCCCGACTGATCATCCATCCTACGTAGAATGTGCTCTACAAGTTACGGCGTCCTGACATTCCTTTGCTTCCCTGTGCCTTGCTTGGAATCGGCGAAGAATCCCGTTTCATATAGTCGCTGATGCAATTTCTCGAATGTTTTCCCATCTGGAGTGCGTCTAATCAGAGACAGTTTCCGGTATTGTTTCCGTACCTTACTCGCCTTCCCCCCAACCGTACACGAAATGCATATCTGTATTTTCATGGTTCAAATAACCAGCCATCATCTCAGCAATCCACGTTAGATATGTCCGTAGGATGGGAGGACAGACCTTCTTATAACATTTACAATGCCACCTAGCTGCTCGCCCATATTTTCTATGACGAATATTGCTCATGTAGATGCATTCTATCACCCAGTAAAGTTTTTCCGACTTGTTAAGAGTTACCCTGCATAACAAGAGAATAATTAAACATGATTCAAAGCTAATTTTAAAAACACAAATATAACAAAACGATAGACAAAAATATCAACATCTAACAAATGAGGAAATAAACATTTTACTAACTTTTATACAGAGTGGTTCATCAAACAATGATTTAAAAGTAATAGATTTATTTTCCCACAGTTGATCACCATTTTTAATGACACGTCCTCGAGTTTTCCACTTTTGATCTCCGTGTTTTATGATAACTTCAAATACATCCCCACAGCATATTCTAGCAAATCCCTGAATACCTGAATTGTTTAAAAGAGAGAAAAAAAAATTCGGCATTTGAAAATAAAATTATAGATGGCTATAAATACAAAGGTTATATATATTACTTTAGATATTGAGAGTAAAAAATGAATGTGACACTCGAAATAAATTCATAAAAATTAAGGGTTAATCTACTCAAGAACGATGGATATACATGTACATTTAATTTTTCATTAACATTATTCTAAGTGGGAGAAAAGATAAAAATTCAATACAATACAATAACATTTTCTGGCTTACTTAACTGCTACTAATAAAAATGAATGAAACAAAATCAAAATATTAATTAAGTTTTTTACATTATAATATATATAATTTAAAATATATTGCCTTACTGAAAAACAATATGACTAACAGTAAGAAATAACAGTATTTGGGATATTTTAAGGGTATGGATTCCAAATAAAAAAAAAAAAAAAAGAGATTTTTTTTTCTTCTGAAAAACAATTTTTTGAATGAAATTTCAGTAAGCTAAAGTTTATGCTTTTAAATTATGTAGCTTTAAGTAGCATCATATTAATCATTGGACAGCTGAACGATTTCAAGATTTAATGAATAATGCTGCTCAAATTTATATAAATTCAGTTAGCCAGATAAATGCGGTAATTAAGTTTGATATTCTCACAAAAATTACATATGTAAGCAAATGCTTTAAAATTAAAGCAAAAAAAAAAAAAAAAAAAATCTGATATTAACAAAAATAAAGAAATGGAAAACTATAGTTTTACTGCTACTTTTTTACTAGATTTTATAGCACAAATAAAAAGATGAAACATGATAGATATTCAGCAATAAAATAAGAACTTGCAACAAAAGTAATAAAACTTTTAAAATTAAAACAACCATAAATCATATTTTTCTAACACAAACTGCAGCAATTGCAGCAGTTTGTGTTTGGCAAAAATGACAAAGATGGATTTTCTTACTATTGAGAAAAATATTTCATTGACTGTAGTGCATGAACATTCTTGTTAATATATATTATTTTTAAAGAAAAATGTTTTATTAGGAAAAGAAAAGTGCATGAAAATGATAAAAAGGCATAAATTATCATTGTTATTGTTATTAACATTAATAATCTATTCAATGATTGAAATAAGCAAAAAAAAAAAAAAAAAAAACCTCATTTTTAAGAGAAAGGCGCCAAAATTCTACTGCAGCAGCAACCCACTATGCCTTAACCAAATAAATTGTTATACCGAATAGAATGTTATTATGGGCACTTTCCTTTGCCAGTTTGCAATTACTTCTCTTCTTTTAATATTACATAAAAATTTGGAGGGCTAAAACTAATATTTTTATTACTGCATTCATTATAAACTTCTGTCTAACAGACAAAATAATAATTACTAGAGAAATATAATGATGTGCAAAACTTAAAAAAGTTTTCAGGTATAATACATAATAAAAATAATAAATTTAATTAAGAGTAAACATTTTAAAATTAAATGCAATTGATAATTTCATGAAATTTTAAATAGCTTTCAATATGACAAATCTTTTGAGATTTGTATTTACCGGTAAAAAAAAAAAAAAAAATCGACTCTTCTATGACATCAGATAAAACTACTGGAATCAAAAGACAGTTATGCAATAAAAATTTTATTATCAAAAAATATTTCTTATCATATATGTAATAATTGTGAAAAGAGAAAGTTCTAAACAAATGATGAATAAATATTCAGAATAAAATATCAAAATGATCTTTGCCTATTAATTATACTACGTCCCCACTTTGGTAAAAAATTCAATTTTTAGGCACAATATTTTTTTTTTGTAAATCCTTAAAATAATAGCAATATGTTCATTATAATCATGTTCTTATCACAGCGGATTGATTAAATGAAGGTATTTTCTTTCCAATATTTAGAGATATTTATTATACTTATGAATAAGAAGGCAATTTTTATTTTACCAGAATCTAAAATTAACGATTAACGCAAGATTGGAATTTGCCACCATTGCGTGCAGTAAACCCTATTAAAAATCAAGCAACCCTATTAAAAATCATTTGACAGCTGATAGTTTAGGATTAGTAAACAACGAGATAGAGTTACACAATAGAACAACGTATTTTCATTGTTGAAGAATATTTCAAAAATAATGAAAGTCTAGTGGCCACAGTTCGAAAATTTGAGAATGGGTCCCTTAGATCGCGTGATTTAACACCATGGGATTTCAAACTCATTTATGCGAAATGGTCATGGAAAATTTCTACAAAAGAATGCAAATGTGGCAGCAAAGCCGTGGAGACCATTTTCCCTATGTATTATTCCATACATAACCCTATCATGTGTACTTCATGATTCAATAAAAATAAAACAATTTAAAGGGGGGGGGGGAAACTGCGTTTTTTATTTAATTCAAATTTTGCGTTAACATATTGTTCTAACGTATAGCGCTCCATTTTCACTAATCCTAAACTATCAGCTGTCAAATGGTTTTTTAAGAGGGTTGTGAACACTGTACTGCACGAATGGCGGCAAATTAAAATCTTGCGTTAATTTTGAGACGCTCTTTACAATAAACAAAATAGCATCTTCTTACAGGAATCGCTGTCTGTGAGAGTAAATTTTATAATTTTTTAAAAACTTACCCACTCTAGATTCTTTAAACAAAAAAATGGTCTCTTTTACATAACTCGTCCTTTCTGAATTTACTTAAATGAATTAATATTGTTAAATTATTGTTCAATTTACAAAATAATAAAATAATTTTTTTTAAAAATCATGCAGACTTTTCATAGCATCAGCCTACTTCTATAAATTTTATATGTTAAACTTACTTTATCTTTGAAATAAAATTGGTATTAACAGAAAGATAAATCTAAATAAGTAAAATCCTTTTTAAAAATTATTGATTTTTGCTGATTGGGAGAATTTCCTCCCCTTGCATCAGAATGATTAAAAGTTATATCACTCTCTCTCTCTCTCTCTCTCTCACACACACACACGCGCGAGCGCGGCGCGCACAAGCACACACTTTAATTTCAAATGTTTCTGTCAGAGTAAGAAAGCTATCCCTTACGTGATAAGATGACATAAAAGTGATCAGTGATTTTGGAAATAAATTTACTTTTAATCTTACTTTGCTCACTGCAATAGTGAATATAAATTTCCTTTTGTAACTACCAAATCTTCTTTGGCTCTCAAACCTCCTTAACACTCTTGAAATTGAGATTTTTATTCCCTGCTTGTTCAAACTTTTCCTTCCAATTCCACTACCATTTAATTCATTCACGCACTCTCTCCATCTCATTTGGTCTTAAAACCAAATTTAATTCGCCAGAAGCACTTTTTCCCAGGTTTTCTCCACTCAGGTTCCACAATTACCCCCATACTGACAATCAAGAAAACAATCTAATTTCAGTCAGTCAAATTTACTTTTAAAGACTTTCACACGCTGGCGCATAGTCAAAATATTCAGCAAGTAAAAGCTTAAATAATCAGCAAGTATGATACACATAATCATGTTTTATTACCACTTTTCAAATCAGACTTTTTATAAAAAGTAAGTGGTCTTCTGAGAAAACCCATTTCTGCGGCACAGCAACTATCTCCAGGCAGCCAAAGTGTTAAAGCAACACCATTAAGGGCACGTCTTTTTTTTCTTTTCTTTCATAAACTGCCAGGAATTTAAGAATAAATATGCATACTGGCATTTCTTTTCATAAATGGATATTTGTAGAAGGCTTTATTATAGAACAGAGTTATTTTGATGTTCTCATCATTGATTAAATCCATATTATTCATTAAATTTAATTTTTGTATTTTTAATTTTTTTGAAATTTTGCTCCACACTATTAGTACATTCATGCAAATATTTATTAATGGAAAACTCACCAATCATTTCAAAGGTCAACGTTCCCATTAAGGATTCTAAATTGCTTTCGTAAGTACACATCACTTCTGTACATTCTTTAAATTCTGATTTGACACTTTGCAATGCTACATCCTTCAGCCTCCCAGGAGATAAAATGTATGCATACCCCATTGAGCGGATGCCTATAACAAAAGATAAACTGAAAATTTCTAAAAACAAACTTATCAACCAGAGCACTTGGTTACAAATACATATATAAACAGCATAATACAAAATGCAGTTCATATGCAAGTAAATGAGAGAAAGGGGATGAAATAATTGAATAGAACCAGTATTTCCAAACAAAAATGTCATATAGTAGGAAGAAAAACTAATTCATCGAAAAAGACAATATTAAAACTAACATGCAGAGGTATAACAGACAGACGGCCAGGAGGTTATTAATGTTCCTAGCATTGTGATGGCAAACATTAACTCTCAATGCGATGGGGAAAAAATATATTTCTTAAAATTCTTTAAAATTATGTAAATTTTAAATTTTAGGAAATTATTCAGAAAACCCTACTTACTTACAAATTCAGTTGCTTTAAGTAAAAAATGCACGGCGAAAATAAAGAATTTTATTATTTTTACAGTCCTGACATCATCTGGAAACAGCTTGAGCAAGTTACAAAAAGCTTTTCCTTGACAATAAAGCAAAATAAGAAATGCATAAAACCTTTTGTGCAAGGTGAAAGAAGGGGTGATATACCTTTTGATACTGTACAGTAATTGTTATCCTTGGACTACAGATGGATATTTTTAACAGACAAAAGGAATATTTTTCAAAAAAGGATTTTTATGTAGACGATTTTATTACCTTAAAATTGATTGCAAGAGAAACCGTCTCATAAAAATAGGATTCGCTCTGCTCCTAAAGTGAAAAAATAATAAAAAGTCCATAAAAATTAACAGGGGGACAAAAAAAAATCAGGTAATTTGAGAACAGAAGTCACACCTGTGAGCAAGAGAGCGTATTCACGCCTTTCTAAGATTTGTTTGGGGAGTGGGGGGGGATATTATTTAATTGTTACATCGCTGTAGAAAGAGTAATGAAAGGCTTAACACAACAGTAGAGCTTTATGAGGGTGTATATAGATATACTGGAACTATTCTATATCAAAAACATCATCATAATGAAAATAAAGAGATCGTTGAAAATTCTGTAAATGTTGACAGGTAAAAATTACAAGTAAATTTTAAAGTTAAATACAAAAATTCTTTTTCAGACTGGATAACAAGAAAATAAATAATAATAAACTTTATTTCTGTGAAATTTAATTTTCCTCCTTTCTTTTTCTCATCTGAAATTAATTTTCAGTAAAACAATAGAATCTTTATATACTTATAGAATTCGTTTTTAATGGTATTTATCAGAGTTGTCACTCAAATCTGGGGGAATAAATCTCTGTGTTTTCCCTGTACGTATATTTAAGATACGAGGAAATGCAAATACAGCACTCATGTCCTAGATATAATGCTGATGATAATAATGATGTTAAGGAGTGGAAAAAGCAAGGAAAGGAAGCAACGATTCAACATCATTTGAAATAATAGCATATTAAAAGAATTTTGATATTTACACACACACACAAAATTCTCTTTACATATTATCTAGAATTTAGTAAGACAAAATTTAAATATTAAGGGGGGGAGGGGAATATATTACCTCTTATGCTCTTTAATTGTAAGTCACCCAAAATTAAGGACATTTTGTTATCATAACACAAAACATTTTATTATCATAATACAAAAAATGTAATGATTTCTTAACAAAAAAAAAATAATAATAATAATAAATAAATTACGAAGCAATTTTTTTTTAATTTATTCATTTTGGCCAACTCATGAATTTAGACAAGAATTTCTACAGATTTCTCAGCTGTCAGTTTCATGGAGTTAATCCTTAACAAATCAGGTACGACATTTTTGTACCTTTGTTTTTAATATACATTTTTAGCTATTTCACTTTCAGTGAACATATAAGAAAATATTGAAAATATATCATTGAATGCATCAAAGGACGAAAGTGACGTAACAAGCTTTAATGCACACAAAAATTCAGCTTTAAATGCTGAATTGTTCTTGAACATAAAAATTGAAATCGGTTTATTTTCGGACATTAAATTTGACGCTTTCGGACTTCACTTATCACCTTCCCCTTCATTCCTCTAGATTACAGTCTACTATTAATTATGATTTTTTTTTAACTGACACGCAATGTTGTTTCCCTTTTTTGGTATGACTAACAGTGCCTGTTTCTCCATATTACTTAGGCTTATTATTTTCTTACAAAGTGAGCAGAACGCAACAAATAGATTTTGCAGGATTTATCGAACCCTTTCAGCAAAATCGGGATTGATACGAATCCTTTCAATTCGTATTTAATATGGATTTTGAGTAGTTCGTTGTTTTAAAAAATTTCAAACTTACTCTGAATAAGCTCACAATTTCTCAAATGATAAACAAATCATTCAATAAACTCATGTGTGAATGATTAAATATCACCGCGATGCGTCCACAGATTGAATGTTTCCATTCTCGCCAGTGAAATGTATTCTGATTTTTCACACAGTTACAGAAACCTCGCGCATGATCATTAGCTACACATCGGGAATCTTATGGAAAAAGAACAACTGTCTCACAAATCGAAACTGGGCTGATCTATACAGAAAAAAGGGGAGAGAGTAAAAAAGCTGCGAGTCTCCGCATTACACAATCGCGAATGGTATTATTCTGTTTTTGAAGTGGTGATTACAATCTTTTTCATTTATATACACATTATTGTAAATGATAATTCCGAATATCCTCATGATTTTCTTATCATTAATTCTATATATATTATTATGTGTAATCATGGAGCTCTTTCGGATATGAAATAGCTAATAACCAAAAAAAAAAAAAAAAAAAAAAAAACATTGCTGTCATCAATGTGCAATGAAAGTTAGGAACCTTTTTTTTTTTCCCCTTCTTAAACTGGTACGCACTGTCCTATTTTACATGGATTCCTATGGAAAAAAATTGTTTCGGCTAAGGAGTATTTCGCATAAAGAGTAAGATTAATGGACGGATTATGCTAGTTGAGCGAAATTCCACTGTGATGTGTCAAGCAAATGATAGAACCATAGAGAAGATTAGTAAAAATACTTGCTAAAATAGAAAAGCAAAAGAATCCACTTAAAAATGATAATATATGATGATGCAAAAAAGGTGGATTAATGTGATAAAATTCCAGCATCACAAAACGGAACAAAAACAAAAAAACGAAAAAAAAAAAAGAAAAAAAAGACTCAATAAAGGCGGAGCAATGTAAAAGCTGTTAAACACAAACACAAGTTAAAAAGTGTTAAATGCAAGTATAAAAGCACATGGCTTTTAAAAAGTTATATTTTTGGTAGCGAGTATGTCCTATACGGAGACGAGTTAGTTTGGCATCATCTTACATATAGGAAGAACAAGTCACAATCCAACGTCCGATTTTATAGAATGTAACTTATTTTGGATCTGTAAATTCCGTGTCTTTTTTACCAGATAAAGAAAATATGTCTGACAAAGGACCTTTTACCGTCGCAAAATGAAATTCCTTTGGTCAAAAACATCGTAGCCATTTGCAGCCGAATCTGTCGGTTCATTCTAAAAATGCTTTAATGACACGGAACCCAATAAAAAATTATTTGAAAGACGTTACTACAACAAACAAAATTTTAACAGCAGTCAAAAGCATCCGATTGTGACAGTAAAGGTGAAATTTTCTGGAGAGCACAGAAAATTGCCACCAACTCAGCAATAAATGCGGAGCAACTACTGTGAAGAGATGATTCAGTGTATCAGAAGAAAGTATGATGTCACAACTAACATGTCCATCTGCTTTCTAACCATTCGTGAAAATTAGCACAAAAGAAAAATACCGATAGCGATGAGGTAGAAATAGCCGTACGGAAATAACATGAGCAGTTGAGAATTTATCAAACATCGTAAAGGGATTTTTAAAAAATTGCAGGATATTCCATGGTGTAAAGTTGTAAGAGTCAAAGCTTTAATACGAACTTCGTTAAGGTCCGAATTATACAACAGCATTTTGACTCTCTCGCAAAATGGAAGAATACATGAAGAACGGGCTTTGTAGGAGTCAACGAAGATTAACTGGAAGTGACATTTAGTCCATGGAATGCTTCAGAATAGACTTTGTTCACAAATAAAATAGGGCATACAATTTCTTAAGTTTTAAACAAAAGGGTAGTTGGTGACAAATGGCATACATAATCTCTACAAGAGAAGTACGAAACGCACTAGTAAATATGCAAAGCTGAGTGGTGGGCAGTATCAAATCACAGCAAAACAGAAGCATATACAGATTCATATATCTCATACATAATCGATTTGGGAAAGAATAACTACTTGATAAATACATATTATGGAGGTTCGAACGGCATCCCAAGATGTTCTGGAGAACATCTTCAAAAAGTTTAAGGATTTTTCATTCTTTTCCCACCTGTATAGGACATAAGGAAAGAAGGTAAACTTTCGATTCAGAATCCTCCGAAAAACCGCATTTCATTCATGAAGGGAATAAGAACATTTCCTATGTAAATATTAGGATCTTGTGGAAGGTTTCTTTTTCGACAGAAGTATATGCAACGATTCTTCTTCGACGACATAATATCGCACCAAACTACTAATTTGCTTACTACGATTAGATTTATGTTATTTCTTTGGCATGATAATTGCAGATAATCAACGTAAAGTGTTTCATGAACAGATAAAAGCTGATGATTTGGCTGAGATGAGCAATAAAAAGAGTGATACTAATGGCACTTCCTTGCAGAACTCCCTCAGCTAGAATAAAATGATTAAAATAAAAATTGTTAATATGAACACGAAAAGTTAGTTGCAACAAAACGTTTTGTAAAAATATAGACAAGTTTCCCCTAAAATAAATGATAGTATACTCATTGAAAATGTGTCATAGTGCGAAGCACACTCATACGCTTTTTCCATATCGAAAAATATGGAAACAAGTTGGTTTCACCTAACAAATGATTGCGAATTGGAGCTTCCAGTAACATGAGGTTGTCATGAGTAGATAGATCTCTTCGAAAACTAATCTGCAAGAAGGAAATACATCCTTGTTTCTCCGGTACGTATATAAGACGAGTATTGACCATGTGCTCAAACATCAGATAAAGGCAATTCGGAAGAGCAACAGGCCTGTAGTGCAGAGGAATAGATGATTCTTTGCCAGATTTTCGAAGGTTACTACTGCTCAGACCAGATTTTATAAAATAACAGAAACAGGTTCGAAAGGGACGTTGTATTCAAATGGCGAAGCATATTATATCTGATTTCATCAGGCCTGGGACTGATATCATGTGCTGACACAAGACCTTTTCTAGTTGAAATGTTCTAAATTCACACAGTTACTTCAAACATTAAAATGCAGAGACAACCGTTCCAAGCGATTTTTAACTGCCAAGAAAAGCAAGACTGTAAGAATCAATTGCGGAACCGTGTGTGAATGCTTGCTCGAGAACTCCTGTAAACATCAACTCCTGTAAAAACAAGTTTCGTGAAAAGGTTTGTGTCTGTGTGTGTTAAGATTTTTTTTTTTTTGCTACAAAAGAGCAGGGAAAGGAAAATGCCCAATAAGAGAGATGTTTGGCTGGAGAAAGAAGACGCATTTATTCGAGTTACCGGATCTTCAGAATTCATTTCAAGTTCGTCCTCATCCCCAGAATGATATAATTTTATATCGGTGCTACTGGACATGTTCCCAAAGAAAAACTAGAAGTCTTTGAGGCCATTACCCTATGTCGCCAGTTCTAAAGCGACGGAATTCATTGATGCTGATTTTTCTTAATTTAAGATGTCTTTTTGTGAAAGACCGCGTTTTGCAAGATTTTATGTTAGCAAAATTTGCAATTTGTTTTTATTTTTACATTCATTGTAGTTTCAGAAGTTTTATTGTTAAGAGTGTTGAGAATCGGAATTTGGTACCTATTTGATACCTATATTTCAGTCGCTTTGTTTTTGTGATTTCTTTTACACAATTCAACCGAAAATTGTTTTGAAGAATGGAAACATAGCTTTCACCCGAAATAGTGGATTGTGCTTGAACTTTAAGCCTGACTTCGGGATGTGAAAAATCTTTAATCTTCACAATAGTGATCTGTTTTCCTATTCCAGCGCGTGCACGATCGGAAAAATGAAGAGTGTGTGCTTATGCAGTTAAGGCACTTTTCCTATGAGGCATACTGCTGGCTATCATGCATTTTTCAGCACAGAAATGCAGACTGTCTACATATTTCAAATTTAATGGGACTCCTGAGATGAGATATATCTCCAGTATAGCAAAGCGTTTTCATAGCATGATTTAAGAACTGAGAAAAACCTCAACCACAGCTTCCAATAGCATAATTGGTTACATTTTACCGCAGTTCAAGAATCAGACAAATCCTTGAACACATAGAGCATTATAAATTTTAAAAGCAAATCAAGTAGAAATGATATTTGGATAATGCTAATATAACATAAGAGATGATAAATATTAAACTGAAATATCACTTTAAAGTTATAGGGTTACTTAACTGTGTTCTTTTTCTTCTGATATAAGATAACCCTGAATTTGCATAATTTCGAATCCTCCCCCCCCCACCGATTTTTGATCAGAAGAAAAAATATAATCAATCATGTAACACTATGTAAATACAAGGACGTCAATTCATTTGCACTATAATAACCTTCACCTCAATTCATCTTTCATTATTATTACCTATAAATGGGAAATTCGAAGTTTGTTCAAGCACGGAAATATTGCAGTTGCAGTCAACAAAATGACAGATATCAAATACTCCATTTTGGAGTATGCTTATTTTATTTGCCATCAAATGAATATAAATGGGAGACTGTGTAATATCATCATCCCACAATGACAATTGTTGATCTTACTGAAACAGTGTAACAATCATGAGCAGCCTTCTTGATGAGTGACATACAACACTTAGATGACTGCATACATGAAATTGTTTTAAAATGTATTTAATAAAATGTGCCCTCAGCAAAGTTTCTAAGATGAAGCTCTATCATATTTTCCAAGTTCTAATGCCCATATTATTATAATCACTCTGTTGAAACTTTAAATATTTTTGAAGTTCCTTGCAGTAACATGTTACAGTATTTTCACGAAGTATTCAACAGTATTTCCTTTCTAGAGTTCGGATTCTTCCCTCCTCCTCAGCAAATAAAGTACATTCAAATGGATAAACGAAAATGGAAGTTCTAGTTAAACATTTGTTTTTATGAAGCTTTAAAATACTGGCAAACTCACAATTTAAGAATACAAATAACTATATAAAGCTTTTATATGTTACGAAAATAATTACAAAGAATGAAGAAATCTTTTTTTGTATTCGTTTCATTGTAAGTAGTTTACCATTATTATTTATTAATTTAGGTATCATAGAAGAGCTTCAGGACAATGAGAATGTAGTGTATCTGTACAAGGAGTTATTTTAACACACATATTAATTGCTTGTCATTTTACAATTTAGAAGCCTTCTATCTTGTCGGATATGTCCATTAAATTTCTAATCAGTCTTCATCCAGATTTTGTCATGTTACTTTCTTCTTATAATAATCTTTAAAATTCATCTAACAAACACCGAGTTAATGAATTGGAATAATTTTTTACTATTCAAAAAATGCCATAGTAATTATTAATATCTCTTAATGATTGTGATGTATAAAATAATCCTGTAGTTCTGCAGGGATGCTATAATTCTCATGTCACCACATAATATATTTTTTTTCCAACAAAAGAAATCACCACTTAACCTATCTATTAACCTGCTATTAAATTATTTTGTGACATTTTTTTTTCACAATTAAAAAAAAATTGTGCCTAATACAATAACTAAAAAACAAATTAAATCTTTGAATGAAAAATATTTTCAAAATTCGTTGTCATGCTTACCAAAATGATACAAGTTAGAATAAATTTATTTCTATATAGATCAATTTTTTCCTTAATGTAAGTTATATTGGTCGATATTGCTGTCTAATATCTATTAAATTTTCATTGCTGCTAGTCAATTAGACTGTCCATTCACCATAAAAACAAATAAGTTTTTTGGCTGGAAAGAATTACTTAAATTCTGAAGTAAAATAAAGTTTGTTTTTTTTTAAACTTTTATTTTAAAAAGTGCTATACTAAAAAATATTAGACATATTTTTAATTATCAAACAACTCTCATTTTAAGTTCAAAAATTTTATTTTCAGCAGAATTATTCCTATTAAAAGGAATGCCAAATCAGAATGTAGACTTTCTTGAACTGTTTGCCTACCTTTCCCCTCCCCAATGAAAATTCCACATTCCACATTACGATGAACTGAATGTGAACACCTTCTACAGATAATTCCCATAAAACGACTGCTAGGCACCTAACATGTTTTATGAGACAAAAAGGCAGCGTAAGCAGAGACTCAAGTTCTGAAATTAACGAACAAACATATATATGCTATTTTAATACTTTAAAGGAAATATCCTTATTTAAGTAATTTTCTCCAAAAGTAATGCATTTTTATGAATAAAGCAACCTGCCCCATCATAACAACTAAATATCGTTTTTTCTTTATTATAACGTACAGCCACTAGGTAAGCCATATTTATAGATTCGGATAGAACACGTCAAGACGAGTATTTTGATGTATACAGTGAGGTTCCCGAATATAGCGTCTTAGTCTTAACTATACGAAGAACGTTAATTACGAATCCAACAGTTTGTATTCCACATTACGATGCATACGGCAATTGCAGAGCCCGGAAGCTTCCCTAGGTGACTATGCAAATTTGTAGCAACCAATGAGTGGAAAAGCGCGTCTGCAAGTGAATATGCAAATTCCTATGCGGCTCTGTTACCTTATAAAATACAAATCAATCACCATTGACCGATTTGGATGGTTTAAGGAGGTCTGATTTTGCAAACACGATGATTAATTAGGTTGAAAGCGGCGAAATTAATTTTAATCGGATTTGGTTCAGTGACGTGGCGTATTTCCGCATCCATGCGTATGTTAGGAAACAGATCTGGAGGTTTTTGTCCACTGAAAGGCTTCATTGTACAATACTTCCGCCACTGTATCCATTTAGCCTCGCTATTTGATGTGCATTATCTGCCGAAGGCATCATTGGCCCCATTTTTTTTTTTATCGAAAATGTCACTGGTCAAGCTTTTTTTAATGTGTAGAATGACGGTATCTTCCCTTTCTTGCATGGCGTAGACAAGATAAGCGATTATTAGTTTATGGTGTTATTGATTATGATCGGAAGATGATGCTATACCTCCCGCACTCAGCGAAACTTCGATCTCTAAGCGGAACATTTTCAAGATAAACTGATAAGGTTGTATTCCGTTATGAGAACAGGTAATGGTATAGAGTGGCCGCCTTACTCCTCGGATCTTTACCCATGCGACATTTTTTATGGGGGCATCTGAAAAATACAGTGTGTCTCACACATCACACAATATTGGACGACTTGAGAGCAGCAATTGAAACCGATGTTTTGCAGAAAGTAATTGCGAACTTCGATTCCAGACTTCGCCATGTTATCTGTTCAACAGTTTCTACAATTTGTGGTATTGAAAGTTCTCAATATTCATTTTCCTTTGGTAGTTTTTCTCCTTTCTTGAATTTTCATGACACAAGCTTCACACCTTTATTAGACTATGATGCTTTATTCGTGGACCCCACAAGTTATACATCAAAATACTCATCATGACGTGCTCTATCCGAATCTGTGAATATTAGAAGATGCATACCTTGTGGGGCATCCTGTAATTTCTTTATGAATTACTTTCTTCCGGAACGTTTTGATACCAATTCTGCACTTCTGATTTTAAAAAATGTTAATTTAGATTGCTTACTTTTAGTACAGAAATCTTTATAAACTTCCTCAGAAAGTGTTAAATATTCGTAGATCAATATTCTGATGTATCACTCTACTTCGTCTTCAGGATAACAAGCGATTTTTAGATGATTTTTAAAATCCGCCTAAAACCACAATATCTAGAAGTAACCTGCTGAATTTCCACCAAAAAATAATTGCCAAAACCCCTTCACAAGAACTCTTTTTTACCTGCACTGGATTATAATAAACCGTGAGGCAGAAAAAGTACATTACATATTATACAGATCTCCAGCCAACTGATTCACAGCGTAGATGAAGATAGCTTTGATGGGATCTAGAAATGAGTGATAAAAATTTCGTAAGAAGTCTGAAGAGCAGCCCACATTTAAAGACTATTCAGAACTGGTCTGCAATGCAATTCTCAAATTTGCAGTAGTTTGAATTTCTTGCACTGATGTATTCAGATTTGACCACTCTCAATCTACCCTTGCAGTTGTCAGCAGGGGTCAACCAAATCCAAATGTTCTCATATTACAGCTTTCTAAATCTAGCTTTCTAACTATATACACAGCTGCAAACTCTTGATCTGCAATATGGTGAAAGAAAAATCTCCTTCCTAAGGATTACTGTTATCTATTCCACTTAAAAACTGCACATTCAGCCTTCATTTGTTTCTTTTAAGGCATTTAGCAGATTCTTACTATCCTTCCAGATTATTAGCTTTTATTTTCACAGTACTATCAATTCAAGTTAATTATAAAAGGCAAGCACATATGATAGTTACACAGTTATTGTGGATTCACTTCAGCACAGAGCTTTTATGCAGAAAATTTTAATGCCGAAATTCTGTTCAGTGCTTCAGTTGGGCTAAAGAGAAAAGAACTATTGCAGGTTTTTCAACCAATTATATTATTGTAAGTTTTTTTGCTGTTGGGGTTATATTTTCTTATCAATGTAAATATAACCAGAAAGAAAGTCCATAGAACAATACAGAATTCTGAAATTGCAACAGTTCTTTGGTAATATTAAGAAGTCTTAATATGCCAAATCGAAAAAATTTTAATTCATCTCAAATTTTTAAATTTCAAAAAATTTTCAAATATGTTAACAATTTATACAAAATTTGGGGGCTTACCTAAATAAATTTGGTATAGATAAAACTATTTTGTGTATCTGTAAAAAGGAAGAATAGAAAAACAATTCTTACCATCTCGTATCTTATGCTGCACATCATATTGTTCTTTAAGCTCTTCCAACTGCAATAAAAATATATATATCTTGCATTAATTAATTACTTCCATTTAAAAAAAAAATCATCAACAACAATGACAACAAATAACATACTTTTGACAAATGAAACTCCAGCTTTTTTAAATATCTTTCACCAGCCTTCATTTGCTAAAATAAAAAAAAAAAAAATTTAAAAAAGAAAGTTCAGTAAAAGAAAAGTACAATAGGGAAATTAATGAAAAAAATAAAAAAAACTTTACTATTTAGAAAAAAATTATATAATCTAATTTTGGCTTTTACATAGAGTCTCAAATGCACAGAATCCAATTCAATGCATGCAATTTTCATTTAAAACCAAATATTCCACATAATTTCATGAACATTAAATATACTATAATATTAAAGGCAGAAATACATAAATAATTTTTTGGTCCAGATTTATAAGTCATGCAATTAATAAAATACTTTCTTATTTTCATTCAAAAGGGGAGAAATTCCCCAATGAAACACATTTCCTTAAAAGGGTGGGGAGGGGGATGGAAACCAAAATTAGCTGAAAAATAATTGGAAGAATAAAACATGCAAATGTTATACAATGACTGGAATCGAAAATTAAGAAATATTTTGATGACAATAAAACAAAAGAGAAATTCAGCCTTAGGGAACATGCAGAAGAATGCGAATACATTTTTAATACATGCTCTCAATAAATTTTATTCATTTCACTTCACAACTGCCATGCATTACAAGGCTATTTATGATGCAAAGTAATATTAAACATCCTTGGAAATATTTTATAGCATAACATGCAAAATTGTAAACTGAAAAACTCACCTTCTCTAATTCATACAGTCTGCCTTGGGACTAGGATATCAATAGATAAATAAATTATTTTTTGATGAATAAATAAAAATTAAAAGATTACGTAGATTCACAGTATAAAAATTATTTTATATACTTATCATAAGCAGTGCGTAAATAAGATCTGATGCATAAAATCTTGTTCTTACATTAGAATGTAAGCATAGTTATTCTGAAAATAGGGATGTAAATATTTCAGATTTGTTCAAAATGAAATAAAAGTGCAAATTTAGTAATGTGGAATTTCATTATTCAGCGAAAGTCGACAGGATAAAAAAAATGTAGAAATGCAAGTTTATTTCAGAAATGAAAATGATATTTGGAATTATACAGTACTTTCCAAAAAAAAAAAACCCATAAAAATTAAATTTTTGTCTTATAAGAAAAAACATATGGCAAATTTGAGTGTAAAACAACAGAATAATAGAAGTTGAAAAGTCTTCTATTGCAAAGACAAACCTTATACAGTAATGAAATTCAGGCATAATACCATATTTTAAAATATTCATTCAGTCTCAAAGAATTATTTAAAATAATACTTTCAGACAACATAAGGGGAAAAATTAGAATGCATACTTGTACGAAATTACAAAATTCTAAGTAATGACAACACTAAAATGACCTGTTTTTAAAGATGTGAACGAAATTTAAAACTTTAGATTGTCTTTAAAAAGTTGGATTTCACTTGGAAAATACTTTCATTAAACTATAACAACATATGCAAAATTATATTTTTAAAAACTAATCTACCAATGAAATGAAAACATACGGAAATGATTGTATATATCAACAATATTTTTTCTATTTCAAATTTTATTATGAATCAAACTTAAATAATCAATCTTGAAATTTAAGAAATTTCTTCAAGTCAGAATTTTAATATTAGTCTAGATTAAAATCTGCAACTTTGATTCCCCCTCAAAATAAAACAAGGGCAATAAGTAACAGATAATTTTAAAACAAAAATCAGAAGTACAATTAAATGACAGTCAATTCAAAACACAGATCACCTTGAAGATAGTAGCTTTTACTGAAGAAAAACAGCAAACAAAGAATGCAAAGACATTTAAAATCAAAAATTGAATAAACTCATAAATGAAAATAATAATAATAATAAAAATGAATGAAAAAATTCACACAATGAAATAATAATTTTTGAATATATTTTCACAAAAGGTGTTTAATACAAAATGGTAGTTTGAATGAGTTATCTACAAGGATGCATTTAGGGTCAAATATCAAAGTAAATTTTTTGATGAACATGTCTTTAGCCACTCATTTCTAATTCATACACTACACAGAAAGTAAAAAATGATAAAAAAGAAAGAAAATTAACGTACCATAACAGATGATACTGAAACATTATCAAATGCAAGCCTGGAGCTAGAAATATCATTTTTTGCTATAACAATGCTGTCCCTGAAAGTGGAATAAAAATATGTATATAAAAAAAATCAATTGCTCTATAGAATATGGGGAAAACAAAGAAATTTTAAAGAAAGAATAACTCACTTTAGCCCCTTACAAATAGAATCAAAAATTATTTGTGTACGCTCAGGACGAGGTGACTTATTATATTTTCCTGATTTCGAGCTTTTAATTGCATGAATCCATGCTGCCCAAGGCAAATTTCTTGAAGCATTTAAACTAGAATTTGGACTGAAAGTAGCACCTAAAAAAGAATAAAATCGATATATAATTATAAGATTTAACTACTTTAGGAACTTTGAGAAAATCAAAACTTCACTATTAAAATTAGTAAAACATAATGATATTCTTGAAGCAAAAATATTTCCCAGCTAGAAATGCACAAATTAAAGCATAAACTACTATTTTACAACCAATACACATAATGTATTCATAAACAATTTTGGAAAAATAAAAAGGGTTGACAGTAAGCCTTGAGATAAACAATATTTACTAAGGAAACTAGGATTGCATTTCAGAGTATCCGAAAATATATATAACTAAAATATAATTTCCAAGATTAGTTATATTATTATCATAACAATGTTCTTTGAAATATATCAATTTTGTATTTTAAACAATAAGAAGAAATGAAGTGATAAATCTTATGTCTAATCTTATTGTAAACTTATCAATAAAATCTACTATATAATAATTACAAATCGAAGTATATTTAGAAAAGGAGGAAATATACATAATTTTGAAACTTCTCTTTCATAGGAATAAAAAAAATGCATAAATAGTTTGTACTCAATTGAAATCCAAATTATTCAATAGATTTAGCAGAATTTGTCACAGTTAATTAAATAGCTATTTTTTAATTAATTAAAAACAATGTTTCCAAGTGCTGACCCATGTTCAATACAAACTGTTGTGCTAATGTATGTAGTATTAACACTGCTGATGTCTTAGTTCTTTTAGTATAAAAATGAAGAAAGGCACAGATTCAATGTTCTGTGTAGTTGATGTATCGGTAAGTTAGCAACAGTTTAGTTATTTAATTGGAAGTTATAAAATCTTGAAATATATGAAATAGCAAACAAAAGATACAATCCACTTTGAAGATTTATTGAGGATGAATATAATGTAGAGATTATTTTATCTTTAAAATCATCATTACTACAAACAAAAATATAGATATTTTACACTGTTACATACAAGTTTAGACAATCAAAAATTCATACAGATTTCAAAACACAATTTAATCAGATTTTCTAGTTTCAATTAATGTGCTACATACGCATATACAACATCCTAACAAAGAGTTGATTGGAGCATATTGTAAACAAAATAAAAACTAAATTAAATTGCCAGAAAAGTTTAGACAAAAATGAAATTAATCTGGATTTAAAACTTGATCATACAACTATTCTTATTTATTAGATTATAAATATGAGTTGCCAATAAACAATTCTGAATAAGGCCACTATAACAACTTGTTATAGTATTCACACAAATGAACATTAAGTATTAAATAATAAATCATGTAATCAAATTTTTAATAAAATAATAAATGCCCAAGCAACTTATTTTGAAGCTCAAAAGTAACATATAAATTAAACTGTTAAGAGGAAAAATCTATACTTAAAATGAATTATTTGTATAAAAAATACAAATGAGCTATGTCTCAAGAGCAAATGTTTATACATACCAAGAGTGCTATATAATGATTTAGTAGTACTTCCATCAAAAGTAATGTCCAAACCAGAAGAAAAAGTAGCATCAGCAGAATTGGTTCTTCTATGAGATAAACCACCAAATGATTTACTTCGACATATACCTTCAGTTAAATATATATCGGGCTGTTGCTTACTTCGTTTCTTTTCATTAAGTGACATTTTTTCTAGAAAAAAAAATATTATAGATATATATAATATACAATTTCTCTTGCAAACAAATTAATAAGGAATATTAAGAGAACATGAATTATTTTCATGTGCAGGATTTTAAAGGAGCTAAATATTTCCTTTTCAACCATAACCATTATAATATAAAGGTTGTCATCATTAAGGCAAAGGCTACATTATATATATATATATATTGAAATCAGAAAGCAGCTTCGAAGACATTGAAGAGACTTTCAATTTTTTGATGTCGTTTTATTTCATCCGAGGGAGGCACACATTATATACAAGCAGGAGTGACGAGCACACACACAACGACATAGAGCCAAAATGAGCTGATGAAAATTTTATCCCTGGTCTTATATAACACAAGATATTGATAAGGAAAATATTTCTTCACACTGCTCATATACAATGAGATTCCGATAGGGATTTTCTCTACACGCGCCAAACCAGGCAAGGGAAACAAAGGAATCTTTTAAAAAAGAATTTGTTTAGATCAGAAATTTTTATCCTTTCACTCGGAGCATGGGAACTACTAACTAAAGCATTTTACAAAGCTTCTCTTGAATTAATTAAATAGAAAAAGTGGAATGGGATCAGGAAATAAAAGAGTATTTTAGAATGAAGTTAATATGGGCTAAATGGACCTAAAAATTAGGAAATTAATTAAATTAAATTTTTAAAATATCATTACATATACACAGACAATTTTTTTATTTTTTTATTCCTAATTACTGGTATTCTCTATTTTTAACCTATAAAAATTTCCAAGATGGTGATGAGCTGGAATAATCTTAATGCTTAATCCAATATTCTTTAATCTATAAAAATAGTACCAATACAGCAAAAAGAATTTGAATGCTTTTAGAATGACTGAAACTCTCCTTAGCACTGTTACACAAAAACCTTTGCATATGTTATAAAGGAATATTCCTCATTAAACAAATATACTCATATTACATTTTTAACTGCCCCAGAAATAACCTGTGTGCATCTAATTTGTGAAACATCATCTGATTGTTACATAAACCTGAATCATCAATAAAAACTTTCACTCTGAATTAGGTTATTTTCTATGTAGGCTTTCATGCCAGAAAAATGAATATTCATTTTACTTCCATTAATATTATCATTTACAGGCCAATTCAAATAATTAAAGTACATACGAAGCCTTTTTGGAATTAATCAAGATTTTATAAAATGTTAAATTCTCTTTTACAATAAAAGATACAACTATTGATATAGGAAGAATAAATTCCAAAAGTTTTGACAGATGATGATTTCCAAATCTAGTTTTGATATCCAATTAAACAGTTCAGTAAACAAATTATTTTCTCTAAAGTTACTGTACACTAATTTAATGAAAGGGTTGACAGTCATCTTATCTAAAAAGATTCATTTGGCTATCCAACTGGATTTATTGCTATCCCAAAAGTGGAAATGAGACAGAACTATTTTACAAAAGTATAATTAATTGTAAATAAATGAGACTCATTTCATGGCTATAAATGAAATTATCTTTAAACTAATGGTTCGAATTAAATGAGTTACAGTTTCTTTAGATTAAAAAAAAAATTATTTTCAAGCATTTGATATATTTTTTTTATTATCTCTTAAGCTACATAATAATAATAGTAAAAGAATTACCTTTATAATATTAAAATAATCAATTACCCATTAATCGGATGAAGTAGTGTGAAGCTTTCAAATAAGAAATTATTTGTTTAGAAATAAATTGTTGCATAAGACATACCAATTCAGTGTTTATTAATATTACATTCTAATTCAGGGCTTAACAAGCTAGTATTCTTAAGTTGAATCAATTTGTTTTGAAGTAAAAATGAAAATCAAACTGGCATTTATAAAAATTTTCTCAAATATTTTTTGTGTAATAGCAACTTATTTTGCTTTAGAGATCTTGCAGCCCTTTAACATTCTTAGATTAATTTCATGCATAATATGCAAAAGTCATCAAAAAATAGCATTCTCTATATGAAAGATATTTTGTGCTAGAGAAGTTCTAGCTCAGCAATCAACTTTTTCATAACAAAATACATATATAAAATTTATACTGTCAGTGTTTTTAGCTCTACATATGTACACAAATATGAATTCTATTAAATATACATTGAGAAACAAATGATTGATGCTGTCTTGGAATGCTGCTTTAAATTTTTAACAACTATCAATAAACAGCATATACTGAAACTTTCTCAGGACGTGCAAAGTCATTGCAGTGGTTAAAATTAATAAAAGTAAATTAGTGCATAAATTTTTCTTTCAAAATAAATAAGAACACAGTTCAAACTATTACTTGCAAAAATACTTATAAAAATTTTCTTTAATGAGAAAACTATACTTATATCTCTTGAATAATTTTCAAATTATTATAAAGAACATATTTTTTTATTGCATTTCAACAGTTTACTGATATCTAGTAAAAATTATCTCATGTGAACGAAATTTTTACTTATATTAAAGATGAATGCGTATTTATGAGTGTGTTGGTACTCAGCAAGCTAGAGCATTTGATCGAGAACTACTAAACTTGGCACATATGCATTTAAGAGAATAGGAATGCACACCTTGAAACAATTTTTTTGAAATTTTAATTAAAAATGAAGCAAAATTTTGTTTTTTCATGTAATAACTTTCAAAAATATTACAGTACAAAAATGAATTTACATCCTCACAATGCTCAAATTTTTTTTTCAATTATACCAATTTTTTGTAGTATAATTTTTTTCTATATTTAATAAATTTAAAAAAAAATATTTTTAACATATTTTTTAACAAGAATACAAAGACACATATGGATCCTCAATGAATATTAAGTATATCATGAATGATAATGCAAAAATCTTAGATTTCTGAAAGAATACCAAAATTATAGATAAAAATCATTGATTAAAAGTGCACATATTTTTATATTTTTGTTTTACAATTCCTATTGATATTAATACAAAAAATAAAAAAACATGCAAAATAGCGAAATTCAACTTTTGTCTTCAAATCATTGTTGTCAAAGCAGATTTTAGGAAAGTAAGCCATATATTTAATTCTGATAAAAAATCCGTAAAATATTTAAATTTATATTTAAAATAATATTAACATGAAAAAATGCTAAATATTACATTGTTTTAGGTTAGAAATAAGGTCACACTGTTAAATAGCTAGAAATAGCAGAGAGTATCTATTTTTTATATAGTTTAAGAGAGCTGACAGAAAATAAGAGAAATACTTTATAAAATCAACAGAATAGCATATGGCTTCTAAAATAGTATGAATCTATCTAAAAAGATACTCTCTGGGATACATCTATCAAAATTCGAAGCTTTAAAATATTTTACTGAAGAAGTTATTAATGTTGCATCAGCATTTAGTATTGACAAAATACCATAAATAATACTTTTCGAACTACAAAAATGCTGGAACATCAGATTCTTTTTTAATACATAAAATTGATATGGAACTAGGGAAATCTGCTTGTGCAACAAAATAACACTTACAGTTTTAAGAAAAGAATTAAAATGAAACTAAGGTTTTAAAAATTTGAATCTATTTCTTTAAATTATAGTTTATGTTTTTTCCAGAAATTGTTGAGTTGTTTAAATCAAATCACATACACAACAATTAGGATAAAGTTATATAAAATATTTAATATTGTAGTAACCATTAATACCTGCAAACCAGCTGGTTGCAAAAGGCAGCTAGTATTGAATACTCTAAAAATGAACAGTTTAAAGCAAAGCTTTTAAAAATATGGTTCACATGAAAAAGTTATAAAATAAAAGAAACATCTGTAACTTTACAAGCATTATTATTTGAGGAAGGGGGTCCTAAAGTTAAATTCTTTACTGCTACTAAACCATTACACAAAAAGATTTAATTTAAAAAATACTATCCACATGAAATTCTTGGTCACAAACTGTTCTTTAAAAAAGTATTATTGATACACATCTATTCTCAAAGTGATACATTTTGTTTAATGACAGAACTGAAATGAATACTACTTTCAGCTGCAGCAAAGGATTTTGGTTTCTATAATTTGTATATTTCTATCAATGAAATACTCAGCCAAGTTTCTATCCTTTAAAAGAATTATTCCCAATAAAATTGATAATTAGCTTCTACTTAAATGTATTATAAAAAATAAATAAATAATAATAATAAAAGCAGGATACTGCTGAGAATATAACTGCATTACTTAATTACATTATCAGTCTTTTCTATTCATAAAATGTTTCAAAGTAAAATTTCATGGGCGATTGTGAAAAATTTTCTTCTCATAAAAGCATCACATATAAAAATATTTAAATAAATTTTTATAAAGGGTAAAGTAAAGGTAATAACAAATAATAAAATGGTTATGAAAAGGTTCATAACTTCAAGCAAATAAAAGTTTTATAAAATATTTTTTAAAAAATCATGTAAAGCAAAATTAACTTTCAATATTTGTTATACATAAAATGATATTCAAGTATAAATATGCTCACAAAAACATAGTATATCTTATATTATCCAGACTCATTTCAATTAGCTTTGCTTAACAAATATGTTGATTTATCTGACATTTTTAGATTGTATTTTTTTCATGGTTCTGGAGAAAGAGTTATTATTTTAAAGTTATGTTAATGAATGTAACAAATCAAAGTTTAAATTTCCACATCACATCAAAGAAAATATATGGAATAGAAACAATAAGATTTAAAATATGATAAAACATATCAACTATAAAATTTTAAGATTATATAAAAAAAAGTTGTGTAAATACACTAAGACAGATACAAAATACAGATATCTTGTACCGTAGAAGTAACCCTATGTTTTTAGCATAGTTTAAGCAATACAAGGGATGTATAAATAATACTGAAGAATAAACTCAATAAAGAAATCTAAGGAGGAAATATAGTACTAGACTCAAAACAAAAAGTTACGACAATATTATTCAACTTCATTTTCACCCAGTCTTCAAAATTTACGATATGTAATTAGTAGTACTGAATCGTATAAAAGCTTCTTTAAATATTCGCACAAAAAATTATTTTTCCGATTCACTCTCCTCAGTTGTCTCTTAAATTATTGACATGCTCGCAATCAAGCAAACAAAAAATATTCACAGAGTAGAAAACTATGTATTTATCATGCAAAAATGGAAATTTGACTTATTAAGCGAATGTCATGTCTTGGAAAGTTTGAATGAACACGTGAATGAATCAACATACAAACTCGGGTAAAACTGACAATAATTTATTATGAATACTTTAATACCTTAATTAAATCCTAGAAAACGGAAGATTCCTCACATTTTTAGAGAAGTATTTTTGTGAATAGAATTAAAAAGTACAAAGTAAGAGCTCGTAACTGAGACCCCATTACTCGATCGCTCATTCAATGTTGATACTTATTTTTGTTGGTTGACGCAATAGGCAGCAGGCACAAGTTGAAGCCAGAGTGAATACAATACACAAGGTGATGAATTATCGACAAGGGCCTGTACTAACGTTACTAGATTTTTTTTTATTAATTCTATTAACGGGAGTAACAAGAGGAAGAAATAGCTGATTCATTGTCATCATTATACCATATATTAAACATTTTGAAATTTTGCATTCCTTTTAATTTTAAGATGTCAGAAATGAATGTAGATTTTCAGATTATTAAATACAAATTTATTTTCATGTTGTCGCATGGCAACACCGGAATTTAGCAACCGATGTCTTGTTTATGTTGACGGCGATCTTGTTTTGTTTCAAATATGCAACTCATAGGTCAAATTTTTTTGTAGCCTTCAAAGCGTTTATTCAAAAAGCTGTTTCTAATAAGCAGTATCTTTTGATCCTTCTCCAATCTGAAGTTTTTTTAATATTTATTGAATGCACGGTTGAAATGTATTTTCGTTTGCCCCCGAGTTGTCGCCAATATGGCATCCCAACGAAACGATATTCTAGCAACCCTAATGATGTTTTGTTTACTACTTTTTACAATGATTGAGCCGGCGACTTGGCATCCTTGGCGCTGCAAGGGACACAGTAAACTACCCTTTTACCATATTACCTATATTAAGGGATAGCGGCCTTTGTTGCCAAAAATCCTACTTCAGCCAATCAATCAAATCAGCTGGGAACGAATTTACCTATTGTTCATTCGAAAGAAGGGGATAACTTCCTTTGTTGCTACCTATCCCTTTCTCATCCTTTCAAATTTTAATGAAACTGAATATAATAGCTTTTGTTGCTATACTTTCCACACTGTTTGTATTCAAGAAATATAACTATTCTACAGAAACTTAACAATCTGATTGGTTTCAGTAACATAATTAGAATTTTTCATATTCTAAAAGTAGATTTTTCAAAATGGTTAGAAAAAAGACTCGTGCTAAAAGTAAGTTATTTTCTTATCAAATTCAATTTGTTGCATTTTTTATGTTCTTCAAAAGGATTTTAATGTAGTGAATTTTCATGTTATTTTATTAATGTGCAATTTTTTATGTATATTTTTGTCATCATAAAAAAAAATTCAAGATCGTATTTAGTGCTCTTTCGGAAATTTTTTCTTCAATTCAATGTATAGATGTTTTTAGAAATATTATTTTATATTTAGTGCAGAGCATTTCACTTCTGATTGTAAACTGATGATGGATATTCTGAGGATAAACATCTGATTTAACAGCGCTTTTTTATATTATTGATTAGTTGATTATTGTATTATGTTATTTATTTTATTTCTATATTCTAAAAGGTAAAATTTTTGAGGACATTACAGTGATAATTTGTTTTTGTTTAGGAATGCTATCATTTGAAAGGAAATTAATAGGAATGAATTGAATAGAATTTGATAGAAATGAATATTTTTTTTTTCTTGGCAGAATTCATTTCATAAATATAGAAAAGTATGAACTGAATTATTTTTAGAAATTATGAGGCTAATTATTTGTCTTAAAAGAGCCATACATTATTTTATGCATAGTGTGTAATGTGAAGGGAAGAAAAATGTAGTAGAAGAGTAAGGACTAAAATAATCTTAATAAAAATCAAAAATTTATTTTAAGAATAAAAATTGAGTGTTCATTAGTTTTTGGTATCTAGTTGTATTCAAAATATAGAATGATTGAATTAAGCTTCTTTTTTTTCAACAGGTGCATAGTGTCATGAAAAGTGGTTAAAAAGGGCTTAAATTTGTAAACCATTTTTAAGCACCTGAAAAGTGTTTAGTTTTGAAAAAAGTTTAAAGTTGCTTAATTTTCTCGAAAATGTGAAAAAAGGTTTTTGTTTCTCCACATGTAGAATTAGTATTCAACATAATTCGAAAGCATGATAATAAGGGCTTGTTTACTGGATCTATCAAGAAAGAAAGCCAACAAAAGGGAATAATTTGAAGAAATAATCTAGGGGGTCCAAAACATATTAGGATAATGATTAACAGGCTTCCCCACTCCCTCTTTCTGTGCACTGCCATTTATTGAAATAGTTGAATAGTTATCTGCAAGGAGCAGCATGAAATACATGCTGTGCCATACTTAGCGATTCAAAAAACATTCGAACTTCAATTTTTATTTTTTTTAATTGTTTATTATGATGTTGAAGAATTTATTTAAATTATGTCTTTAAAGTTACATGTTTAATCTTTTATGTGTTATTAAAAAAAGAATATATACATTGATCCAATCAAAGTAAAATAAGAATATAATAGGATGAACTTGATATACCAAAGAGAAATATTGAGCATGGAAAAGTTGCTCTGATTTCATGAAATTAATCTACCATAATTATATAACAATAATATTGTATATGATCATAAATGGAATAAAAGAATGGAATAAAAGAAAAATGTGACAATAATGGAAATTAAGGAAGTGTAAAATGAATGAATGTTCAGAATGATGTTCTGTAATTTGTATCCATGTCTTTTAGAAGCATGTATACTACATACATCTTCATATTATGAAATCTTTCACAATCAAATAGCATTTATATGGAACACTTAGTTGCTGGCAAGGCAAAGAAGAAAACTGATTTTCATTTATCAGTGAATGAAATGCACTACTTTTTTTACATACTCGTAAAATAAAGTGGTGTATCATTTCATTTCTGAGTAGTAAACAGTGATGAAAGGAATTGTCTTTTTTAATGAAAAAGAAATGCAGAAATAAACTACAAAAAGAATAAATATTAGTTAATTTTTTCTCTCTCTATTGGTAAGAGATTAATTTTAATATTAAAATTAATATTTCTTTTAAACAATTAAAAATATGTGGAATTTTATTTCTTTTGCTCATACAACAAAACTTTCAATATTTTTGAATATTTCTTCTTAGAAAAGAATAAGACTTATCCCCAGAAATTTCGCTGTAAATTATTAGGTCATGAATAAAATAGCAATCAATTTTAGCATGTAGATTGTAACTTTACAGATACCTTTAAAAGTATCACAAGAATGAAACTATATTACTGATGTTTAGAGAATATTTAGATCTTGCACATCTCAACATGAAAACAGAAAATGTCAGATATCTCCTGATGTAATCATGGTATATTAACCAAAATTTGTATTCTGGGTAATTTTTCTATGTGAAATACAAGATATGAAAACGGTATTGCCATAGGAAAGTTTATATTATTTTCAATATGCGGAAATCCCCTTCAAACATTTTAGGCTTAGCATTTTTAGTATCATTACTATCCTAAAAATGGTATTAGATGATTGGCAGCAGAATAAAGCTGTGCTGCCTTTTTTTTTTTTTTTTTCTGTAACTGTATATAAATTAATGAACTGAAACAGATATTTTCAAATAAATTTAAAAACAACAAAATGCTACATTATTATGCTCATTTCATAGAACGTACATATTTTTTTTATTAAAAAAATATTAGTATTAATTAATTGAATGTAATAATTGTTGAGTTGCAGTTCAGTAAGAACTGTAAGTAAATTAACTTTTAAAATGATGAAAATTAATCAAATCTCAAAAATATTTCACATTTTGTTAAAGTTTAATTTTTTTTCTAAACAGTTGAAAAATGTATAATTAAATATAAAATTGATCTTTGCTATTTTCTGATGCAAGAATATTTATCAATTATTGAAAAAAATATTTTTTAAACTAATACATAGGGAACATCATTGCTTTTTAGATTGATTTTGATTTTATGGAAAATAACTGATATCCAGCATAATATTTGAACTGTCTTTAAAAGACTAGACAAATAGTCTTAAGTAAAGAATTTTCTTGTTGTTTGCAAAATAAAGCGACAAGTGTTCTGTATATTATTAGATGCCAAACCTTGTAATTAATTTCATTTTTTTAGTATTTTATATTTCATAATATATATACTTATCTTAATTATCTGATATCTTAATTATAAGTTTTTATAAGAAACATTTTATTTAATCTAGGTTTTAATGCAACACCAATCAAACTGAAATGTCCTGAATTAATAAAGCCCCATCTTCAAAATTTTGAAAACTTTGTAAAGATGTCTGCATCATCATCATGTAGTCAGAAGTACAAGATTGGTGACTTCCCTCTTATTCTTTATGATGCATATGATTGTATGAATGCCATGGTTGCTTACCTGCATTTTAAAGAAGATTCTACTGAATGCTTTCTTTGGTGGGAAGAAATTCATGATGGTAATGAAAAACAGGTAATTGACTTATTGAATTGGTAATTGTAATGGTTTATTGCAAATAATAAGAACTACTCTATTAAATTTGCTTAAAATTTTTAATCTTCATAGTATAAGTCATATCAACCCATATTAAAAATATAATACTTTATTTTCCTGTATTATATACTGAAAATATGTTTTATTTTCCAGTTAACTGGCCTACATGACTGGTCGTATATTGAGGCCAGTTATTTTCATATAGTTACTTTAAGTTCTTAGAAATTGGCTTTCAAATAGGATAAATAATATTTTCATATGTATAATTGTAAGTCGGAAATTTCAAAAATATTTTATTCATGGAATTTTAAGAGAATATTCATAAAAATCTGAACAATCTAATTGTGAACAAGACACGAAATAATAATAACAATAAAACAGTAAAAGTCAGTTTGATTAATTTGATGATTAGTTATATCCAAAGATGTATGTATTCTTTGTGCAAGCATGCGTTTTTATTTTAAAACATTTCATAAAGGATAAATACTTGTTTCTTGTGCATGAAAAAAAGAACTAATACTTTATCTGATTTTGTATATATTTCTAATATGATTGTGTTTTGAAAATAAAACCTACAATGGATATTGGGGGAGAGGGAACAGATAAAAAATATAATTTACTTTTGCTGAGGAGCTTGTTGTGCATCATAAAGTATTGGTTTTAAGAAGATGAGGTGAACATGAATATTTTTATCAAAGACAAATGAAGTTGACTGAATAAGGGGATGTAGGATGTGCATTATTATATAAATTTAAGTAATCCTTAATATGATCCTAGTGTATTTAATTAGAAATTAGGTTTATACTCAATATGTTTTGATATAAAAATTGTATTTAAAAAGTTTTGTTTGATTTCGCAAAGCTGTTTATTTTAGCAAAAACACATAAGATCAGAAGATGTTTTTGAAAAGTTATTTTTTTGTGTGTTGGAAACAAAAGTTTGCATTTGTCTTGATATTTTATGGTGCTAACTGTAGTGATTGATAACTTCGCTGGTTTCTAAAAGTTAAGTTACAAACATGGAACTCGTGATATATCAAATAATAATCCATTTTTTGCAATGAAGTTTTATACTCATATATTAATATTATTAGACCGCTAACCATAAAATAACATAATAAAAAGAAGTTTAATTTTTTCAAATATTCAAATGAAATGAAAAATGGTCAGAGCATGGCACTTGTTATTTTCAGAATCGGCCTCCTATCCTGCCCAGCTTTACAAATCTTACTTTTGACTTTCTTGCTGAAAAGGAAAGAATATTGCAGCAAATCTTATTCTAATAAGAGCAAGAATTTTAAATCTTGTGCAAAATCTTGTTTGAATCTTAAATTTATAAATATACAGTACGCTCCCGATTATCCGCGGAATTGGGTGGCGCGGCCGCCGCGGATAACAAAAATCGCGGATAATCCGAAAAAAGCTAAAAACGGGTATAGCAAAAAAGAAAACAGTCATTCCAACTTTGAAAAATCGTTTTATGTACAATAACACATAAAATAAAGAGCAGGAAATGTTTAACTAACGCTTAATATTTTAGTATATCACTCAAAACTAACCTAAAATGCATTTTGTTAATGAAACAGAAAATTTTTTTGTATTTACGAGAGGCGTCAAGGATACACAGAAAAATTAATACATATGTACTGTTTTAATACTGTAATGTATTATGTAATTACAAAAGCATAACTGTAAAACTGCACCTTTTTAAAAAAAATCAGTCAAAAAAAAAAAAAAAACTTTGTGTGGCAGGGGCGGATAACCCGCCCGCGGATAATCGGGAGTCTACTGTATGCACATCTTTTCATATGACAAAATTGCTTTAACATTTAATTTAACATGATGAGGGAATTCCAGAGAATGAGAGAAGATGCAGCAGCAAAAATATTATATTATTCTTTACATTGACACATTTTGATATTTCTTTTTCAAAAGTCATTAAGGAGGCTTATTGTACAAAAATTTTGCAAATAATATAAAATTTCATAGTCTGTTTTAGAAGATAGTTAGAAACTATAGCTTTCAAATTTTCTCAAAGTGCATTGTAGAAATTTATGTTTCACTCTATTAGCAACTATTACAACACATTTAATAACTAGATATATGTATTATGCTCAAGAAACAATGATGCAAAGAAGTAGTTTGAAGAATGTTATGATTTTCGTATGTCACATTTTATATTTCTTAAACATATTTTTTTATTTAACCAAATTAAAATTAGAAATAAATATTAAGTTAACAGCCAAAGAATCAAAAAGAAAGATTAAATGAATCCGGCCCGAAGACTTTCTCAAGGGTCACCCTCAGGCAAGGATTCAAACCAGTGATTTTTTCTGTGAAGGGTCTGATTTTCGTCCAACAAACTGACCCCTCGTGACCCGAAAATCCCAGAAAATTGAGGTTTTGGAGATAAATTAGTATCACAAGATTAAAACAAGTAAAAACATTTGCAAAAAAACAATCCAAATAAGATCACAGCAAATCAAACCACAAAATACATGAAAATAGACCAAAAAGCAAAATACTCACAAATTGAAAATACAAATCCGAAGCAACATACTTGAGGTTAAAACTTGCTATTGTAGATGCACTTCGTTAAACTAAACCAAATTAAATGGAGAAGGTTACGGGGATTTGGATAACATTTGTATTTATAACAAACTTAACATCTTTAAAGACTTTCTAGATAATGAAAACAAAAGTAAAAGATTTAAGAGAGGAAAAGGTAGAGGCGGCAATTTTGATATAGTACCTGAGGAATTTCAAAATTTGTGCAATTTGGAACATAATAATGAAAATATTCTTAAAATTAAGAAATATCTATTTGGCTTTAGGAAAAATAAAATTAGATGGTTTATTAATAACAAATTTGAAGATTTAAAGTTTGAAAATTCATTCACTAAATTCATAATTCTAGATCTTATCAAATTCAAGCTTAATATAGGAAAAAACGATTTACTACTTAAAATTAAAAATAATTTAAATAAAGAATACTGTGTAGTGAGATTTTTGGATATTTGCTTCGAAAACCTAAAGTTATGCACAACAATAAAGAATTTTTTTCCTTTAAAGAATAATGCAATAGCTTCAATAGCATTTAGTTATTCAGCAACTTTAAGAAAAAGAATCTGTAACTATAATTACTATAGCAAAAATTTAAACAAGATAGACAAGACAGACTGTAATTGTAACAAAGATATTTATAAAGATTATATAGATGCTGACAAAGGACATATTATAACAGGGAATTTGAAAAGTATAGATTCTAACTCTTTAAGAGATTTAATGGAAAGGGGCTCGAAATTTAGATTAAGAGAAAAAGTTAACATTAAAAAAATCTTAATTTCTATCGGACAAGATTTGGATATTTTTATTTCCAAATTATCTAGGAAATACCATTGACCTCCAGAAGGTTTCAGAGAATGGAAAGTAAGGATTTTAGAAGACATTAAAACAAAATTTAAAGCAGACAACGTTAGAACTAAAGAACGAGGAATTTATTTCAATAAAGATTTGAAAAAAGAAATAAAAAATTTAAAAGAGAGGTTTGTTATTACAGTAATAGATAAATCGGTAAATAATTTCGGTTTAATTTGTAAATATTATTATAAAGAACTTCTAACTAATGAATATAACTCTAATTCAACTTACAAATTAATTAGCACCGGGAAAAAAGAATTGGATAAAAGGATGCTAGCTTTCGCTAAAAAAACTAAAATCAAAACTTGCTCTTTAAACTACCCTTACCTCTTCCCAACAATATAATTTCATAAAAAACCAATAAATTTTAGATTCGTAACTTGTAGCACCGGTAGTTACAATTACTATACGGGAAAACATTTCTTTAAATACTTAAAAATTGTCCTAAATAAAATTAAAGATGAAGATAATTTTATTATCAATAGTAACAAAGATATTTTGGACTTTCTAAAAGATAACAATATTAACAAGCTTAATACTTATGATTTTGAAAATTTATACACTAATCTACCTCATGAAAAGTTAATAGATGTCTCTACTAATATTTATGATGAATATTTAAATAGAGATATTATTACAAAAACTAATTGGTTAGAGTTATGTAAATTTAATATTAAAGAAAACTATGTTTTTAACGGAATAAATTTTTATAAACAAGAAAAAGGAATTCCAATGGGAACAGCTTTTTCAAGTGCGTTAGCCAATATTTTCCTACATTATTATGAAAAAAAAAATTAAACTTAACTTAATAATAGGCTGGAGATATATTGATGACTTAATTTTGTTAAATGTGGATAATCCTAATGATATTATTAATTGTTACCCGAATGATTTAGTTTTAACTCAAACAAACGAAAATCTACTTAAAGCTAATTATTTAGATTTAAATATAGAAATTGATAATGGAAAAACTTTGATAGGTATTTATGATAAAAGGGATGAATTTAACTTTAAAATAATTAAACTTAGTAACTACCATTCTAATTTAAACTCTAAAATTTTCAAAAATTTGATATTTTCACAATTTAACAGGATTAAAAAAATTTGCAATATTAAAAGTTCTTATATTTTAGCAACAAACCATCTCATTAAAAACTTAACTATTAACGAATTTCCCAAAAACTTTTGCAATATAGAAGTTTTGATAAGAGAGGGTCTGTTTAATTTCTGACTTCCTCCAGTTGGTTAGCTTTGAGTTTTAACACAATAGATGGCGCTTCAAGTTTTATGACGATGCATTATGACGAAACGTGGTAGGCGTATATAGCTTTAAACGTGTAAAAATTAAAATTAGTTTAGTTTAACGAAGTGCATCTACAATAGCAAGTTTTAACCTCAAGTAGTTTGCTTCGGATTTGTATTTTCAATTTGTGAGTATTTTGCTTTTTGGTCTATTTTCATGTATTTTGTGGTTTGATTTGCTGTGATCTTATTTGGATTGTTTTTTTGCATATGTTTTTACTTGTTTTAATCTTGTGATGCTAATTTATCTCCAAAACCTCAATTTTCTGGGATTTTCGGGTCACGAGGGGTCAGTTTGTTGGACGAAAGTCAGACCCTTCACAGAAAAAATCCCTGGTTTGAATCCTTGCCTGAGGGTGACCCTTGAGAAAGTCTTCGGGCCGGATTCATTTAATCTTTCTTTTTGATTCTTTGGCTGTTAACTTAATATTTATTTCTAATTTTAATTTGGTTAAGTTCATTTGTGTTTTAGTTGTAGCAGCATTAGCGCTCTCTAAATACAATGTATATTTTATTATATAGATTCAGAAAATTTATATAGATGTCTTTGCACATTGTTTATTTATGGATTGATAGTTTCTTTTTTTATTTAACTGGCTGTATCTCTCATGCTATCCTGTTTTCAAATGACTCTCTTACAGTTGAATAAATGCTTGATTTAATTCTAATATAACAAAATAAAAGTCTGGAAATTCTTATCTGTATCTTTTAGTATCGTTACCCATAACAACTCTTGGTGTAATGTAACATTGTACTTCATGATAATTTCCGAAAAATCAAAACTGACTTGACTTTTTTTTACAGGTGAAATTTTCTTTTGCTACCTGTGAAGTGTCTTATGAGGTTTTAAAGGCCTTAGCCTCCCAAAACCAATTCCACTTAATTTGGGAAACAATAGGACTTCAGTCTAAAAACACATGTGTTCATGTTTGCATCAATTCCAATTTAATTGTACCTTTGAATTATGCATCAGAACCACATGTGAATCGATGCCGATCCAAGATACAAACAATTGTCAAACATTTTTATGGCATTGCTGTGGAAGGTAATTATTATAATTTTATTTTTAACTAATGGAATGTTTATTTGAAAGTAATAGATATTTTAATTGATGCTATATTAAATGTCTGTTTAAATTTTTCATAACTTAAGAGCTGTTTTGAAAATCTCAGTCATATTGGCAGATTGCTTAAGAAATAATATATATTATATGTACATAAATAACATAGATTATATGTACAGAAATAATATATATGAATATACAGAATAATATATGTTTGTAGTACACTTTAGATGTAAACGTATAGTAACATTAAAAGTTATTTTTACTTGTACTGGAATCTTCTATGACCATAATATTCATGAACACTCTAATCAAAACCAACTACTAAAATAGTTTTTGAAACAAATTGTAATCTGATAATAGAAAGAAAGCAATGAGACTTGAGGCAGGCTTAGGAAAAAAAAGTTCAACTTCATAAAATAATGAATTCTGTCAAACATAAATATTGAGAATTAAATTAAGTAAGGTTAAATAAGTAATAGAATGAATAAATTTATAAAAATGTGTTTGAGATAGTAAAAATGTAGAATTAATACATCAAAGAAATTTAATAAATCCCAAGAATGATAAGATCTGATTCCAGAAATGCTGAAATCCTCGGAAATGCAATACAAAATAAAAATAATGCTGAAAGGAAATATTAGCAATAACTTAAAACTGTAATGAGTATATCATAAATCAACTAATCTCTTATTATTGGCTTTTGCTTTAATGCAACATAAAAAAAAATGAAATAAGTTGTGAAGTTTGTGATTCCACTATTGCATAATTTCTGTGTTCTCTCAAATTAAAACCAGTTATTAAAATCAAATTAAAACCAATGGTGACTTACTTATTGAAAAAAAGAAACGCATTACCAATTACAAAAAAAAAAAAAAAAAAAAAAAAAAGTCAATATATGCATTCCTAAATACATCTGGGTGTAATAAAAACTAATTATTCATGATCACATTCATTATTTACACACAACTAAACATTAAAAAAAAAAAAAAGTTGGCTACATCTCCAAAAGAGCATCATGAAATTTTATAGGTGATTCTTATATAAATAGTTTCTTTTAATAATTTTTTCAGAACTAAAATTTATTGAAAAAAAAATAGGCTGGAATTGTTCTTTTATGTTGATTTGATCTCTAAAGAAGGACTGACAGGCTTTTCATTGTTCTATTTCAGAATTTATTTATTCATTAATTTCTGATTTTGGAATAAATATACACATCTTTTTACACACATTTTTTTTAATAAAATTTTTCTGGCTAATGTAAATTTTTGCATAAATGCAATTATGTTTATTCAAGTATATCTTTGATTATTCCTAAGTATTAGGAAATAAAAGTGTGCCATCACTATCAAATCTGCAAAATTTGAAAAATTCCAAAATGTTCATAGTTATTAGCATGATGTACATTGGTACAACTTACGAATTTTGTTAAATGTTTCTTCAACATTTTATAGAATATGGAAAGGATTTTGTGGACGAAGAAGATCATGTTGAAAAAGTTTATGAATGTATCAAAAATAGATTTGATCCAAATAAAAAAGTTGAGGAAGTATCTCATCCATCTCTTATTCCAAAACTGAGAGATTATCAGAATCAAGCTGTGCATTGGATGTTAAAATGTGAGTCACATGAAAACAACAGTAAAAATGAATCCAGAAATCATATACTTTATTCTGAGCTGCTTCTTAGTGATGGATCAAAATTGTATTATCAGATGTATGGGGGATTGTAAGTATCTGAAGTATTTATAATACTATATTTTGTTGAAATTTTTTAAAAATAATAAGTATTAATAATTTACATGTATAAATATTTCTTGTATCATATAATGATAAGAAAGTAATAATTTAACTTATTGCTTTAATGTTTTCCACTTCATATTTATTAATAATTAATATATGTACAGTCATATAATAACAAGGAGTCATCCAGTTGACCATTCTATATCAATAACTAAAAACACTGTTTGAAAGGTAATAGTATATACTAAAATATTCATTAGAGATTATCTATGTATTTAAAATTGTACAAACTTTGAAATTTCTTACTACAGCAACATCTTTTTGGGGTGGGTGGGTGGGTAGGATGTCATGAATAGATTTCTTAGGGAAAAATTACCTGGAGTTTTATTTGTATACCATGGTTACATCAAGAGGCATTTGATATTTTCTGCTTAGAGGCCATTTACATATTTAGATGTGTTAAATTAAATATAATCTAGACTTCAGAATTGATTTCTACTATACTTGCAATCGATTACTATTTGATGCATGAGAAAATATTTACAGTGAAGATTAATTGTAAAAAGTTGGTTCTTTTCCACAATATATATATATTCATGACCATTCAAAGTTTCCTCTAAAGCAGACCTTAGTCTGAATCACCATTAAGCTCAAAACATTAAAATGGAAAGTTGCGTTGTATGTGCGAAAGAAATAAAATTAAATATATTGCTTATTATTTGAAGGAATGATTTATTATAGCATTGAATTTAACATCTTACCGACTGAGAAAAAAAATTAAAAGATTTTTATTTTCTTTGTGCTTTAATCTGGTATTTCTTTATCACTATGTATTATTTCTATTATCATTGCTTACTACTCATATATATAGGCATGAAATGATACATTATTTTATTTTTTTTAAAAAGTGGCGCATTTCATGCACTTATAAATGTAAATAAGTCTTTTTCTGTATTTTACTATCAACTTATTTTTTTATACAAATGCTTTTTAATTGTAAAACATTTCATTATATGAAGACGTATATAGGATATATGCTTGTTACTGATGTGGAATGCAAATTGCAGAAAATCATTCTAAATGTCCATTCATTTATTGTACTTATCTTTAATTTCCATTATTGTTGAAATTGAATTGAATTGAGTATTATTAATTACATATTTTGCTGCTTCTGATACGAATAGAAATTTCAATGCAGATATAATTATGAGAATAATTATTCCATAGGATATCCTTAAGATATAAACAGCTTAATAATTAAAAATTTATATTCGAGATATTATGATTAATCACAACAAAATGAATTCAGTTACGTTTGTGAAAAAAACATAGCATTTGTCAACTAAATATGGTAAATTGAGTAATAAAAAAAAACTCTTAAATTACATTTAGATATATTATTGCAATTTTTATCAATAACAACTTAATTATATTTAAAAGTTTCCAAATAAATATTCGTTTAATTTTCATATTCATTCTTAAAAGCTTAAAATTCTTTTCAAAAGCATATAAGAACAATGCTTTACTTTACTGAAACATTGTTATTTGACAAATCATTGTTGTTACTCTAAATGAGGTCAAATAAAGAATAATCATAAATATTTTAAAAGTCAGTTATATCTCTCCTTTATAAGTATTAGGCCTTTGAAAAAAAGTAATAAATTAAAAAAGAATTTCTTTCGAAATTTTGTGTATAAAATATTTTTCCATTTTAATTACCTTAAAAAACTTTATTTTTTTCCAAAAGTTTATTCATTTTGACATGGAAATAAATAGAAATTTTATTTTAAAATTTTGTATGATCTGCTTCATTTAAATATAAAATTAAAACATGCATCAATTTATGCTAACATAAATAGTGGTAATCTAAAGTATTAGTCAGTACTTCATGAATCATTAAAATTATTTGAAATTGTTTGTTTTTGCTTGTTCATGGAATAAATTAGATGAAATAAATAGCAATTTTTCTTAATATCCATAATTTATTCCATTAAATGAATTTATGAGATAAATAAGATATTTTTTCATCTAAATAATTAATACTAAAAACCTTATCTAATAATATTTTGATGCCTGATTTTTTAAAAATTTCCTTTGTTGTAATAATTATAAATATGACAGGTGAATTTTATGAAATTTTTGCCTTTTGTATGAAATCTTGAATGCACGAAACAAACAGCAATAAATACTAAATTTTTAAAATTGGCCCTTTTCTTGTTACAAAATGAAGAATTAATTTTCACTAATTATAAAAAATAATAATTTTGTTAATGTGTCTGTAATAATAAATAGTTACAATCCTGCAAAATATTATTTATTAAGTAAAAAAATTACTATGTTTTTCAGTAATTTCTGATGTTCTATAAGGGAAAGTATATGAGCTGACAATAAAAATGTTAGCCTGCCACAGGAATAGAGATCAAGCACATTAAAAAAAAAGCCACTATTAATGAAATAATATTACAATAGAAAGCATCTCTTACTTTGATTTCATTTTTTTTTTGTTGCCACTCACATAATTTTTCAAAATATATTCTTAAACAACTTGGAAAATGAGATTTGATTTAATAATTGTATGATTTAGTAGCATTTGAAAGTCAAATAAAATTAAGCTGTGTTTTGAGATTTGTGAATGTGCCCCTAAATGCAGTGTTTTAGAAAAAGTGCAGAAAATTTAACATGGCAGAAAAATTATGTATAGAAATGAACTTAAAGTGGGCATGTTCACCTAAAACAGCACATATTCTGATGTCATCCTCATCATCTGACCAGACTTCAGAATTATGGCTTCTGTCCCAAAAGAATCCTCGTGTTTCTTCAAAATGTTATCTGAATATGATTTGAATAAATATCTTTGCTTATGAAGTACAATTATAGTAGAATTTTTCTTTCTAAATATGGAATTGCCTACAATGATAAATTTTTGCAAATCTGAAATTTATTACAATATCGTTGTGTGTATAAAATATTTGGTAATTGTTTAATCTGTAGAATATTTAGTTTTCTTCTGCTAAATATTATCTAATATGCCTACAATGTAGTTAATACAATTTGAAATAATAATATGATACATTATTTGCAGCTTTGTCACTAAACAGTTTACATCCCTTCCACTGGCCAAAGGTGGTATATTAGCTGATGAAATGGGTTTGGGTAAGACTGTTGAAGTTCTTGCTTGTATTTTATTGCATCCCAGGACGGATATCATTTCACATGAAGAACAAGTAATTGTTATTCTGAAGTTACAGTTGTTTTATTTCTTAGTATTTAAATCTCTTTCTCATATAGATAAGACTGAAAATATATTGTCTGTAGTGAATTGTTTGATGTGATTTACTGAAATCATTCCATAATTTGTAATTTAAACATAATGAGTAAACGTCTCTGTTGTCCTGGGAAGAGTAAAACAAAGATACTTTATACAAGGATTTCCAGCCATGTGTCTCTATCTAGAGAAGCATATGAGACATTTTCTGTCTCATGATCCTAATTCAGCTTTTCCATTGTTATGTTTATAGACTTGTATATTTTCTAATCCCATTTCTCTAAAAAACGATGAGTTTTTTTATATCGATTAATTGTAGGTCAAACTTCTCCACAGAAATTAGTTCTTTTGGATTGTAGTGGAGAAATTTTCAAACTTTTATTTGGAAGATTTCATACAGTGAGTTAAGAAATTTTTTTATGGGATACTAATATTTCTTGAACTTTATGTCTGCTTCATTAACAAGTATAATTCTTTGGAAAATATTCATGATCATTGACAAAATCTTAATATCTGGCGATTGTAACGATTGTGTCAAACATATTTTACTCAAATTTTATAAATCAGTAATGAAGATAAATGACTTATTTATTAATGAATTTAAAAATAAAGTGACTTGAATTTAATTCTTTCTTTCATGAAATGTCAGACCATCTCTTAAGGAAAGTTCCAACATTTGATGAATAATTGGCAACTTTGTACCAACAATTCATTAATAATAAACTGTATTTAGAGACATATTGTATAAATTTTATTATTTTTTAGTTAGTGTTTTCTATATTTTAGAGTACTTCAATCGTGTATTTTCATAGTTTACGACCACAAACACACACACATATATATATATATATATATGGTACTTTGATTTTTTTTTTTTTTTTTCCCTTAGGCTGTTCTTAAAGCCAAAAGATTAATCCATCAAAATTTAGGTAAATTCAAGATGTAATGAATGTAATATGTAATGAATTGAAAATGTGAATTATATTCTCATTTGAATGTATTTTATGAATGTATATTGCCTTTGTTGAATCCGATTTCGTTAAATCTAGTATTTGAAGAGTTGCAGAAGAACATTAGTAGTGCGAAACAATTTATTTCAATGCCATTTAACTTGAAATTAGTTTTTAATCTCTAGAGGAAAAAATTTTTAAATGACAGTTTTCTTTTTATGACAAAGTGCCTTTATACGAAAATGTCCTATCCCAATTGAAAGACGATGTGACATTTTTAAATTGGACCCTACTTTTAAATCTTTACTTTTTTTTTAGATGCAAGCTTTCTAAAAATATATATTTAAAGTTAATTTTCTCGACTGCATTTTTAATTCTAAATATCAAGAACTTGATAACTTAAATTCTCAATTTCTGTTCTAAACTTTGTGAACAGAAATTATTGGAAAGGTATTCAGAGTTTTTGCAAATCTGATTTTTCTCCTTTCTTGGCACATAAACTGATCATCTAAGTATTAAATTTTATTTTTATACAGTATATATTTTTTTACAATATATACTTTTTATACAAATATACTTTTTATACAAATGTACTTTTTTACAATGTATACTGTTTACAATGTATAATTGTTCAGTATTGTATAAAATATGGAATCGGTTCTTTTGAAATGATTGATGTATAAGCTAAAAAAAAATGTGCAAGAATTTATTAATTGAAATAAGAATGGAATTTGGAGCATATAAATAAATCACAAAGGCTTTTAATTTTAAATTATTCTGATTTTATTGTAAGAGTAAATTATTAATGTAGGGTGCTATAAATCAAGTTATTATTATTATTAAAGTTTATTTTATTGATTTTTTACACATTTATTTTGAGCTGCATTAAGTTAAAGGGTACTTTTGAGAAACACGTCTTTTATTTAGCATTTTGAACTTACAAATTTAGTAATTCTGTTTCATGTTACACTGGTTGGATGTATTTGAATTTAATATAGAGATTTATTAGTATTAATTAATGTTCAAAATTGGGTTAAATATTTCTGGCATTTAATCATAGTGATCTGATAAATCTATATCTAGGTTGGCATGATATTTAGATTTTATTTATATAAAAGTAACGCATCATTCCGATTTTTCTTAGCTTAATTATTTTATGTAGTAAATAGACTACGATTCATATTTAGAAGATTATTTTGTTTTGATTCTAGATATATAAAAACTGTGCAGCTGAAATTAACAATGATATATCTGAAAATGTGAAATCTTCTACAAAAGGTAAAAGGAGGAAAAACCCTCGTATGAAAAAGGAGATAATCGTCAATAACAGTAAAAGACAAAGGAGAAACTGTAACAACTTTCAAGATAAACAAATTAAATGTAGAAAATGTGGATTAATACTTGATGTTTCTGAAACTTCAGATTTGCCCGTTTGTCTCTTGTGTTCTGATGGTTACTTCAGTGTTAGTATGTTTTGTGTTGTTCTTTGCATGAAGTGAGACATTTTCTTATCTACAATTGTTTATTTGTTGATAATGTTTCTTACTTTTATTGCTGTATACAAGTTTTAGAATTTTTTTTTTTTAAATGTTTATTGCTTAAGTTTTACTTCTTTGTTGGCTTTAATAAAATTCTAGAAATTTACTTTCTAAAAAATTCTAGTCTTTTATGAATGATTAGTGTTAGTAAAATTGATTGAAATAGCATCAAAATTCTTCTTATTGCTTATAATTTATAATCGTTAAATCTTATGAATAAGTGAAATGTATAACCTGACTTCAAAATGTGTCATAGAAGTTGTTCATTAACTCTGGATGTAGATATCAATTTTATCTATCAATTTTCAAATTTTCTTTGGTATTTCTATTAGCCTCCGCTCCTGCCAATCTAATTTCCTCTTATGAAAAAGAGTTTTTAAATCCCTAAAAAGGTGATTCCTCTTGCAAAGAGGCGATGAGTTCAAGAGGAGCAAGTCATTCCAATATGTTTACCCCTTAATATATTTTTGTCTGTTTTTATCCAGGATTAAAATCTTTACTAAAAATTTATGCATGGTATGAAAAATGGAATTATCAATTCAAGTTTATGTATAGTAAAAAGGTAGAGAAATAAAGATAATTAAAATCGTTTGTAGTTTTGTAAACTATATTTTGGCCATGAAATATATCCAATTTAGGAGAAAGAAAAAGTTGTATTTATAATTATTTTTCCTATTCGTTAATCAGTAACATTACTTTTGGTTAACCGGCGAATTTCAAAAGCTTTGTTAACTAACGGAAATACCATGTATTGCATTTTAAATTTAATATTCTTTGTTATATTTTTTATTTGAAGATTAGATGTCCAGATCCCAAATGTTAATATCCCAAAACTGTTAAAATTAGCCCTTTAACTTTTTCTGACTCAAGAAATCTCGAAATTTAGAAATATGGAATACTTTTATCTGGCTTTTCTTAGAAAAGAAAGCTTTTCCTTGGGATGGATAGCCATTTAAATTTACTGTATAGAGTATTTTTAAAATTGCATCCATTGAAACATGAATTCCCTTGTGCAGATAGAGGAATCTTTGTAGCACAAACCACAGGACTGTTTGCTAGCTCTCAAATGACTTTTTATCGTTGAATTGAGAACTTTATTTCTTTCAGTTTTATTAGCAATGTAAGATAACATTTTATATCTTTGGACAAATTTTTGAATAAATCCATGATTTGAATTGCTTATAATTTCTCAAGAATATTTATATTCTTCTGACATTTAAATTACAAATATCCGTATTTATTTCGATTTTGGAGCTAATTTTAATGACCTATGATGATTTTAATGAAATGGTTGTTCTTCAGTGCTTGAAACAATTCTTGGCTCATTTTTTTAAAAAAATTTTAATGAAATAACGTACTAATCATATTTTTAAGATGCATACATTCAATTTTGTGACATGGAAATGTATCCCTGAATACAAATATTTAGGTTATTAAAATATTCTCAATCCCTCCCGTTTGCTTATCTAATACATTGTTTATCGCTCATTTTATTATTCCTATAAATATTAAATTTAAATATGACTTTAATTTTATTTTATTATGCAGCAAAAGAATAAAAAGTGTCATGTATATATACTCAATAAAGAGAACTACTATACATTTATTTTCCTTTATATCTATAGTATATTCAATTTGTAATGAATCTTTAATTCCTGTGATTGTTTGCTTAGTCGTTTAATCTGTTAAAATTACTTAAATATTCAATGCTATAAATTATTTTAGTCTTGCTGTTTGTTTCTAACGGAACATTTTTATTTTTTATCTTTATATATATAGTCTGATTCTCAGTCAAGTAATTCCTCTTACATTTATGATGATGATGATGATTCAGTGAGTAGTGAGATAGAATTTTCAGAACTTCAAGAAGATAGTTTCTTTGAATGTGTCTGTGGATCTGAATTTAGTGTAAGGAGAAAGAAGAAAACAATAGTTCAGTGTAAAAATTGTGGACTCCAGCAGCATGCTGAATGTGTTCTGGCCAGTATAACTGAAGAATCTTTTGTAAACTACTTGTGTCCATATTGCTGGGTTGAACCCTCAAAGGTATGTGTATAAATATATAAAGGATGTCCGTTTATTCCCTTAACTATTGCATTTAGACATATTCTTCCATTTGCAAATTTTCCTCAAGTAAAGTACCCAATTGTATGAAAATTGTTTAGATTTTCTGAAAAGGATAATAAAAAGTTAGGAAAATTATATCTTTATGTAGTCCCCATAGCGGAAAATTGTCATGATTTTTTTAATTTAATTTAATTTTTTTATTTTTGCACGTATTTCAGGATACGAAGTGTCATGTTTTTGTCAGCGAAATTTGCTAGGGTATTGGAAAAAGCAAATCTATTTATTTAATCCCTTTTCCCATGTCTTTGATAGGTGTTTGAGCGAGACTTTCGTTTTGATTTTCAGAGATAATATATATAATAGAAAAAATTATTAAAAGTATAGAATGAGAAAATAACTTATAATTTTCATTAAATTTCGGAAATTGGTCAAATAATACATTAACTGAAGTGCTTGAAAACTTGATCAAAATGAACACTTTTGTCATCTTACAAGATTGAATTTTTTTTAACAATACTTGAGCATATGTGATCTGGTTCATTACTTGTGGCTATGTTTTTGAAATCGTTGGCAAAGATCTGCAGAGAATATACTCCCAAAACCATTCATCCCTTGTTTTAAAAATAATTGAATGTATCGATCGCCATTCAGCATTCTGTCATACAAAATAGAACCAACCAAAAAGTTTAAAAATGCCACGCCAATGCGAAGAACTAATTTTTACCTATGCATAAGCGATCGTTTTGAGGTTTAATCCTGATCATGTAGTTTTCTATGTAACTGTTGTAACAGTCCATGGATTCCAGAAATGCTATATTGTCGCAGTTATTGCCTTGAAATATTTTTTTTTTACGTTGTCAGTTTCGGAACATTGAATTCTGAACTGATTACTCATATACAGCATGAGCCAAAATGTCAGTTTCTGCATCACATATGTAACTCCTCATTATCCCTGTTTGTCTCCAGAAAAATAAAGGTCTTGTAGATTATAATTGCTAAATCTTTCTGTAAACACACTTGTATAACAGAAGTTCCTAGAAGATTGCTGGGAATTTGGAAAACGACGTTTATATTCTTCTGCAGCTAACCCTCAGCATTATCAAACTTTCCTTATTACTGAAATATATCATTCTTTTAGAAAGCACTAGAGCGGTGGCGGAGTAGACCTGTTGAATGCTTTCCGATGACAAGTGAGTCCCGTACAGAAAAGATACCCTCTCCCCTTGGTTAAATGAGAAGGAGCGAAAAACAAAAGCCTGTTCACTCAAATTTCCTTCTCCTTTTTTCAACTAAATTTTCGAATTTTCAATTTATTTTTTTATTTTACAGACATATAATTTCTGGGCAAAATCGGAGATGTCTCAAAATTTCAGATTTTTATTAATTTCTGAAATTCTGTCACGGCAGAATAAGAGCTGACATCCCGTTTTCTATGGATATTACATTTCTTACGGAAGATTTCTTAGTACTTTACCTCCTCCTGCTTTTGTGTTATGAAAATTTTTAGAGTCGTCCTCGTCATCTGACTGCGGCTCAAAATTTCGAGGTCCGTCCCAAAATAGCCCTACTGTTGCTTTAAAATGGGACGTTGATATAACTAAACTAAACTTGGTACTTTAACTTTATTTTTTTTATTTATTTATTGTTTTGTTTTACCGCCGCACTTTATCTGCCATGCGACTAATTGATTAATGTCTTAGTAGATCCGAAAACCATCTAGGCCAAACTATTTATACTTAATATCTATATCAAATCCAAATTAGTATTTCATATGGATATCAAAAATAAAATTTTTGATATCCAAAATAAAATTTTTGAATAATATAAAATAAAATTTTTGAATCCAAATTCTTGTCGGCCTCAACTGCGTAAAATAGCATTCTGAAAACTTAGGGAAGGAGATGACAAATAATTTTAAAGGGAATAATCACCGAATGCTATTGACAGTAGAGGTTCATTGCACGGAATAAACTGCACTGAAAAAAAAATTACATTGCTTGAAAAACAGCTCTACATCTAAATAGCTCACGTTTTTTCATTGATCAACTTCTATTAAAAGAATGCGAGTGTATATTAAATCAGATGTCCTTCTTTTTGGGAAATGTGAAAACGAAAGTAAAACCAAATAATAATTACTTGAAAAAAGCGAAGAGAGAAAGCAAGTCTTATATGATAGAATGAGGGAACAAAAAGCGACATCACTCAATCTTCCATGCACCAAATCTAAACTGTCATCAAATCAACTTAGTCACCACTGAATTCAAAACGAGAGAAATATTTCATATTCGATTTTCCTCATTACGTGTAAGTACCCCACCCGGAGGGGGGGCAACTCAAATATGAAGATGAGAAACTTCCGGCATGGTGGTTGGTTCGCGCTACCAGGGTGGGTACAGAAATGGTGTGGTGTCGAATGTCCCCTATAGATGACGGGATCTTGCTTCCCACGGGAAGGGTTATATCGTAGCCTGATAATGACCCTTAGGACTCAACCTTTTTTCTCGCCAATGCTGTCGCTGTGGTCCGGTCATTCAGATTTTGTCCGTGTGTTTCAGGGCGGGTCGGAGTAGTCAATGTGTGATTACGTTTCACTGAATTTTGATGCTTTCTGGATATGGTCTCAAAACGACTTCAGCATGTATCCCCTATTTATTTATTCATTTTTGTTGTTCATAGAACTTTCAGTGTGATAATATAACAAAACATGTAAAAGCCAAAAAACAAGTTTTGAAAATAATTTCTTGAGTTGCAGCAGTTCTGCGGCTCTAATGAATGAGCAGCTACTGTTTTTCAAATATTAAAAAATTCAAATTCGTATTCTTTGCTTAATTATTCATAAGCAGTTGAACAGGGAACAAAAGATTGAGAAAACAATTTTTATTCTTGTTTGAGATATTATCGCTACGAATAATCTGTTTATGAAATACCAATGAGATTATTAACTACTTGTTCCACTTACAATGATGTTTCGAGAAATAGAAATGCTTAAGGACTACAGCTCTGCAATCACTGCCTGGTGGTATGATCTCTAGCATTCTTATTTGTCCTATCACCAAAATAACTGGGATACTAAAATTTTTCATTTTGTCGCCAAGCATGGGGGTCATTGAATAGACATCCATTCAGCATCCAATAGAGCTGTCCGTAAAAATCTTGTAATGTAACCAACTGTGTTGGGAAGAAACATTACAGATTTATATCTTTATAGACATTTCACACATAAAATTTTTCAATTTAAATAATATTCCAGACAAATTAAAATTTACTATGAATTTAATTTGTAAATGTAAGAAAGGAAAATAGGAATCTTATTGTTTGTACTCATAACTTTTTGTCTGAATTGCAAATTCAGATAGTTTGTCATCTTTAACATTTAATGTCTCCCATATTATTGCTTTATGCTAATTATATATCGATTAATGTTAAGTACATGTTCAATTTTTTGTACTTTTTTGTAATCAGATATGGTATATTATTAAAAATAAAACAACTTTATTACTTGGTTATTTTTTTCCTGTTGTGTGAGTTTTTGCTAACATGTTTTATTTTTTCTGCTTTCCATACACATGTTATCAATTATATAAAAATATGATATTTAAATGCCAATTAGGTTATTAATAACGCAGATGATATTATGCACCTGTTAAAAATTATTTGCTTATTGTTTTAAGTTATTATAGTTTAAAATAAAAGCAAATCATTTTAGCTCTGAACTATATTTCTTCTAATTTAGAAATTTTAAGTGATAATATTTCAATTTTAGGAACCTGTTCCATCCCCTGCTACTCTTATTGTATCACCATCAGCTATTCTATATCAGTGGGAACAAGAAATTTCAAGGCATATAAAAAAAGATGGTTTGAAAGTCTTCTTGTATGCTGGAGTTGAGCGCCACAGATTCATTAATCCAAAAGATTTGGCAAATTATGATATTGTCCTTTCATCCTATGAAATATTTAGAAAAGAACTCAGTCATGTCAATGTGCCACATGGTACTATTTTAATCACAATTTTAAATTGCTTTTATTATAAAATATGTAATTTCTTATTTGTGTATGACAATTTTCTATGATTATGATATATATCGAATTTTAATTGTATATTCAAACCAATCTAAAGAAACTTAATAAGTTTAAGTAAACTTTTAAAGATGTTTTTTTCCCTCATAAAAGTATTTGTTGTCATTGGAGAGGAATAATTAGAAATTGAATGTTTGATAGTCGTTTTCCTTTTTATTAATTAGGAGAAAAACAACGTCCGTTGCGCTACCCCAAAAAATTTAGAACACTACCTTCGCCTTTATCAGCTGTCGAATGGTGGCGTATATGTCTTGATGAGGCTCAGATGGTTGAAGGTGTGACAACAAAACCATCACAAATGGCTCTTCAACTTAAATGTATTAACCGCTGGTGTGTTACTGGTACACCAATTCAGAAGTCAATTGAAGGTTTGTTATTTTGATTAATTTTTACTCTAAATTATTTAACCTGCTTCTTTGGTGTTGTAGATATTCGAAATTCAAAATTTTGCATAGTTATTCAATATTTATTGTAAAAAATAATTTTTTGATAATCTCTGTAAAAATTATGGCATTGTTTTCTGAATCATATCTTTTGGCCTGTGATTCAAAATTAAATTAATAATTGAGATTATATATAAAATATCAATTTTCTCGGACATTTAGGGAGTCCGTTTTTGAAAGGAAGTTAATTTAAAATTTTAATATGATTACCATGTTTTTCACCATTTAACAAGATGACTTATGGAAATTTTTAAATCTCAAATGAAAAGAAAACTACCTTTTTTAGATTTCTTTTATATGATTTTATGTTGTTGTAAGACATGAAATTTTGGAGAGAATGGTAAATTCTTGCAAATTCACAATAGCAATAATTTACTGTTCAAGACTCAGAGATTTATTTCGTGCTTTCATCTAGTTGCTTCAAATTGTCTCCTTAACCTAGTATATTGGTTACTTGAATTTTGGCTTTGAGTTATATCCTTAGAAATGTTCATTATTTTGCAGTGGTATTTCTGTAGAGTGAATTGAGATCAATTTTAATTTCGTGGCTTGAAAATATTTTTTTTTTTTAATTTGTGCTTTTTTATTATAAAAATCTATTTCACCAATGAAATAATGAACGAATAAATTTAAATAGCTTATTGATTGTGTACAAGCTATTTTATGTATCTATATCACCAAAATTTGTTTATTCTGATAATTTTCTTTTCCCTTTTCCACCAAAATTAAATTGTAAAGGATTTTAAAATAAATAAGTGAACTCACTTAAGAATTTATTTTTAAAAGCTTTGATTCGGGAAGAATCATACAATAAGAGAATTAAAAAAAAAAAAAAATGAAGATCTCAAATCTACAGCAATTTTATCATTGTCTTCATTGAAAGCTTCAAAGCATTTTTATTGAAGTCACTACAAAGCATGGAATTTAATAATGATAATCTATTCTATATTTTACAGTAACAGAATATGAAGGTAAAAATCAATCTCGAAATAATTTTCATTCTAAAAAAATTAATTTGTAAAATTGAAATTGCTTTTAGATGTTTATTATGCTGAAATAATAGTATGTTGTTGATATGAGGAATGTTTTCAACTGAATTAATAAATTTTTTCTGCTGGCTTAGATTTCAACTTACTTGTTACTTTCCTTATTCCAACCTATTTTTTTAATTTTTATAAAAATATTTTTCTCTTTTTTTTATTGCTCTAGATTATTGTGTTATTTAATCATACTGAATATTAATTAGAAGTTAAATCTCTTAAAATGTGATGATTTTTAAATATTAATCTTGTTTTTGTAGATTTATATGGATTGTTACTCTTTCTTGGCTATGACCCTTATCATGAAAAATTGTGGTGGAAGGAATTATTATGGAAACCTTTTGCATGTGGGAAACCTGATAAATTGGCTATTGTATTAAATAATGTCCTGTGGCGTACTCCCAAAAATTTTGTTTTACATCAGGTATGCTGAAGCTTTTGTTTTTAAATTCCTTAATGGAATCCTAATGAATTATTTTGAAAAAAAGTTTAAAAGTATTATCTATGTAATTTCTTCCAAGTTTCAATCCATTGGTGATTTTTCTTATCAGTTAAGCAATGGTATCATTAATTTTTTTAAAGATTTGAATTTTCTTCTAGTATGTTTCATTCCTACAAATGGTGTATGTAAAAATCGCTAATGCGTTAAAGTTGCGGTAAATACGAAATTGGAAATCGCTTTTAATTAGAATTATTATAATGAATAGACCATTTTTGGCACTTTATCCTTAATCACAACAATAATATGGTATGAAGTAAACAATATATCATAAACAATCATTAATCAGGCAAATAAAATTAAATCTTAATTTAATAAACCTATTTGGGACGTTTTTAAAACCAGGTTTTTTGAATATGTATCACAAAATAAGCATTTTTATTTTTATATTTTGTTGTTCGATTTGCATAAATACTCTTTGAATTTCTTATCTCTTCATCTTAAAAATGAACAGCAGTGGAAAAGATAGCTCTCAACTGTTGTAATAATATCCATATCTCTCTATACTTATATAAAGCAGCTCAGTGTGTGTGTGTGTGTGTGTGTGTGTGTGTGTGTGTGTTGGCACTCTACAGGTCAGACCGTTTGACCAACTGCTACCAAATTTGGTACATGTATACCTTGGAAGTCCGGAATGTGCACCTGGGGTCCCTTTTATTTAATTTTTAATTAGAATTTTAATTATTAATTAAAAACTAATTTCCCGCCAAAAGAATCTTCATTTTCCCCACCGCCAAATGAGTAAAGCTTCAATTTGTTTTCCCACGCTAATCAGGCTAGGCTTAATATTTTTCGGTTGATTATTTCAAATGGTTCTGTTTATTTTCTTAATGTTTGATGCATTTAAAATTAAACGTTATTAAGTATTCGATCTCTCAGGGGCATTCTCAAGTACTTTTGAATTAAAATAAAACAGAATAAAGGAAATTAAAAATTTCTAATCCGCATAGCGTTACCCCAACTGGCGTAGAGAAATTCACGCATTTGCGTTACCATACCTGGCGTTGAAAATTCGCGCATGCGCATTGTGTTCTGATTGTTGACAACTATTATTTACGGATGTGGACATGATTTAAATTATTTTTAGGTTAGTTGTATGCTTTTGTAATTAAATTGTATTTATGTTAGTTATATAGTTTTTGTATATCCTTATAGATTTAAGTATATTGTTTTTTAAGTAGTTTTTTTTTAACCTGTTTTCAATCGATTATTTTAAACGATTCGTTTTATTTTCTTGCTGTTTGATGCATTTAAAATTAAATATTGTTAGTTAATCGATCTTCTCATGATGACCTAAGAAAATTTTGTTGGTAAATTAAGAAATATATTCTTTAGTGCCCATAAGCTCAGTGACTTTGTTTTCACTAATCATATTATTAAAAAAATACTTTGTTTCAGTAAAAAATATTATTATATTAATTGCAGATTAATCATTTCCACTTTAATTTAAAGCATAAATTCTACTTGGAGCTAACAGAAAATTAGAGAGATACATATTACGTTATAGCTGAAGGCCTTTATAATATTATGAGTGAATTATATGACTATCAAAATTTGATGTTTTGAAATATTTTAATGAAGAAGCTATTAAAGTAGGAATTAAATAAAATATTTAATTATTAAAATTTTAACGAGCATTAAGATTGGCGCATTTGCGTTACCATAATTGGTGTTGAAAATTCACGCTTGCGCATTGTGTTCTTATTGTTGGTTGGTAACTCTATTTTCAACGGATACGGACTTAGTTTTGAAGGCTTACGTGTTTCCGACCGATTATTTCAAACGATTCTGTGTATTTTCTTAGAGTTTCATGTATTTAAAACTAAACATTGTTAATTAATTGATCTGATCTGTTCATGATGAATCTGAGAAAATTTTGTAGAAAACGTCTTGAGATATTACATAAATTAAGAAACATATTCTTTAGTGCCCATAAGGTTTAAATACTCAGCGACTCTGGTTTCAGTACTCATATTTTTAAAAAAAATGCTTCGTTTCAGCAAAAATTGTTCTTATATTAATTGCAATTTAACCATTTTCTCTTTAATTTAAAGCATAAATTCTACTTGGAGCTAACAGAAAATTAGAAAGATCATATTACTTTATGGTTGAAGGCTTTTATAATATTATGAAAGAATTACATGACTATCAAAATTTGAAGCTTTAAAATATTTTGATGAAGAAGCTATTAAAATAGGAGTTACATAAAATATTTAATTATTAAAATTTTAACGAGCATTAAGAGTGGCGAACCGGCTGGTCGCCAAAGTAGGCTAGTAGAAAATAAGTCAATAAATATCCACATCGAACATTTTATTTTCGAATAGTCAGTCTAAAGTTCTTATATTAAGTCTGTATAGTTTACTGGCAGCTCTGTTAAAATAAAATGCCTCAAGGCTTCTCTTCTCATTTTAATTTTCAGTCCACTGTTCACAGCTGCCGAAGTTACACACTCAGATAACAGTACATTACATATAGCACTTGAGAGTTAGGTGCAGGTGTAGTTTCCTCTGCATGTTTCAAATCTATTTTCACTGAGTATGCACCAATATTTTGTCCGGCGTTAACCTGATAACACAATTTACAGATAAAAGCAAAATATAGATATGATCAAATACTATCATAACACAATAGAAATAATAGCACAATTTAGTGTACAGAACATTTGTTACATATAACTGAAATCTGCAATTAAAAAATATTTAATATAAAAGTTAATATAAAAAATATTTATATAAAGCGATTAGAATTTTACTTTAAAGATAAGAGGCAAATTTTATTCATTAATTTTTTTAAAGGTACCACTCTTAGTTTTCACCACTACTGCTTTCCCTGAACTTCCATTACGAGCCCTAAAGGCCAATTACAGATAAATAAAAAAAATCTGTCTTGCTTGTTGATTTATTTACTGTCTTCTCTTCATGTTTTATTTTGTTTTCTAATTGATTATCATACTTGCATAGTGATATAGTAAGCATAGAGCGTTGAATTCTCAGAATAAAAAAGTTAGTAGAAAAAAAATCAAAAATACAACTTTCAAAAATAATTTCAGAGGGTGCTGCAGCCCTGCAGTCTTAAGCGTCTGCTAATAATAAGGATAATGGACATGTTCCATAATCTTTACTAATTGTACTTTTTAAAGTATTGTTTTTTATCTTAATCTATTATTTTTTAAATTAAGACTTTTATAAGCAAAAAGCACCTTCTTTAAATTTAAAATGATTTTGTTCTTAGAAAAATTATGAAACATTTTTAATATTGTATTAATTGGATTAATCTAGTACGTATACATTAATGTTGTATCAATAAAGGTACTCATTATTCAGATGTAATGTGTAGAAAATGTATGGTTACAAATTCATTCACTTACAGTGAATGAATTTGTAACTGTAATTGATTTAATTTGTAAACGCAATTGATTTTTTTTTTTTTTTTTGCTACAATCTCGAATGTTTTGATTATTGGATTTTAATTTAAATAATAAGATTGCCATTTTTTTGTTACCTTATAAAATCATATATCTAGAATTAGATTGCTTGTTTTTGCTGTAGATGGGCATTCCACAGCAAGAATTTCTTGTCCATAAAATTGAATTTTCTCAGATTGAAAAAGTTTTTTATGAAAGTATACGTTCAAGATGTATAAAGGATTTCATGGAAAATATTAGAAAGTATGATTGTGAAGATTTAAACCTGCGAAATATGGATAAGCATGTGCTTAGTAAGGTATGTTATGAAACAATTATTATTTATACTTGATATTCCATTGATTTTTTTTTTTTTTTGCAGTTATCATAATTATTTCTCATATTACTATAACAAATAATGAACTAAATCTTTTATAGAATCCTTATAATTTTTTCGGAATCATAAGTAATTTTTATTTTTAATATATATGATTGATTCTTTTAAATTTAAAACAGCATTTTAATGTTTTTGGAAAATATTTCTTGTTTAAAAATTAATATCTTGTATTCATTTATATGTCAATCTGGGATGTTAGGGCTTGAATATTGAGAAGGATGTTAATTCTTAGAACTTTATTAGACAATAATCTTTTTAGTGTTAGTATATATATTCAGAAAAGTTGCCATCTTTGAAACACTTTCTATATGCCACTTTTATGGAAATGCATTTGATATTTACATGTTAATATTTATCTAATTTAATTCATTTTCAAACATAATTTGATCTGTAGTGTTGCAAAAATCCTCCAATGTGTGTATAGTAAAAGCAGTCCAACAAACTGTATAATAGAAAACGACGCTTTATTTCAAGAAAATTCCAAAAGACACAAAGTACAAGTAACAAAAATGCAGCTAAGATGTACATAAAAAGCGGCACTTTTAATTAACAACTCAAACAGACAGCGAATTGCTAATTACATAACAACAATAGCAGTCAGCTACACAGTTTTCTAGCTCTCTCTGTGAACTAATTCGAAAGTAAGAGTTACTTCACTTCAAACTCTCCAGCCTATAAAGACTTTTTGACAGGGCTTGATGTTATATGGAATTCTCTAGAAAGATTCTTAGGTCTTGGTTCCTAATAAAGAAAAGGCCATAGTTCTTCCATTTCCCCTAACCTTCATTTTTACCTCTAAGGTCAGAAGTCATTAACCTAGCTTCCATTAAGAATTTTTGTAAATCCCTTTTTCCATTAATAAGACTTATATGGGAGGGAGATGGTATTACAGATTTCTTCGAAAACTGCCTGCCCCAACACTAGGTTTGATCACACTCCATAAAATGTTTGTCTGTTGCTCTAACATTGTAATGAATCTTAATTCCATTCACTGGACAGTTTATTTCTTCTGATAAGCGTATGTAAACTTTCCGAATGTGCCTCAAAATTATTCATTTATTCATTCTGCAAAGACGATCAAAAGGATTTCACTTGACCACGTGGATTTCGGTCATCCAAAAAGGATTCCAAGTGATAATCGCCGCGTTAGAACATGTAACATCTCGATGCAGTTCATCAAGTTACTTCATAGACCACACTGGTATAGATCTGGAGAAAAAGTGTCAAATGCGTATCCTAATTAGTCTGATTCTTTGAAAGAAATATGTTTAAAAAATTGTTATATTAAACTTTTGATCATTATCAGATCCTGAATCTAATGTTGTCATTCATATCTTCAGAATTCTCTAAAGTTTGCGATGCTCAGTAAAAAACGTGGAATTAAAATTTGTATCTTCTAAATGTACTATCATAAGCACGCCATAACGAGAAGCCTTGCTTTGAATGAGTTCTTTAGCTAATGTCGAAACTTCCTGATTGGGAAATGGGAATTGCTTCGGTCACTGGATAAAATAGACCATCGATATTAAGATATATTGATTGTCCTTTGAAGTTATAAGGAAAAATTCTAGAATATCCAAAACCATTCTTTCGCTTTGTGTATCCGCTTTATATTTTTGCAAGTGACTTTGAGTTCGTCTTATAGGACATTTTCGGAGTCTGCAAACGTGGAATTTTCTACACTAGTTTCCAACGTTGGTTAGAAGCCAATCTTTATAAAATCGCCCTCGGTCTTTATATAAGGTTTTCATGAATACGACGTATTCTTCATTTGCGATGTCAAAAGTCTCTCGCAGAACTTCTGCGTTTCGTACAGTTAGTTACCATCAACAGAAGCCTCCATCATCACCGTCTCATTTACGATATAAAACACCATCTTTAGGATGTAAGAAATCAAAAAGATCAGAGTATCGTTTTATTGCGCAACTTTCAGGAATGATTTTTTGCTATGATAGTCTACTTGTCCAAATAAGTGTTTCTCTAGAATTAGTCTAAAATTTGCATCTTCTAGTTGCGCTTTTTGGATCTTACTTGAAGACAAAGGATCCACAGCTGTCCTTGTTGAAATTTTCACGGAAATATCTACTTCCATTCCAATGCGCCTCCTCCCTCCCAGTATTCAAGCAATGTTCTCAGTGGAGGGTTTCGGGAGAGCCTATCGGCATTTTTGTGAGAAGTTCCTTTGCGACGCTACACTCTGATTGAATACAAAATAACTTCCTTTCCTTCCGCCCTTATCTCATTCTTCTTCAGGTCTGCATTAATTTTTTAAAGAAAATTACGACTAAGAATACGTTATATAACCTACGTGTATTCTGTTTTGGAATTTTCCGGATCCGCATTAAGCATGTGCATCCAGTTTCATATATCTGCTTTTCACTGTAGTTGTCTAAAACATTTTTGGAGCCATGTAATAAGTTGTTCTCTCTTTATTTAGTTTAAGTCTGTTATAAAAAGACTTATATTTGCATCCATATCCACCAGCATCAAATACGTGATACCACGTACACATCTTCCTAAGTGGAATTCATTTTTGTCTTCGTTAAGTTCGGAAACTTTCCAGTCTTAAAACGTCTTAGCCCATAAGTTTGTTTTTCTAGAATCACATGGTTCACATAGAATATTCTCTCTGTGCGTGCTATTTTTTATCGCACTTTCAATAATTCATATTTGGATTTCGTCGAGAAGTTTATTTTCTTTCCCTGTCAAGACTATTGAATAGTATTTCCATCGCTCTCAATAGAGATTCGGATTTATCATTTTTTTCTTTGCCGATACCATCTCTTATCTATATTAATCCTGCGTGTTTAAATGTCTTCAAAACAGTTTTTACAGCATATGTTTCATGCTATCTGCCTCAGTTTATTTCATTAATCTCATTTTGCGTTCCGTCATTCTCGTTAAATGTTACTTGCTTTCATCTTTGGTAGCTTATAGAACTATTGAATTTTGAAGTTTTCCCAAACATCTAGAGGATACTTCGAATGTATCAGACTCATCAGTAGCACCACTCCGCTGCACTACTTTAAGCAGGATTTATATGCACTGTCATATCCGGCACGGTTCAAACAAAGATGGGATCATAATTCTTGCATTTTTTCCCCATATTTGTTATTGAGTTCGTATGTCACCAACTTGGCAGCCATTGAGTAATCTGTCTTACTAGCGATGACACTAATGTGTCAAGCAAGCGGCATTACAGATTCATAACAATATTTATCTGTAGCCAACGCCAATAATTAACACATTCGGACAGTATGGTTATAACTGTCATTTGAATACATGTAACGTAACCGCACCATAAATATAAATGAAGGCTATACCCGTCAATAATCTTTTTTAGATGTCACTTCCGCAAAGATATTGCTAAATAAATATGTCGAAAGAAAAGACACTTTCAACCAAAAGATAAAAATATGATACTGCTATTCCTATCCACTTTGTAAAACTGTCGGCGAACAGCTATATTTTAGATTTTCTCACCTTTTTCGTGTTATTGTAGTTGCTCCGTGTTGTTTTTAATTGTTGTTTTGGATTAGAAATCGGTTAATATTTCTTGATTCATATTTAAAGTTTTAATATTTAAGTTTATGTTTGCTTTAAGAAAATTAACATAATTTGCATATTTCTTTTGATTTTATAGATATTGTTACCCTTGAAAAAATTGCAAAAGGCTTGCTGTCATTTTCAACTAGCTCAAAATAACTTGACTGATGTGCAGAAAAAGTAAACCTTAATTTTGATTTTCCTTGATATTATTAGTCATTTTAAAATTTACCTAATAGTTTTTATGTGTGAAACCGTGGCTTTTACATTTTATTATTTTGACTTTATTATTGCAGTACAATGACCATCCCTGAACTTCTTGACCATTTATTAAAAAATGCCTCATATGAATGTGAAGAAGTTCATAGAAAACTGATTTTAGCCTTGAATGGTAATTTTTTTTTTTTTTAAGTTCACTGTGAAATTTTGTTGTATTCTACTTTTGACTTTACATAATTTTACTGATAAATGCCAATGAATCTTCTGTATTGCTGATAATTCTTATTTCATTTTTTTATTTATCTCTTTATGAAATAATTTAATGACTATATAATAATTTTTTTGCTTTAAACTCTCATTTATAAATTGAATTATAGTTTTCTTTTTATATTTCATTTGGTGCTTTCTTACAGGTGTTGCAGGTGTGTTTACTATTAAAGAAGAATATAAAAATGCTTGTGAATTGTATAAAAAAGTTTTACTTTCTGTAGAAGAACACAAAAATGTAATCAGAACTGATATTTTACAGCAAATTCACACCCTACATAATTACTCAAAATTACTCTCTTTGTGGATAAGCAAGACAAATGATTATTCCGATATTAAAATGATAATAGCGAGTGAAAATGTGTCAGATTTTACAGAAGAATTAAAAAGTAAATCTGCCGAGCTCAGTGAAACTTATTTGCAGAAATTTACTTCGATTATGCAGAACTGTAAAGATATGCTCAGACAAATAAGCGAAGAAATACATAAAATCAAATCACAGTTCAAATGTAATACAAAATCTCTTACTACTTCCAGTTGGTGGTTTGAAATTCTTGATAATATGAATGAGGATGAGAAAAAATCATTCATCCAAAGAATAAAAGAATCCTTAATGGATGCACCTGGAAGAAGCTTTTTACCTGATTCAATTTCCATTTCTGACAGGTAATTTTCCTTATTTTTGCCTAAAATATTGTTAAAATATTTTTGAATTAAAATAACTTCTAAAACATTTACGTGTGGATCTGGGCGTCCTGAGTTCGAACCCTTGTTCGGGCATGGTTGTTCTTCATCTGTTCTCTCTGTGAGATGTGTTAATGTGCTCCCCCCCCCCCTATAAAAAGGGACTGTGCACGCTAATGTGATGCGTGAATAGCAAAATTGTACTCTTTGCACTAGTTGGCGCTACTAAAACAAGAGATGCCCCCTCTCGGCTTAAAATCGCTGGCTTCGAATCAGCGGGCTTGTCCATGCCAGGTGCCATCAGAAACAACAACACATTTTCGTGGTCATGGATACTAAGCATTCATTTTAATTGTGAGGCTAAATGGCATGAATACTATAAAACTCAAATTTATAAGCCACATTATCACACATTTAATTCTGTACAGCTTTTGGAATTTAAAATAATTGTGCTTTAAGTATATTCATTTTGTTTTGCCTTTGTGTATTTTAAATTTCCATTAGATTGCATTTCGTATAAATTGAGATGTGTATCTACATAATAAATACCACAGCATCTGTATTCATGTTGTTTATCATTGCTTGAGGCAATTAAAAGTTTGCTGATTTGTTATCTTTTATTCTGATAGTTTCTTCTGTCTGTTCCAAATATTAAGTTACATATTATTCCAGTATCAAAGCTTTAAAGCTAAAACATTGTCCCAGATTATACATTAAAAAGTCACCTATACATCCTGCAAACTCTATATGTAACAGTTTTGACGAGGAATCTGAATAAATCTTTCCTAGAAATTTTACATTCTAATAATGAACAAATACACGTAATTTTCCTTTATATATTTTAGGTACATATAAATTTCTTTGATTTTTACATATATTAATGAATTAAGATATGATGATTATTAAGTAATATAGTAAACTTATATTTAACTGCTTTTTATTAGAGATTATGCGATACTATTTTTATTAAATTTTCTTCAATTTATATCATTCTAATTAATAAATGATCAATGTGGATGCTACATCTTTCACTATATATAACTATGTAAATATAATATTCCGGGATATAATTAATCAAAATTTGGATATCACAGTTCATTAAAAAAAATCTATCAATACCTTTATTTTATTTTTTTATTATTATTATTATTTTGCAAATAATTAAGACTTGTAATGTTTGCGAATTTTTTAAGGAAGAAATTCAGCATCTACTTCTCACTTTACATGCTTTTTGTGGCAAATTCATTTTCAATCTTTATTGTGTATGAATGCAGATATTTTCCGAAATGGATTATTACCAAACTAAAATTTAAAAAGAAAAGAAAGAAAAAATGGCCATTTTCGTTCCACCCTACTGTATATATCTGATGAAATATTATTTTCATATTCATTTGATCTCTTCCTTTCAGGTTCCATGATTGTTCTGGCCTTGGATATACTTTAATTTCTTTGTCAGATGAACTTCATGCAGCACGTTCTTCTTTGATTGATGCTGTGAATAATATCACTTTGACACCTGATTCAAATTTACTTAACAATGCCATAGAATGTCACTTAAGACCTACACCAGGACACAAGGTTCCAAGGTTCAAAAAATTTGATTTACTTTTTTATGTTCATTTAATTTATTGTTTATATGATGAATTTATATAATTGCATTTTCTTAATGATGTATAGGTGAATTTAGCTTAACATTAAGATTCATTGTCAGCGTCTTTATTTTATAAAGCATTAAAAATATACTATATAAAAGAGTGTGAAGTTAAAAGATTTTATCGTATGAAAATTATTTTTCATGCACAAAATTTATTTTTTTAAAATTCTTTTCAGTAGTCTGTGGTTATTTGTTTTAATTTAGACTAAGTTAACTATTAATAATTATTTTTTAGATTGCTAAAGTATTAAAATTGCATTGAACTAAAATGGAATAAAAATGTAATTTGGAATCCATCGATAAATTATAGAAATTCACATGCTTTTAGTATAAACCAAGACATGTGATGCTTGGATTCTTTAAAACTTATACGGCCATAAGAATTGCTTAGAACCTTTTTGTAATGATATTTATGTCATATCTTAAAATATCATAAAGCTATGTAAAGTATAACTAATTCAAATTTTTAAAATTTCTTATAGGTGCTTATACTGTAAATCTAATGATGTTTTTTGTCAATATGAGAGCAAGCTTTTTCGTTTCAATGAATTATCGGTTTCTGATGAAGAATCTTCTGACACAGAGAATATCTGCTTGCCTCAACTTCGTAAAGGCACTCATGCAGATAGTGAATTTGAATTAATTTTAAAAATCTTTGTCAATTATGCTCGTCATCGAAGGGGTAAGTTAAAATCTTTTATTTCTTTTTCAAATATAATTTAATTATTGGGTTTAAGTTGTGTTATATATATATATATATATATATATATATATATATATATATATATATATATATATATATAGCGATTCTTGCACAGTGATCTCTACTTAATATTTCTTGAATTTAATGTGTTTCATATTTATTACAGATTTGCCTGTGCATTTTGAAGATGGATGTAATGAATTGAAGCTTTTTGATGCATTAAAAAAAGAATTCAAAGTAAGCTGTTCTGTTATTCAATTAGTAATATACTATTGAAATTTATACGTATATTCTCTAGAACTATAGTTTTCTTTTTTCTTTTATAATTTCAATTTAGAACATTACAATGAGTCTTTTTCAAAATTCGTACATTGGAGATTTAAACTGTCTTATTAAAAGTGACCTATATGATTTTTTTTCTCTATCTAAAATTCTTTTTTGATCTGAAGCTCATAGAAACTCAGAAATTTTTTGTTATAGTAAAATCTTAAACAATTTTGTTAAATAGATATGCATATAATTCATAGCATTCAGTAAGTTAGACTATTTTTTTACATATATTTTCGGAATGCCAGTTAAAAATAAAAGTTAGCAAAATGCCATTTAAAAGGTATTGTAAGAATTATTATTTTTCTATTGCAAAATATGTATATATGTTTGTTCCGATTTCATTTCTTAGCCGTTAATGAGATTTTTACGAAATTTGATATTCATGCTTATTACTAGCCGATTAACTGATTATAAACAATTCACCCCATTCTGAGTAGGGTCAGGACGAGTCATTTAAATATGTGTAAAAAATGGACCACTTGACATAAAATTTATTTCACTTGTTTCTAACTGTCATGTTAAAATATAATGGGTTAAATCTTCTCTGGTCAGTCAAGAAGTTTACTCAGAATAACTGGAAAATTTCTGATGAAACTTAACCTTCATGTTTTTCTTTCTAATAAAGAAGCTCTGTGTGACATTTGACAGTATGAGACCACAGGTGCTAAATTGTTTTCAAATGCTTCCTTGATAACATCTACAAATAACATGAAAGTTATGTGAACCAAACTTATTTGTGCTTTTGAGTTTATTTTTATGTTTATTTCTTAATATTTGTTTTTTGGTATAAAAATATTCTTATTTTGTTATTTATTGTATCTATTAAGCTTATTTTACCTCATTTATATATTGAATATACTTTGTTATTGATAAAGTATATATATTATGTAATTTAAAAAAGTGGCTCTACAATATTGAACCTACTTTATATTTTATAAATTGAGGTCCGATGCTCATTTTCGAAAAACATTTTTAAAAAAGCTCACGAGTGTAACTATATGTATTTGAGATACCGGAAAATACATTTTCGCTACTTTCTTCTAAATAACGACTATACAGAAATAATTTAAAACTGTAACATAAAACAATCAGAAAATTATTATTTTTTCACTACGATTTCAATAGAATAAGGCCAGGAAAGGTAATTGGAAACAAAGAATAATTGGGAATGGTGACTACAGTGCGAACCGGTGAAGCTTTTAGAAAACTGGGAAATATGTGCTTTCTGTAAGGCACTCTACAGGAAGGTGGGAAACATCTTTTAGTGTAATTTTCTAAAGTTTGCTTGCTTTAATTTCAGCGGCATTAAAAAATAGCGGAACCAAACTTTATTAAGTGTCATTATTCATTCTTTACATCAGTTATTTACAAGGTAAGTTGCTGAGATTTATATTTCTTAACTCTGAAGGATATAACGGTTTCGAATAAGATTCTGTTTTCACTTTTGGACTTTCTCCTGAACAGCATTCTCAATTACTCCTGACAGCTTTCGTCGGGTAGTAATTAGGAATAAGTTTTTTAATGTAATAAAACCTATATATTTCGTGTATTTGGAATAATTTATTATATTAAAGGAAATATTAAATCTATTCACGAGGAAGCGTCTTGTTCCAGTAATAATATTCATTACTTTATGTCAAATTTACAATTGATATTTTTGAAGAACCTGTCGTGTGATCCACATACAACTTTTCACATATGAATTTTTTTTTATTTTTTTTTATTGATAATGGTTTGATTCTGTTGAACATGAAATATGGAAGAAAATTAGAAACTGACATGGAGGAAGTAAAAAAGAAATGTAAATAAATAAAAATCGATGCTGAGAAAATATGAAGATTATTATATAGATTCGTTTCAATGAGAAATGCAGATTGTGAAGTTGGTGGAAGTAATCTAGGATGAATCATGATTGATTTTTCAACATAAATGAATATCTTGATCGATTATATTGAAGGTGAATACTCATTATTCATACGTTCTCAAGTGATAGAATTGATAACATTGAAGAGCAGCAATTTTATGAAAACAAAATTTGTTTTGGTGGTAAATGATCGCTTGCTATTTCCAAATGTCCGATAAAACCTCTAGTACTAGATCCTACAGCTGAATTTGATTTGTTCTGGAGCCTAAATGTTAAAGAAAAATGAGTTGAATATTATACTTGAAATTAGAGTTTTATTTTCTGTTATTAAAGTAAATTACTTGGCCTATTTTTTATTAATCTAGGCATTTTAAAGTGCGTTTCTGAGTCTTTAAAAATTTTGAAACACGAAAAGGAAATATCTGTCATTTTTGATTTTGTAAAGATTTATTTTCCAACGAAATTGGGGATAGAATTATTATAACGTTGCGTATTAAACGTTTATATTACTTTATATGCGATATCTTATGAAATATATTTTTATTGATAGACAGTACTTTGATGTAATTGGGGACGGGCTGTAAAATAAATTCTGGAATAATAAGTAGTAGTTTATTTTTTCAAATCAGTTTGTTTATCTGATCATAAACCAAAATTCACGTTCCTATACCTCGGAGACTATGGGGGTAGTTAGAAAAATACGAAGTAATTATGAACTTTGCTCTAATTGCGACTAATTAATAACCAAATTAATTTTAAATAAGGCATTGCTTAGTGTGCTTTCTAGAACCTAATTATACGCGCGTATAACAAATTCATTTTCCATCTCATGCGATCATTTTGAATGGGAAAAAATGAGAAAAGTCTGCAAAATTTTTTCCCGGTAGTCCAAATTGACCTTATTTTGAATTATTGTGTATGTGGACCTTTTATTCGGAAAAGAATGCAGATATCGATAAAAGATTTTTAAGAGATTTATTTTTAAGCGATCAATAAGACTTTTTTAGATCAATTTTTTATTTCTGTAACTTTGTAGAAATACACGATTTCATTTATTATTCCTCATTCTGTGTGAAACCACATCTATTAACTATATAACTTTATTTAAGCAAACGTTAGATATCTATAAATGCTCTAATAAAAGAGTGAATACAATGAAAGCAATCTGATCAATGTTACTTGACAATGTGCTAATCTTTTATAATTCATGGAATTTGTATTTTTACAAACGTATTTATTTGGCAGTTGGCTAATAACATTTTTTAAACTTATCTATCTGTAGCCTGCTCTGGCCAGATCAATAATCCTGTGCAACTTTTTTTTTTTTTTTTTTTTTTTGTATTAACGCGTAAAATCATGTTCAGTGGATTCTAGAATGAATCTATAGAAATGAAGAATCGAGAAAATTCAACATAAACATCTTCATTAGTTGCATGACGCACGCGAACAATAAGAACGAAAAGGCAAGACACACAACGTTGCATTCTCGATATCAGAACACAGTTCTCTCTCAACTCTCTGATCATAATCACTTCACTTCATTACAATACTCTACGCTTGCAATGACTTCATTAATGCACAATATTCTGCGCATCTTTGAGTCTCAGTGAAACGACTTACACTTATAACAAGTTTGCTCGTCGTCTTTTTATCCTTCTTTCCTACACAATAAGAATATTTTCTGGAAGGCATTCATCTGCTAGAAGTATCAGAAAATCTCCATTTTTTTTGTTGAGTTCTTCTCAAGCTTTCTAATGATTGTAATTTACTCACAAGTTCGTCGTCCAAAGATAAAAGATCTTTTGTGGCTTTACCATACGCAATGTTTTTTATGACCATTAACAGCAATTTCGGACTTACATTTGAACATGTCATCTCGTTTGAAACACTTTTTCAATAGCTGCGCTGCTTTCGGTTAATTCACCAGTGCAATCGGTGAGCTAATGACAACTTCGATTTTGAAACTATCGCTTTTTATAAATACTGAAATTTATCTTCTGCAGATAACCGTGTATCCATATGAATTTTTTGCAAACGTACTCTAAAATGCTAAACATTGTTTACCATCACCTTTATATATATATTCAATTCAGATTTGGTGAATTTAAGCTTCTGTGATTCTATAAATGTTTTTCTGTGGGACAGCTTCGCCGAATTTCGAATCAATTTCCACTACCATTGCAAAATAGCAGTTTACATACGCTTCTCCTTGATTATCTAATTTCAGCAGTTCTCTCGAAATGCCGCCAGAAGATCAAATTTATCTTGCAAATGATTTTTAAAAACCTAAATAGTTTTCATATCCATTGTATCCTTTAAAATACCTTTTTCTAATTTATTAATATACGTAGTAGGTAAGGTTTTAAGATATTTCTGTTTCGTTTGGAGCCTTCAATATAGAAAACAAATCTTGAAAATAATCATGTTCAAAACAAAATAAATCAATCCTATAAATTTCGTTTTTTTAATGCCTAGCTCGTCCTGCCACGGACGCTACATATTTTGTATTAACGTGTAAAATAGCATTCAGCAAAATCTATGCTGAGTCTGTGGAAATGAAGAATCGAAAAAATTCAACATAAATATCTTTATTAATTGCAGCACACACTCACAATAAGGAAAACACACACAGGCACACACTCATCACATTCTTCGTATCAGAACAGTTTTCTCTTACTCTGTACTCTTAATCACTTCACCTCCCAGAATTTTGATCGCTTGTAATGACTTCACTTTGCTTCATTAATACGTAACACTGCCTAATCTGAATTCCCCCGTAGTTTTGAATCACAGTATATTTTTACGAAATTTTGTATAATGACTAAATGAAAAATCGCTAAGACATTAGATTAATATTAATCGAAATCTCAATCATACTTTTTAGATGCCCATCTGGTCCAAGAACCAATAATGTCGGGACATCTATTTCTTTTTCTAAGATATTAAAAGAACTAGTTTGATATCTCTTTGATTATTCGTAAGGCGATTTTCCTTTTTTATCTCTTTAATGATAAAAAAATAATGTAATATAAACTGCAAAAAATAGTTTGTTCCCATATAATATATTTAAACGTACGTTGTTGTCCTAAATTCAATATTTTGACATATTTTCTGATTTTTTAAAAAAAATGTAAGATTAAAATAAATATTTTTGAATGATAAAATTAGAAATTATTATGTTAAATAATATCAAAAAATTAAATTAAATTTTAATGGAGGTACAAAAATACGTATAAAAGTAGCATTGAAATGATAATTTTGAAATGTCAGTAAAAGCGAAAGCAAAAAAATCGAAGTAAAATTTTGCAAATTCAAAAACAGATATTGAAAGACATCAAAATAATAAAAATAACATTTCTTGTTTTAATCGTGAGTACTTATCTATGATTTGTTTCTTAATAAAATTCCTGTTCTATATCATTTTTAAAAAATAAAAGCAACGGTGCGTTTGACTATAATATTTCGCTAATAGCCGTTGATGCTTCTTAGAACAAAAGTTATCTCTCTTCGCTTACTTTACAAATTGGTAAGGATTCCTGCCATATTTTGTCTTTGAAGAGGCAAAAATAATAAGTTAAAGAATTTTCACTTAAATATTTCATTGTCATTTGTAATTTATTGTATTTAGAATTTTTCACAGGTTTAGAACAATGTTAAGATAACGTTCTCACTAATTTATTTGATGTTACATGATTAAAAAGGAAGTAACTTGAACGAGGCTGCCACCTTTGAAGCAAAACAGATTCCTTTAATACGGGTAACGCGTATTCTAGTGAAAAAGAAGAATCGCTGTATGAACACCAGAAATCAACTATTGATGCAAATGATCCTATTCAAAATGTATCACTTTTATTGGATAAAGAAAAAACTTATATAGTTATTAATTTTATGATTTTAGATTTAAAAATCTTGTTGATTTAATTAATATCATTTGTAAAAATATTTTATTTTTAATTTTTTTTATATATTTTAGAGATTTTTTGAAGTTATTTATTAATCGATTTTTTTTCTCCGTGTTTTCATTACTGTTTATTTACTCTTATCTTTAATTTCTCTTTTTTTCATTCAATCATTATAATTTTTTTTTATAGAAAATGTATTTGTTGAAGGTTTTCTGTAAATTAGGCTACAATGTAAAAAATTTGCCATCTGCTTAGCACTATCATATATACGTTGAATAGAGTTTGAGACTCCGTAGGTGTCGAGGCACGAGATGACCACCTCCAACATCCGATAACAGTTTCTGCGTTTGAATCCAACAATATGGATGGGAATGTGTCTTTGAAATACATTTAAAAAACGATATGATTGACATGAAATTTCGTTGATATGATTCATCTTGTAGCGTTTCTAATGGAATTTGATACCTATCTCTCAGTGATGGACCAAAATTTACTCACAGGTGAAAAAGTAGAATTGATTTGTAAATTATTTTTTAAAAAGTTAAATGCTGTGTTCTATCCAGTAAAATAACACTGATTAAAAACACTATTATTTACATGTTTCCTTCATTGTTATACAATTTACAAATCAACTCTGCCTTTTATTGGATACATAATTTTGATTGAAAAAATGCTAGTTTACCCTGGGTACTATTTCAGTTTTGAATGTTCGGTATATCTTGAAAAGGTTGAAACACTCTTTAACGTTTCAGTTTTTAAAGATAAGTAGACACTGTAAATTGCAAGATTATTCAAAGTATAGAGTAGGATATAATACGTTAATGAAATAGCCAGGCTATCATTTAACATAATTTTAGCATTACATTTTCTACATCGTTGACAAAATTGATGTCTTGGAAAATTTTCCTTTTCATGAAGTTTACGGAACAGGACATGTTACCGCAGGTTGTTAATCCATCTATGCATATACTCGATTTTTTATGAACATTCTATGAACTAATGAATATATTTGCTTAAGGAAGATGGGGCAATCAATACTCACAACCATCATTATTAGAGACATCCGAATCCTCTCTTTGTTTATAGGATGTATCACTAAAAGAAATTTTCTATGTCTTTGTGGTGTGGGGTAAACACTCCATAGTCAGTCTTTTACTAACACACTGCTATAGCTGGAAAATCTGTACTTCGTATTTTAAATGGACTTGTAACAGATTTCCTGGAAGTGACATTATCATTTGTAAAGAAAATACCTATTGTCAATATCATGGCTTCCTTGCATACTTAAATATCAATGTAATACAGTAGCTGAATGAGAATTTCTATAAAACAAGTTTGAAGGAAGTTGCATAATTACTTTCCCAATCTTTCTTTGGGTTTTTGCTTATCAGATGGCCATCGAACGCTGGTTTACATCACTCGCCCACTAAGTGCAATTGGCCTTAAACTAAAGGTAATCGAAGGTTGATGTACTCCAAAATATTGTCAAAGATTTCAGTGGAAGAGTTCAATTCTGCATTGAAATTGAAGGAAAACCATTTGTACATATTTATGAATTGTTTATTTTGAATAATGTGTCTTGGATTTTGAACTTCATTTGTCACTAACATGACTTCTACCTGCTTATTGTTTTATTTACATACGTATTTATGTTTCAGTTGTTTTATACATTTTAACATGTTTTTTAATCTTAAGAATGACATACGCTATTGATATTTGATCATTAATTTTTCAGACAAAATACCATTATAAATTATTGGAAAATTCGTTCCTAATTCGTTTTTCTTCCTTCATTACAGTTCTTTGGGTTTTAATGAATAGATACACAATTCCTATAATGGACTATTTGTAACAAAATGAAAATATTTCTAATAGATCAATTTTATCTTGGGAATCGCATAAAAATCTGTTAAATGTAACTTTTCGAAATTCAGGACATTTATTTCTATGACGGTTCATTAAGTTAACTTTGGAATGCGTTTGTGATTTGCAGTGCTTGCTTATCCCCAACAACTGAAACAATTAATATGCATTTTCACTTTTTTTGTTGTCTTGTAATAAATCTCAAATTGTACACAGCTCTCTAAATGTTATTTAGAAATTTTTTTAAAAAAAATCAGCTATTTTATTTATTTATTCAGTTACATTTACTATAAGATTTTGGGAAGCTATGAATTTGTAATTATAAAATGACTTCATTTATAAAAGCCTCATTTTATAACTGCATTGCATGGTATGGAAAGTAAAATATTGAAATTTTCATTATAAATTGTACCGCTGTGCATCTTACAAAATGTTGCATTTATTTAAATTTATTATATTTGTTTTTAGCAACTTCGAAGCACATGGATTCAAATGAGTGAATATGTTAGTGCTATTGATGAATTAGAAATGGCAAAAATGTCCATGAGACTGCTCTTGCCAGGTGAAAAACCACCAAATCCTCCTGTACCATACATAATTCAACCACATCAGGTAATTATAATTATGCACAGGGCCACAATTCCGACTGGGTCAATACTCTGTAGCCCCAAATATGGTGTAAAATTATAATTATATTTTTTTTATATTGGAGATTTTGTTTTTAAAAATTGAAAAAAATTCAGTGTCTCTAATGATATCTATATTTTCATTTTTCAAGTCAAGAAATTATTTATCAACTTAGAAATAAAATTTCTTCCTAATTATATATATATATATATATATGCGAATCATCAATGACAAATCATTGAAGAAAAATATTTGGATATCATATTTTTATTGTCTTAACAGGAATCAAAAATAAAATATAGTAAAACATATTAACAAAAAAAATTTATCGATTTTTTTTTATATCCATGAAAATGTGTAAAGCTACTTTAATGATTAAGAATTTGATCAGACATAGCTAGTGAAAAAAGAATGGTTGGGAGAAACAATATGCATGGGCGCTCCGTTGTCTTTCAATGTCCCAAGTCTCCAGTTATGGCCTTGCTTATGTGTATTTTTCAGTTTTTATGTTATTAATTTGAAAATTTACTTTCAGAAATGGTCTATACATGGCAATCCTTTTACAAGTGCTAGACCAATTCAAATGTAAAATGAAATATTTGGCAAAAAGTTCATTTTATAGAATTTTTTTATACATTAACAAAATGATTTATCATATTCTTTGATACTGGTTGTTTTATGTGTGCATTGCATTATATTTCTTTTCAAGAACTTTCTTGCTCATAACAAGTATTACTGAAGGAAATTATCTGTGATAGTACTTAAATTCACTTTACCTTTTTTTTTTTAGCATAATTATTTTATAAGCTTAAATTCTAAAAGAACAAAATCATACTTTTTTAAATCATAAATATCAGAATTATTACTTCCAAATAAGTTTTTATCATTTTTAAAAAAATACGCAGTGATACTCAAATCATAGGACGAACTGTATGAGTTGACCAGACAGGAAGAATAAAACTTGCGGTTGCAAATACATAGGAGAACTTTTACAGGGAAGTTTTTACGAATGGATTAAATAAATAAAAATGAATTCACTAGATAAATTGTGAAACACAGGTTTAATAACAGACAGATTCACAATTGGACAATAACACAGTTGCATAAATAAAGAACATTCAAGCTGTACTTGAGTTGGCAGCTCTGAAAGTACTTATCTTTTCTCGAAAGCTTTGTTGTTTATATTGCCTCCTCCTTGCCATTGTATCGATTTTACTGGTATGCTTTGTAATGGTGTTTTTTGTGCATATATATTGTTATGCTATTATGAATTTCTGTTTCAGTAAGCCTGTATTGCATATTTTTTTTAACATATATATATATTTTTCCTTAATACCCAATTTTCTGGGAAAAAGTCTTGTACAGCAGCTGCCTTTTTGCATTTTAAACTTCTTTTGTAAAAATTACTTATTTTTGTGTGCCTAAATTTTTATCTATAGAGTGATTCTTTCAGAAAAAGTCTGTAGATAAATGTTTGCAAAATGTAATATTTTGTTAGACTAAGAAAAAATATCACTGTAAGCCTTTGTAAAAGAATTATATAATATTCTATTTTCTGACCTTTATAAATGTGTTGTAGATATATTTATTATATATTTACATATGTAAAACTTTTAAAAGTATTTTGCAATTACTTGAAACAGATTTTTAAACAAGGAAAATTAGCAAATTATTGCTTAAATTTTTGTCTCTTAATCTTTCTTGATTTTTGAATATTTTTAATGCAATAAAAATTTGTAAAGTTAAAGGTATTATGTAGTATTCAGTGCTTTCACATATATTTTCTGTCAGTATTAGAAAATTATGCCACTGTTCATTCTCGGATTCGGAAACACTTTAGCGGATGCTTAAGGGAGGCTTTTATTGCGTGAGAATAGAAGTGAAAGAAGGAGATGTTTACATGTAGCAATAGAGGGAACTGAGATTATTCGCGGAATTAGGAGGTGTGACAATTGCCCACCTTTCCGCATACGACCTCTTAGCGTAGTGAAGTATAATCGTCGGAAATTGCTAGTCTCGGGATTCAGAAACGAACGGTAGTTGGATATTAATAATATAATAATCAAATGAAGCTTTTTGAGGAATTAATTTAAATTTCTTTGTACATACTTAATTCTTGAGTAGGAATAAGATTTTTATTTATTTTAATTAATTGCCGTCTATCTTTTTTTAGAAAGGCAAATAGAACTTCTGTTGCTTCTAGCAGTTTTGAAAGTAGCTGTTGTTACCTAAGGGAGAATGCTATTTTTTAACAAAGATATTGTCATGTTTGATTTTTGTCATTTACTTAATTGTCATTTTACCTAAATCACAGAAGGGTATATAAAGTTATTTTTAGAGTTTTAATAATTTATTTTTGCCATTATCCTTTTGAAATCTTTCAAATGCATTATTAATAATTTTAAGTATTGTATGTGAAGGCATTTTAATTTATGAATGATTTATTTTAATATTACCTATGTTAATATTGTAGTTTCTTTCTAGTTGCAAACAAACATGATGCAACTGCAGTCTGATGTTATAAGCAATCAGAATCTACTGAAGAAGAAACTAGGCCAGTTGTTTTACTTGCAGAATCTGAAAAAGGTATATATTTAATTAGCTTCTCTTAAACAACAGCTAATAATTTTTTGTAATCTCATACTGCATTTCCATGTCTCAGTGACATCAAATCTGGGTGATTATGGTGTTTCAAAGATGCTACGTGATGACATAATATTTTTGACAACACTGCAGTCACACGGATATATTTATCAAAAAGTGACTTTAAAGTAATGTCTGAATGTCTATTTTTAAAATTTTTTTCAATATAAAATCGCTGTTATTACAGTAATTGCTAAATTATCTTTTTTGCCATATGCAGATTGCAAACTTCTACTCCTCTTCAGTACTTGTATACAAATTCTGTCCTCACATTCAAAAATTCTGTAAAACAGTAAAAAAAAAAAAAAAAAAAAAAAAACAGTTACTCTAGGCTATTTAGATACGTCACAAATTTATTCATAATTTACTATTCTAAATGCAGTGAAATGGTTAAGATTCCGGTCATCTAAATTAATGTTGCAGGTTTCGATATATTGAATCGATCTCTTTTTTAAAAAAATAATTTCTTACCGTGATATTTTTGTAATGCATTTTATAATAGGAAAACTTAGACTTAAAATGTTATTATTGTCATTTCTGAGGTATTGAAAATAAAATATCGCATGTGAATTTATATTTTGATATTATACTATGTCATCTTTGAAAGCAATTATCCATGCCAATGTTTACCAAATCTGTTTCATATTCGTCTTTTTTTCCTTAGAAAAAAATTCCTAATCTAGCAATATTTACAAAAGCTTATTCTGATTTAATTCTAGTTTCTCAATGCTATATAGAATTTTAAACATATTCATTGTATATTTTAATATTTAATTATAATTTAGACATTTTCTGTCATGATATTCATTGTGACTTCATTTCTTTATTGTGTGTTTTTCAGCGTTTGACGGTTTTTTTTTTTTTTTTTTGAAGGGGGGAGTATCTTTTTTCTTATTATTAAGTCTCTACTTTTCAGCTTTAAAAAAATTTTACATAATTCTGTATAATAATTATTATGGAATTTTTTTAAAGAATTTTTTCTCAGATTCACTACCAGATGAAACTTCTAATATTGAATAAAAAATTAATTGAAATTAATAGATAAATTGATAGTTAAATTATGAAAATATTAAAACATTGCTATTGAGAGTATTACTCTCTTTCAAGAATCGATGATAAAACTGTATAAAGAATCGATTATAGAACTTCAGCTTTATAAGATTTATACCTGCTTTTATAATAACTAACAAGAATTTTGTGAATTTGTGTAACATATAATTAAAGTTACTTTTCGCAAAAAGTAAATTGAGATGAAGTTGAAGAAGTGAATACTAATTAGTAAACTCTGATTTTTAAGCTTCATTCTTTTCGCAAGTTTAGTACATTTTTTTTAAATTGATCAAGGCATGAAATTTGCCTGAAAAGGAGCTAAGAGGTACACAAGTCATTGCTTTAAAAAAACCCATCATATCAAAACGCAAAAGTCAATGTAATTTACGTTTAAATGAATGTTCATATATTTACAAATATTAATGCATTGCATTTTCAAAATGTAAACTTATACCTGAAGTTATTTTAGTCTAATATTTCAAATAATATGAAGTTGTACTTCACGGTTACTTGATGAAATCTTCTGGAGCATTATTGATGAAATTATCTGTAATTGGTTTTGAAATATTGAATAGAATTTGAATTCACATTCTGACCATTGATAATTCTACTGTTTGATTGCAGGCTCAGAATTCTGAAGTACCATTTGAAGAGACCTGTCCAGTGTGTCATTTAAAGCTTGAAACATCGGTAAAAGTTTTTAAAGTGTGAACTTTATTTTTGTTTGATATTATACTGAAAATACCGTAAAATTCATTATTTATTTTTCCTCGGATTTTTCTTTTTTTTCTTGGAGTTTAGTTTTTAAACATTTTGTACAATGAATTCTTGTGACCTTTGCGATCTACGTAATTTTCAGACGAATTTAGAAATATATATATATTATTATTCTGTGTTCATTGTGTGTGTGCCATTTAACCTTTCTTAAACGTTCTTATTGTATTAGATTTTTTCCAAATAACATTAAGAGTTCTCAATCTATAGCAATTTTTGCCTTTGTTACCATATCAAATTATGATGGCCAACAAAGATCAGTATTACCTGAATGCACGTCTAAAGTTGATTTGGAATTCTATGAAAGCATGAAATTTTTAGTTTAATATTAAAGATACTGGGCAGCTGCCGTACTTCCATGAACCTTTTAAAGACAATTTACTGACATTTGCAAGTTTCGTTAATAAAAACTTAAAGCTTTAATGAAATTCTATTTTAAAAGCTTGAATGAAAATCTCCCATTTTAGGGAATATATAACTTGTACAGGATAATAAAAATTTTCTCTTCAAAATTATCTTCTGCCATAACTAGTCAAAATGAATAACTATCGGAAGTGGAAAGCTTTGTGAAGGATTTAATATTGAGATGCAGATAAACCATTGAACGAATAAAATAAAAAATGTGTCAAATATGGCCACTAGTGGGTGTATTATTGTGAAAACCCTTCGTACTTACGTTAATTTTTTCGATGTGATTCAGTAACTTTTATAAAATATTGAAATATTTGCAATGAATTTGTTATGGATTTTGCCGTAGACATGAAAATTTAATATGCTTTTTTCTGCTTGCTTGGTAAACTCCTTACTTACTACTTTTGAACATGGTTTTCTTCCCCTACCAAGGTAAACAGACTATGATCCTGTTTGTGTTCATTTTAATTTTTTGGGTCCCTTGAGTGAGTCTCTTAGCAGTGCTAAACTTGGTTGAAGTCCTTTCAAAATTTTCATATTGAAGTTGATGCAGAATCAGTGTTTTGGTAAAAGCTATCTGGTAATATGCTGATACTTAAACCCAAGTCGTTCTGAGTTTATATTTAAAAAGTCGTGTGCAGTATGGGTTTTCATAGTAATATGGCTTTGATGGCCATATTTGGATTTTCTTTTAATTCACTGCATGTTTTTTCTTCCTTCTATGAAACCTTTCATAAAGTTTCACACTTTTCTGCTAACAAGTTAAGGCTGTAGTCAGCTTTGAATAGGAGAATTTTAATTTCGGATAGTCTGTATTTTGCATTAGATTTCATTTTCTGTTTTTATTTCAATATGTTCTCTCCATTTTACACTAAATGTTAGCCTCTTAAATTCTATTATTGTCATTTTGTTATATTTTTAGGGAGATGTTTTTCTCAGAGGTGTTTTCTTATGAAAATGTTTATAACTTTAAGAAATATTGATGATTAACGGGTAGCGAGACAATTATAGATTTTCAGTTATTTTATCTAATGATGAAACTTGTGCTTATAAAATTATCAAATGGCATCAAAATATATCTTAAACACAGTTGAGAAGTATGGAGAGTTATGATCATATTGTCATTAAAAATTAATTAGTATGTAGGCATTTAAATGAAGCATGTAATTTTAACACAGTTTAGAGTTATAATTTAATTAAATTAGTATGTGCATTAAAAATTTCATGTTGTACTGTGGAGAAAAGCATATATTACGTAATGATTTCTTGCAATATTGTTTTGTGTGCTATAGTGTTAGCATCAAATACTCGGAAATTTTGTTCTTGACCTTATATTAAAAAAAAAAAAAACCTTGAAAATCTGAAATATATTAATTTGAAAGAATATATACTCTGATACATACCTGAATCGTAACTTTTTTCTTGATATTCATTTTAATACCAAATTCAATCCTTGACTTACTAGCAAATAAAACTTCTAAACTTTTAGCCTAAATTTAGGTACAGAAATGTTGTTTGATACTAGTTTTAAGTTATCCTTACTTAATGCGGTTGGTTAAGTAAGGATGAAGTTTGAAAATGAACTTCCGACGTTTATTTGAATGTCAAAATAATTCATCTCTATCTGCCAATAATTGTTGGTAACGACCAGAGTTGTTTTGTTACTTAATAACTTTGTTTTATTTTGTACGAAACTTAATCTTAGCTTGATTTCTGAAGATGCTCCCTTTTTATTTTTCTATTTTGATTAATTACAGTTGACCTTATATTTTTGGAAACTACCAATGTCCAGAAATTTTTACCATAATTCTTGACTTAGCACAAGATCAAATAAAACTACAAGTTTTTAAATCTAACTCTAACTTCAGAAATATGAAATGTTATTTCATTTGCCACATGAGGGGAAAAAAATGATAAATTTTTACAATTTCATTTTTTTCCCCCTTGTGTGGTGAATTTCTGTTTCTTTCTATTTTCTTTTCGGTTTTTAGCTACTCATTCTAAAATGCTTTTTGTTTTTCAAGTCTTCAAAGTTTAACAAACTAAATGTGAATAATCTTATTTATTATTTACATCAAGAGTAAAGTATATTATTTCATAGATGTAAGACTATTTATTAATCCTTCAGAATGTAAGTAATTTTTTTAAAATTTAATAGCAAACATGCTCATGTCATATACTTGCTGAATGGTTGATTTATTTTATTGTTATATATTTCTAATTCAAAGGAGATATTTATTTAATAATGACAAAATGTTTTTCTTTTATTTCACTGATTTAATTGAGAAATTAATTTTATTTCATTCATTAATGAGAAATTTCCTTTAGCATTGTAATTCTACTTTAAATAATTTTTCCTTGATATGAATTATATAGTATATGTTTTTGAACTGTAAATATAATCTTAATGCTTTATTAAATACAAGAGTTTTTATTTTAGTGGTCTGTACTTCAATGTGGACACAGCTTTTGTCTTGGTTGTATGCACATGTTAACTAACTCACCAGCGAATTCTCTGAGAACTTCCATCCGTTGTCCTGTTTGTCGTGAAGTGACGAATACTAGTGATATATATTACATTGATAGTCCTCAAATAGCCAATGAAGAAATTTGCATGAAGGTTTCATTTTTTTCTCAACTTTTTGAATTATGAAAATGTATTTTTTAATCCGTTTTAGCACAAATTATTATAAGTAAAACATTTTTAAAAAAAGAAAACAGTTTAAAAATTATTTTATAATGTAGATTAATTAGTCAAGTACATCTGTAATAATTTTTTTTTTATTTGTATCCAAATCATGTTGCTTTTAGTCTTCATCAAATCCTTTCCAGTCCAAATTAAAAGCAGGAATGCTCATAAAAGGATTTATTCCAATACTACCAAATAACGTCATATGGAGAAATATGAATCAATAATTTTTAAAATTCAGTTAAATTTGTTATCTATAAAAATAAAATCTTATCATAGGAGCATGTTGCTTTACATGACATATGCTACTGTGATGTTGTATTGATTGTATTTTTCTGCTTTAAATATGAGCTATGTAATATTTATTTAGTTTCTCATTTAATGTACAAGATAAATTTGGCCTAATCTGCCAAACGAAAGAGGATGATGGAAGAACCCATGTGGGTAATAAACACTATGGCAACCCTGACCTATTTGTTGCCATTTACAAATTATGGCGGATGAAATGATTATGCTCTCAATCGGGAAAAATTCCTAATTTATAAATTTCTGACGATGAATTCTTACAATGTGTATATATATTGAAAAATCAAAAAAAAAAAAAATCTTATAAGATTGTACCATTTTCAACAAGTTACCTAGATTTAAAGAAGAGCTAAGAAGCGCCGAAACCTTGACGAAATCAAAATCCAATTGTCGCAAAGATTTTTAATGTGGAATACCGCTCTAGCTGCAGTGTATTAAATTTATCAAAAACTTATCTATTCCATCAGCTTTCGAAGAAGCCACGCAACTTTGTGTGGTTGCAAAGCTGTAGCCCGTATACATTTCCATTTCTTAATAAAATTATTTAAAGTGGAATGAGCAACTAGTAATATTATTGGTATCTCATGAACAGATTAACCACAGCGGTAACTCAACAATTCATGTTGTTCAAACTCTGTTTGCTCACACTTTCCTCTCATTTTTAATCTCTTTGAAATCATAAATGTGAAATCACCTGACTCACTTTTTTCACATAAATCATTTTTTTGTAATAGCTGAGAGCTGGTAACATGATGTCAATGCTCCATTGTGCCAATTTTTCATCAGCTATACTTTCTAGTTAAAATTTCAAATATCTTTTGTTCCAATATTTGAATTTCTCGTATATTCTTGAACATGAGCATTATTGATTTTTATATTTCGGGAAAGTATGGTATTAATAATAACATTGCGTAGTTTTGAATGCATATTTTTGTGGTAGAAGCATAATGGCCTAAGCGGCTGCACATTGTTTGAATTTGGCTGTGTTTCCTAATTTATTTTTTTTAAAGGGGTAGAATTCCTGCAGGAGCATTCTTAGTAGATAACCTTCCTCATATACTGAGGTAACAAAAGTCATGAGATACTTCTTAATAAAGTTTCAAACCTCCTTTTATCCGACGAATTGCAGCAACTCGACTTAAATTTGTTGTTTATTGTTTAAAGTGAAATGATATCAAATTTAATGTTGAAGTCTTGTACTGAATCTTTTCCAATCCTACCTGTTGTAGTTTGAGCATTAAATTTCCTTGGTAATTTTGAAATACTTTTTTAAGTGTTTTCAAAATCATATAACTTAAAAAGTAAGTAATCATCCAATTCCACTTCCTTCTATAAAGTTTACAAAATTTTATGTGCCATAGTAAACTCAAGTACTGGGGAGGCAAGCAATTACCTCCAGAGACTTTATTTATTTACCATCCACATAAATTTTATCGAATATTTTTTAAGAATTAAATGATACTATCTTTTATTGTCCTTGTTTTAGGGAAGTTATTCTACAAAAATATCTGCTGTTATAAAATGTCTTCTCAAGATTAAGAAGAAGGACCCATCTGCTAAGTCCTTGGTTTTCTCAACTGTGAGTTTTATTTGTAATAGTTTGATTTTGGTTTTTGAATGTCTTTTTTATGTTATCCTCAATTTCTTATTCATGTTTAAAATATATAATGATGTGCTTTTGAGCTACTTCTTTAAAGTTCTGATTATATCTTCGATTATTGTATTAATATCTTACATTTAAAACTTGTTTTTTCTTTTTCTTTCGCCGATTTTAATAATCTTACTTTTAATTACGAAATTGTTTTACGTGCAATTCAAACTCATATCATAAATGCAAAATGCAAAATTATTATCCTGCTATTAGTAATTTTGCAAACATATTTAAATTTTAGTGTTATTCGATCGATTCAAACTGAACGAAAATTTTTACTTTTCTAAATAAAATTCTTTTGAATTTTTGATATAATTTTTATGTTCTTGTGAAATATTTTGTATTTCTCTTTTACATGATTATTTTTAACCTGTTTTAACCTATACATTATCTTAAATAATATCGCTATATGAAGTATATTGCGAGAGACGTGCCTTTACATTTTGTAGTTTTTCGCGTTACTTAGTTATTATTTTTTAAGAACATCGACAGAAAAAAAAATGTAAATATTATTTGAAAAGTAATGAATATTGGATATATCGATCGGATATTGGAATGAATCCATTCGTTCACTTCGCATTTTAGCTGCAATTGACTCTTAACGTGAACACAGATGAATGCAACAAGAAGCGCATCAATGTGAGATCATGTGGTTTATTTATGTAGTTGGTTCTATATAAATGAATTTTTCCTGTTTCCAGAAATATTAGATTAAGCTCATTCTTAATAAGTGCAGAGTCTGATTCAGTGTTTCCACCCACCCAAAGATTACCCTTTCTGACGACATAAAAATATACAGTTTCATTTAGGATATTAAAACTGAGTATTAAATAATAATTGAATCCTTGGAAGTACCATGATGTAAAGGGGCAGGGGTTGAATAACAATTAAATGCGACTTTTTATTATTGTAATTTTTAAAAAGTAATTTTATCCCATTTGATTACGTATTTTTACTTTTCAGTATGTTTAGATGCTTTTCCTCATTAGAAAAGAGTGTATTATAATTGAATTAGCTAGAAAATTGTTAGCATTTGACTACTATTTGAAATTATTTTTTAAGTTCAAGGATTCAATATTATCTGATTGAGGGACTTCTATTCCAAAAGGATTTAGTGGGACTTTAATATATTGTTATTTATTACCAGTTGAGTTGAAATTTTTTAAGTTCCTATTATTTCATATTTTTGCAAAATAATTAGCAATTAAATATCTAAAAAAGCAATAAATATTCTGAATTTCGTAACACTTATTTGATTGACATTATTATCTTATTAATTTACCTTCTTCTCCGAATAAATTTTTCAAAGTGAAAATTAAAAACTTTTATTTTTTGACTATCGTACTGGTATTTAGAAAAAGTGAATGAAACGATCACAGTTATTTTTTTCATATTAGATAATGTATTGAGAGGATTGCACTTCTTTATAGATATTATACCATTCAGTATATTCAATTATCAAATATTTTGTTTAACGTTGTTCTATTTAAGTGTATTTAGTAATTAAGAAATTTGTTTTTTCTTCAAATGTGCAGTGGGCAGATCTTTTATGTCTCTTAAAACATGCTTTGACTGAAAATGAAATCGCTTTTGTGGGTCTCGACAGCAGACGACACTTTCAGGTATGAGTATGATAAACAGTAAATGCTCTTTTAAAATGAAATAGTTTTCAAATGCTGTAAAACAAAATACTGATTTATTTTAGAATATTTGAACTTCATTACTATTAATAATATTTCATTCTTAGAATATTTTATTCATTTATTTTTCTATATAAAATGTCTGTAAATTTTAGCTTCGTAATAGATATTTTATTGCTAAGCATGGAATGTGCAAGGCGTCACCGTAATTGTAGCTTGATAGTTGTCTTCTAAATCATTAGAAAGATAAGTATATACTTCCAGTTCTAAAAGTGCTTCAAATGATATAAGAAATTATATTTTAAGCTGTTTTGAGTCAATAAATATTCTACGGGGGGAAAAGGAATTTAAATATTTATACGATCACTGATCATATTAGTCGTTTTAATTACAGGTTCGTGGAACTAATGACTAATAAGAAAGAAAAAGAAACTTCCACTCCTTTGCGGTATAAACTTGCTGAGTTATGACGATTTGAATATCACTATTTTAGATAGTTTCCAGCACTTTCAATAGCTACCTCAAGGAAGATACACCATTTAATGGACGCTTCAAGGAAACTTTTACTTTTGATTGGTTTATAATAATAAAATTCGAAGTTTTATATATGAGCGAGTGTAGGGCACAGAAGAGTGAATTTTTTTCTAAAAATGTAAAAATATCAAAGTTGTAATACTTAAGCTATGCAATTTTTTCAGAAGTGCATTTATTAATTAATGTAATATAAAATGTAATTTTTATATAATTATGTAAATCAGGTAGTAGTTCCATTTTCATTTTTTTCAGTGCAGAAATTAAATTTCACTAATTGTTTTCCATAATTAATTATATTGCTTTAAAGTGAAGTGTTAAACCCACGCTAGTTGTTAAGATATTTTCTATTGTTTAGAATTCGATGTTATTATTTCCTGGGATTAATTATATGTTTTAAACCTTTCCAGGAAAATTTAGATCTTTTCAAACAAAGTTCAAATGTTAATGTCCTTTTACTTCCTTTAAATGTGGGAGCAAATGGATTAAACATTATTGAAGCTACAAATGTGTTATTGACTGAACCAGTGCTGGATAATTCAAAAGTCCTTCAAGCTATAGGACGTGTTCACCGAATAGGACAAACAAGGTATGCCATATTCCAATTACAGTCTCCTTATGAAATACTGTTTATCTCACGTTACTCATTGATTGCCATCTTTTTTAATTCTTAATTGGAAAAATTAATTTTTATTCGTTATATCCATACTCCTCACATTTTTTTTAATCTGATATACAGGGTATGAATCATCTCATGTTTTTTAAACAGATATTTGAAATAAAATATCTTTCTAATTTCAGTTTTAAATTTAAGTTAAAGAGTATATTAATTCAACATTAATTCTTTTAAGAAATTATATTAACTGGCATCTTTATTCCTTTACCAGAGTAATTTTCAAATAGGTGTATTAAAGTAATTTTTCAAGAAATAATTTGTACTTAGTAATAAAGAAGGTTATGTATTTACTGGCCATTAGATTTTGATCAAAATAAATTAATTCAATCTAAAGAGCAAATAATTACATTCATAATTTCATTTTATGGTATGCAATAAAATGATACATATATACACAAACTTCTATTATCTTTACTTAATCCTCCTCCCCCTATTTATAGGACTTTCAATAATGTGTGCTTATGTGTCTATAAATTATCTTTTCTTCCCCAGGATTTTTGAGTGATTAAGATCATTGATCTTTCAGAAAGCCCCAGATCCATTGTTCTTAATCTATTTGGTGCAATTGTAAGATCTTTTTTCAGCCATTCTGTCACATCTTTAGAAATTAACGTGAGCCTGAGTATTTCGATGAAATTTCCATTCATTCTTTAAGAAGCAAGTTTTCTTAGAACTCACAAAGGAAGTCTAACCCTTATATGAAAGATATATATTACCTTCTTTTGTGTATCAACTTTTTAAGAGTACGCAAAAGATTTTCAATTGTGTTTATTTAGCTTTGGGGAGGGGTATCTTATCTTTAAAATAGAGATTCTGGCGTTTCCGTATTCTGAAGTCCTGGAACTCTTGAGACTCGTAGGAATCTGAGGGTTAAATGCAGCTTAGAAGCATCTTTTATTAAACAATTCTTCAATCATTGAAATACTTTCTTGAATAAGCCTGATCAATTCAAGAGTATCAAATTTTATATTCCACGATTTTTTTTTTAATGCGTTGTTCATAAGAACTAGTTTCTTTCAAAAAGAGAGAAGGAGAGAACAAGTGTACAATTTCTTGAAATATGCAGCAATTTCTTGATTCTTTGACTGAAAAAACAAGGTTTTATTTGTGGACACAAATTATCAGCAAGGGCTTTGAAATGCATTGTTCCGTTGCTGCAGTGCTTTGAAAAGCAGTTCCTCGAATGCTGATTTTAAGCTGCCATTTTGTGAAAATAATCTGCTTATTTTCCCAATCCACACATCACTGGCAGTCTTATTTTTAAATACTGACTTTTAGAAAGATTTCAGAGTGAAAGACGCGGAGCAGTTTAAGAATCGTATCAATTCCCTTAAGTTGTGGTAATAAACTTATTCGTACATTTTTTACCAGAAATTTTTTTTTTTTTTCGTTTTTGTGATTCAATTGTGGTTTTTCATGCGCTTCCAAAGCAAATGATTTTCATAACAGTTGGAAATCTGCCTCGGGAGGTTTATTATCTTTTCTGGTACAATGAAAAATGAACATTTATCAGGTGACTAATTCTTAGACAGGCGAGTGATTTTACTGTAAATGTGTTAAAAATACGCATACAGACTTTGTATTTGATAAACACTTATAGTTTTACATTTTTAACCTTCTTTTCCAATGTAATATTATATTTCATAGCTTCTTTTCTTTTTCATGTTCTTTTATTTTTGGTGGATTGTAGCTATTTCCTGATATTACAAGTTCTGTGCTCTTACACAATTATACAAAATTGAGGATAAATTGATGCCAGTAAAAATTTCAATTTTTTGTAATTATTATTCTCAAGCGCGCCTATAGGAAAGGCCCCCTACATATAGACATTGTTCTACTTTAACTAAAACATAATTTTACATCGATTTTTGCATATTTATATTAGCCTTTATCTTGATATACTTTTAAATTTTAGTGTGACACACTCTAATCATTGTAATTAATGGCTTTTGTGGGGGAGGAGAGATCCACAACAACAGTAAACAACTTACTTTATGATTAGCTGAGTGATATGGAATTATTATAATTTAAATCAAATTCATGCTGGTCAAAAGTGTTCATAATCTTAATTAAATCTTATTTTATTATAGAAAGTTATTCTGCCTAGGACTATTTCAGAAGTAAAACTTAACTTCCTAAATCATTATTACATTTGCTGCAAAGCATTAAATTCGTTTAATTTTGTATATGCATCTGAGTTTAGTTTTAAAAAATGATATTTTTGTGTGTATTTCATATTTATTATTATATGATATTTTTTATAACTTTTCTTCTTGTCATTTACTTTTTTCAGATTAGCAAAAATTATATAAATTCTGTAGCTAAACTGACACTGGTTGACATTAATTTACTTATCTTGATGGGCGAACCAGTTGTAATTTTAAATTAATATATGTAATTCTTGTTTGTAAATATTTATTTAAATATTGTAACTTATATATATTATTCATTAATTATAACAGTTTATTTCATCTACAATGAAAGCACATGTTAATGATGTTTTGTTTGGAAATCTGCCTAGATTATTTAATGGCCAATATGGCATACTAGAAAACATAATTACTAAATAATACTTCATGTATTATGTACAAATGAAAATTCAGTCTCTGCTTTCATAAAACTTCGAATATCATGTTACATTTTTTTAGGATTTTAGACATAGATAAGTATAAATTCTATGCCAAAAACTAAACCAACATTTAGAAAAGCTTATCAATAAAACTCAAATGATATTTTTTTTTTTTTTTTTTGACAAAGATTATTTAAAAGTGGAAATGTGCAGAATTCAAGAATGTAGAAACCCAGTTCCAGACCATATATATATATATATATATATATATCAGATTAGTTGATAATATAAAAAAAATAAAAAATTATCTGTTAATTGATTCTGAATTCTTTTTACTTTAATATTGGGTAAAAGATTTTACTGGAATAAGATTTAACTTTTCAAAGAAACTTCCGAGGTGCATTGTTATCAAGAAAATATACATCAAAGATTCAGTTAATTTTGTTCATTCGAATGAAATCTTACACAATAATTTAGCAATTAATATCGTTATCATCGAAAATGTAAAAAATGAGAATAGGATAACGCTTAAAATCCTTACTTTTTATACTGAATAACAAATAAATTTGCTGCTTAGATTAGTTTATTAAAAATTCAAATATATTACTTCGATATTGAATAAGGACAATATTAGAATGCTGCTTTTAAAAAATAAAAGATTTTGGTATTCAGTACATGATAATATTTCGATATTTATGAAATTTGTACATTTATTTCTGTTTTAAATTTAATGAGCTTATGTAACTCTAGAGATATTTTTAGGTTAAGGCATTAGGCATTAACTCTCAAATACTGAGCAGCAATTATATATTAAATACATTCTTCAATATTAAATAAATTCTTATCTTTTTTGCTATAATAACTTTTGAAACACCAACTAAGAATTCTGTCAAGATTTCTCTCTTCATTATTTTGTGACTCGAACTTGCAACAAAATAAATTCAATTCTGTCTTTAAAAAATCTAAACCGATTTAGAGTTTGTTATTCCATCTAAGCCCCTTTCATCACAACAAAAGGTTTGTTTATTACTTCTACGCTTGGAATTTTTCTTTTAGCAAAATTTATTCCTGGCCCTTTCCATTCAGTTTAGTTTAAAGAAATTCTATGCGATTTATTGGCTTTTTTAAAGCATTAATCGCTTTTTGCTGACTAAATGTTAAATGAATAAAAATGTGTCCTAGTCAGTTTATTTATATATAAAATTCCATATCTAGTTAATTTTTCCCCACACATTCTAAAAACAGAAGCAAGGAAATCTAGTCTTAATAAATATTATTTTCATGATTCGTTTATAATTTGACTAATATAACTGTCTTTGCTTTTTAACCCAAAAAATATATTCCAACTATCGTAACTTAATTGTCCGTATCAGAGACGAAATTAAAAAGAGAGCTTAAATTGTGATTTGATTTTTGGAAATTTCGAGATTAACTAAATGTATTGAGATATTAAAAACGAGAGAAAAAATTGTTTTTTAAGAATCTTTGAAATGAGTTTTTTAAAAAACAAGCTTGTTTCTCAAATCCCAAGTTTTGCACCCGTGTTAATGGCACCCTAAGGCACTTGCCCTATCTGACCCACCCTTACACTACTGGTTATTTTTCATTCCTGTGAAATAGACTGTGATACTTGTTGAATTTATGTCTTAAAAATTAATCCATTTTTACGATTGGTAGATTGAGATCAAAAATAAATATTTGTACTTGATTGGGAAGTTTTGAGCGTTTCTTATGATGTTAGTTTGCAGTTATGTATAAAACAAAAAGTAGAGAAATTATTCGCTTTACTGCGTGGTTTGCAAATTAATCCTCACGTTTGCGTTTTCTTTATATTAGTTTCCAATTATATATGAAATAAATAATAGTATTCCTTTCTACATGTTCCCATAAAAAACAGCAGGAGGGCGAATTTTAATTCCTTCCTATCAATATATTTTAAAACTAATTGTAAAAAGAAATTTATATGTTTATATACGCTAGCATGAAGAAAAGTATTCCATTGTCTATATTAAATCGCCTTTAGATGACATGATATATATTTGTTATTCTTAATACCGCTCGGCTTCTTTAAATGTTTTAGGTGTTATTGCTGATCATTTCATGTTTTTACTTGGATAAAAGTTTCATTCTTCATGCATTGAATAAGCTTAACACTTGTGTATTATTCATTTGGAATTATTAAAAGGTATTCTGCATAAAATTGTAAAATCTATATAAGCAATATTGATGTTATGAAATCTATGTGTAGTTTAAGTTAAGGTATGGTTTAAACAATTATTTAATGTAACATTAGGTTTTGAAAATTTAACTTGAGTTATTTAAAAGAGCTTTTTATTTTCAATACGTTATGTTGCTGGATATATTGTATTTTTTTATCCTCTCTTTGTTACAGTATTGCCTTTTCTGTTGCAAATCTCATTCTTAATTTTGTAGTTTGTAACTTATTTTACTATTTTCAAGCTTATAAATTTTCATTATTTTCTGTTTTTCAGGGAAACAGTTGTTCATAAGTTCGTGATCAGTTCAACAATTGAAGAAAATCTTCATGAAATACATAAGAACAATTTATCATCTGAGGCTGTTGGAAACCCTATGACAGTGAAAGATTTAAAGCATCTTTTTGATGAAAATTGAAAATATATTTCATGCATAGGTGTATTCATAGTCACTGTATATTGTTTTCTGTTATTTTATTAATTTTTCTGCCAAACATACGTGATATATTTTTTAATTCAATTATAGTTCTATCCAAAAGGTCCAATTTCTAAAAAAAAATTGAATTCAATTTTTTTTAAATTGGGAATTTTCATATTTTGTCTATTAACTGTTTTTAGCTAAATGAATATTGAATGTTTTAATTGTACGAGTTTTTAATTAAATTGCAAGATTGTCAATATTATCATTATGTTTTTTCAGAAGAGGTCATATAACAAAGCTTTGTTAATTTAATTTTAAAAAGTAATTAAAAGTTCAAATAAGATTTTTATTTTTTTTAAATAACTACTGGCAGTATTTTAATACATTTAGTTTGACCAAATCATTTTTTGATTCAAGCAAATCATTCCAACACTTCTGTCCACTCATAAGAATCGAATAATGTCTTTTAAAAACCATGTTTATCTTTTTTTATTTCGTCTGTCAGAATTGTTATTTCTGTTGAGAAAGCGATTGAAGTATTGCCGATTTATTCAGTTGAAAAGTTGAAAAGATGTGTTATGATTAACATCACTTCTAAACACTAAATTTTGTTAGTCTGAATTAGAGCAATTTTGTAGCAAACCTAATTTATTCATTTAAATTTTTCAATTTTTATTAACACTAATATTTTAGAATATATATATATATATATATGCTCTTTACAGAAATATTTTATAAGTAATGCATATGCGGTTTTTTTTTCCCTTATTCCTTGAAATATATTTGTAAATTATTGCAACATTTTATTTATAAATTTTTATTTATAAAATTTTTAATGCTGAAACCACACACTTTTAAACATACTTTTTATATTATGGGATATTGTAATATATGAATATATTATATTAATTAAGTTCAATTTTATATTTTATTAAAGTGCTCCTGCATAAAGGTAACATGTCCTTGCATTAAAATAGTTGTGTTTATAGTTAAAATGTTTATTAAGTTTTATTTGATAGCATTCATTCTTATAATAGATATATAATTTTGGTCCTTAATGTTCCTTACTCATAAAACGTTTCTGTATGGAGAAAGAGAATGAATATGCAGTTTTCCCATAAATTATTTTCAATTTTCTAATTGCATAATCAGTTTTAAAATTACATGATTAATTTAGATAATATCTATGAATTTAAAGCACGATTCTCGTTTTCAAAATCTTTGTGGATAAATTTATTAATTTCTTTAATTTCTTATGTCATTTATCAGCTAATATATACAATGCTTTTATTGTAAAAAATGTAGCAATTCTTTTTAAATGACACTTGAAAAAGATTGACTTTGTGATTGCTGTAGAAACCTCTGAAAGTTCTCCGTCGATTTTTGATTGCTGATTCAGTGTGGTTTTACTATGGATTCTACTACAACATTCTGTTGTTAACATACCTATGTCATGTTACCTTAATGAAATCCATCCTGCCAAACCTAATACAAAGGAAGTTAATTTCATGATTTTGAGCACTTTCTTTTTGCCTCTATCATCCCATTTATGGATGATCGAATAATTAAAGTTATGGAGTTGTGAAACTTCCTGCCTTTATCGATTTGGTTTTGTAACTACTAAGTTTCTTTATATTCCTCCAATAATTTAAAAACGCCTATAGTTAGCTTTTCACCATTTTTTTTTTTCTAATGCCATTATGACTAAATCTTTGTTTATGCAATAGTAATTTTTTTTGTACATTTTTTGTAGACAACCCATTCATCTCTTTTGTGCAATTTCTTTCATTTTTTTCAGCTTGATAAATCACAAAACAGAATAATAATAATAATAATAAACTTGAGAGCAATCACAAAAAATGGAATCCTTTAAATATTTCTAAAGTACCTAAGTTAAATCAAAACAATGTGTCATCTTGTTGAAATGTACAGAAGATAATTTATTTAAATGGTTAAATTCAGCATGCTTATATAATTTTATTTTTTTTAAGTGTCTTATTATTCCTGAACGTATTAAGTTATAATTTATTTAGTCATTCTGTATATATTCGGTATTATTTTGCATTATTCATAATTTTTTTAAAGAATCAACTGTCTTTCAAATTATATCATTCATTGACATATGAATGTGAATTTTGAATCACTTTTGGGACTATGCAGTGTAATTTTTGCGAAATGTTTCGCAGGGATTTTAATACATTTGGTATTGTACAGTAAATGAACCTTTGAAAATCATTTAATGTACATTGTTATCATTTTTTTTAAGAAGAAGAATCGATTGTCTTTGATGTAAGATCGTTCATTGATATATGAATGTAAATCTTGAATCACTTTTGGGACTATGCAATGTAATTTTTGCGAAATGTTTCGCAGGGATTTTAATACATTTGGTATTGTACAGTAAATGAACCTTTGAAAATCATTTAATGTACATTGTTATCATTTTTTTAAGAAGAAGAAGAAGAATCGATTGTCTTTGATGTAAGATCGTTCATTGATATATGAATGTAAATCTTGAATCACTTTTGGGACTATGCAATGTAATTTTTGCGAAATGTTTCGCAGGGATTTTAATACATTTGGTATTGTACAGTAAATGAACCTTTGAAAATCATTTAATGTACATTGTTATCATTTTTTTTTAAGAAGAAGAAGAAGAATCGATTGTCTTTGATGTAAGATCGTTCATTGATATATGAATGTAAATCTTGAATCACTTTTGGGACTATGCAATGTAATTTTTGCGAAATGTTTCGCACACATTTTAATACATTTGGTATTGTACAGTAAATGAACCTTTCAAGATCATTTAACGTACATTGTTATCATTTTTTTTTTTGAAGAAGAAGAAGAATCGATTGTCTTTGATGTAAGATCATTCACTGATATATGAATGTAAATCTTGAATCACTTTTGGGACTATGCAATGTAATTTTTGCGAAATGTTTCGCAAGTATTTTAATACATTTGGTATTGTACAGTAAATGAACCTTTCAAGATCATTTAACGTACATTGTTATCATTTTTTTGAAGAAGAGGAATCGATTGTCTTTGATGTAAGATCATTCATTGATATATGAATGTAAATCTTGAATCACTTTTGGGACTATGCAATGTAATTTTTCGAAATGTTTCGCAGGGATTTTAATACATTTGGTATTGTACAGTAAATGAACCTTTTAAGATCATTTAACGTACATTGTTATCATTTTTTTGAAGAAGAAGAATCGATTGTCTTTGATGTAAGATCGTTCATTGATATATGAATGTAAATCTTGAATCACTTTTGGGACTATGCAATGTAATTTTTGCGAAATGTTTCGCAGGGATTTTAATACATTTGGTATTGTACAGTAAATGAACCTTTGAAAATCATTTAATGTACATTGTTATCATTTTTTTTAAGAAGAAGAAGAAGAAGAATCGATTGTCTTTGATGTAAGATCGTTCATTGATATATGAATGTAAATCTTGAATCACTTTTGGGACTATGCAATGTAATTTTTGCGAAAGGTTTCGCAAGGATTTTAATACATTTGGTATTGTACAGTAAATGAACCTTTCAAGATCATTTAATGTACATTGTTATCATTTTTTTGAAGAAGAGGAATCGATTGTCTTTGATGTAAGATCGTTCATTGATATATGAATGTAAATCTTGAATCACTTTTGGGACTATGCAATGTAATTTTTGCGAAATGTTTCGCAGGGATTTTAATACATTTGGTATTGTACAGTAAATGAACCTTTGAAAATCATTTAATGTACATTGTTATCATTTTTTTTAAGAAGAAGAAGAAGAATCGATTGTCTTTGATGTAAGATCGTTCATTGATATATGAATGTAAATCTTGAATCACTTTTGGGACTATGCAATGTAATTTTTGCGAAATGTTTCGCACACATTTTAATACATTTGGTATTGTACAGTAAATGAACCTTTCAAGATCATTTAACGTACATTGTTATCATTTTTTTGAAGAAGAAGAATCGATTGTCTTTGATGTAAGATCGTTCATTGATATATGAATGTAAATCTTGAATCACTTTTGGGACTATGCAATGTAATTTTTGCGAAGTTTTTCCGCTGAGATTTTAATACTTTTGGTATTGTACATTAAATAAACCTTTGAAAATAAAATATTTAATGTTTTTAAAAGAATGTTAAGTTGTGTTATTATGTTCATTTTATTAATTTACAAATGCTTATATTTGGTGTGGGAAAACAATTGAAATTCATTTAAGATTTCGGTTTTAATAAGGCAGCAGTCAAAAAACTTAGTTTATAAGAATTCTGCAAAAATTTTAATTAAATGGTAGATTTTATTGTTAATGACAACAGAAATAACTATTTTTGATTATCCAGTTACATCTCATGATTTACTTATGACATATATTTTAACGCATTTAAATATTAATATAAAAAGTTAAGAAAAACATTTTAATGTTAAAAAAAAATGATCTAGAAGCACTTAATAAGGTTTTTAAATTTTTGAAAGCTTTTCATTCTATGCTAAAACAATAAAATAGTTTTTCTTCATACAAAGTGCAATATTCTATCCCAAATATTTAAAAACGTTCTTTGACAGTGCTTCCATTTTTATTATGGTGTAAAAACATTTTGGATGAAAATATGTAAAAAATTACTTTAAATGTTGATGAATCACAGAAAATTTTTTACAAAAATAAGTAGCTGAAATATTTAATTTTGTGAGTTGGAATGCGATTTATTTTAGCAGTGCAAATTTGTGGAAAAGATCTTAAATGTTTTTTCAAGATAGAATATGTTGACAATTTCCACCATTAATACTGCTACCTCTCTCCAAATTATATGACGAAGATAAAAAGTGCACAGAGAAAAATTTGACAAGTGTAATAAGATCCAATAACGAATTATTCATCTGAAAAAAAACTTTTTTAAATATACTACTCATAGTTTTTTAAAAAGGGAAATAAAAATATTCCTAATTTTTTTTGTTCCATTAAATAAATAGTTTATGCCCATAGTAACCGTAAGAGTTCGATTTATAAACAAAATTACAAAGAGCCGTTATCTAATATAAAATATCCTGGTGATTCTTTGGAGTATTTATAAATTAGCACGAGGTTATAGGTGTTCCGTCAAATATGAAAACGTCAAATGGATTTATAATTAATTATAGCGAAATGTGCAGAATCCTAAACAGCAATAGAATATTTCTATGAGTTTAGATTACAAATTGCAATAGCTCGACGAACAGCAGATATTTTGGGGATTTACAATATCTCCTTTATAAAAATTTAAGGAGTGTAACATGAAAGGAAAATTTTATTTCATCAAGAAATGTTTTAATATATAACAGAAGGAAAACTATAATTAGATGTTCAATAAAATTTTGATTATGCATTCCTCATTACTTTTGATGAATATGCTACTATTTTTTTAATAATCTGAAATGACTCTTAAGAAATTGAGTTCCAGTTTTAAATTCCGATTTCATCTGAAAATTGCAACTTCATTTTGTAATATAAATCAAGTACAGAGTGATTTTTCATGAAAATATGTGGCATCAAAAATAATTTTGGGAAAGTATAATTTAATGTTTGCTTTTTCATTAAAACATTTTAAAGAGTACTCGAATTTATACTATTACAAAGAAAGTTATCGTGAAAGCCTTAGAAAGGAGAAGAATGTTTGTAACATAACTTCAAGAAAATCAATTTCTATGTCATGACACCAACCTCCCCTTAACTGTACCAGCCTCCTGACCAAAAGAAGTAACGGGAAGAAGGAATTGTGCTGTAGACGAGTGGGAAACGGCAGTGAGTGTTACTTGGTACAAGTTCGACGAGGGTCTCCGAGATATAAGATTTTGAATGAATATTAATTGTGAATGTGTATATAGTCATTAGTTACTCGAAAGAATTCTATAAAATCTTGTTTTTAAAAAAGAATAAGGCTTACGACACCCTGCTTAAAGGACATCATTATAAAAAAAAGTATTTTAAAGAAACCGACAAAGAATTTGCGGAATGATACACGCATCCGTTAAAGCCCATAAAGAGTTTTTAAGAAAATTAAATGTTTATAACTGTATATAAAGATTCATCAAATGGTTTCGTATTTGGAAGAGGAGAGAAATTCAGTATTTTTTGCTGTGATGACCTAGATTATATTCGGAGAACAGCCAACGAAACGACAAAAATAAGACAGGGGCAATTGTAATGCTCGGATGTACTGCTATCACCTTTCGAAAAAACAAAACACATTATTGCTGAAAATATTTTTTTTTATTCAAAGATATAAAAAAAATTATAGACCATAATATAAATTATGTCTTCTACATTTTTTTTTTTCTCCTCTCTCTTTTAACTCTTTGAGCGGTGAAAATTTTCACCTCACCAAAACTATCAAATAAATAAGAAAATGTAGGAGCAACCTGAAGCAAAATACTTATAAAAATATTCAATTTAAAATGGTTATTGAAAAACTTAGAATGAAGTAAGATAAGCTAAGATGATTTGCGAGTATATTTAGCTTGCAAGTATTGAAAGTTTTCACAGCATTTGGAATAGCTACAATTAAATATGCTCTAAATTACATTAACTTGACCTTAGTCACAGGATGAATATAACAATGCATATTATACAGCAGCAGCAGTTTATGTTCATCTTTGTTTGAACTGCAAAATATGCAATGGATTCCAAAATTGAATTGGTTTTACAAACCTGCCTTATATCACACGAAACTATTGCTCTTCGTTCCTTCCCTAATTTTTATGAAACAAGATGTAATCAAAATGATGTGCTCACGCTGGTATGGTACTGAAGTTTATGTAGGGGGTGTCGGCTCAGGTGTCTTTCTCGTTATCTGGCTGTGGTTCAAAATTGCTAGATCTGTCCCAAAATATCAATTTTTCTTCAAAATGGGCATTTATGCAACTAGGCTAAGGAGCCTAAATGAAGAAAAACAGTCATTCAAATTAGAAGATAAAAATGTTATAATAATTTCCTCAATATCATATCAAATCAAATTTCATTACAAAGTCAATATTTTTAGTTTTTCTACAAGTTTTGTTAACTGAAAAAATTTATTTATTAAAATCAATAAAGATATCTAAAATATTTCTATTCTTTATAACGCTTAGGCTCTGATTCCTTTCGAATTAGTTTCTAGTTCAATATATTATACTAACAGTGTAGTATTTTTTCCCATAAAAAGTTTTCAGAATTTTCTTTATGTTAACAAAATTCTAAAAAAAAAATTTCGAAGTTAAAAGAAAGCTTGAATTACATAATTAACAATTCAGTGGCAACTTGAATTAATTCATTAGTAAAATTCATAAAATAAAGTAAATGCCAGAATTACAGATTTATTTTCTCACATAATTAATAAGAATTGGCTGTATAATCCAGCAAATACAAAATGTAGCAAAAATTTGTTTTTTTCTCATCACATTTATGATGGATATTTATTAGAAAACAAAATATGAATATGTATACATGGTACAGGAATTTGAGAACTAAACTTTTATTATTAAATTGCATGCATTATAATTATTCCACTGAATGAAAGATTGAATTGAAATTGCACTCTTCTTTTTACTTGCAATTTCGTAAATAATGATATATAAGTGAATTTCTTCTGGCAATTCTTTCTCCATTGCAATTAAGCTTAAACAAAGATTGTTTGTTATAACAAAGTTATTCGTTGTCATTCAACTAAAAGCACGAGCCCCATACCGAGCCTGCACCTTCAGGGTGGCCGCGATCGCTTTTTATCATATTGGTTTCTTCAAAATCAAAAGAATTTATTATTGTCTATATAATTCCATCTGGTAATTGTGAACTGGAAGAATTCAATTGTCCAATGGATCATTATGATCTATTTTCCTGATTTTATTAATTTTTATTTTGTGCAGATAATTACTTCAAGTCACCTAAAGAAATTGTGTTACTTATATCAACTGACTCAGAATTAACTATTTCATTATTGCATGTATTACATGAGGTTTGGGGTCCATTCAAAGAACTTCGCGCATCTCTGTTGAAATTCGATTCTTGATGTGACAACATATGTTTGTTAAAATTATGAACATTTTCAAAAGTTAAAGAGCAAGAAATGGATACTGCTATAAGAATCTCAAACTTTGATGCAGCTTTCAAAAAAGATTCCAGTTCTTCTTCAGATTTAATTGCATACTTATGAAATTGAGTGTTCAGAAATGACAAAAACTATCTTTCACAGAAAGTACATTTTCAAATTCTACTAAATCTAGTTGTTTTGGCTCAATTATTACACCTTTCTGATGTTCGAAAAGCTCATACGAATCAGAAAATATTGTATAACAAATTTAGCTCTGATCAAAAGCTTTCAATAGACTCGACAAAAGATTTCAAAAATCTCATTTTTAATTTGAGAATTTAAGTAAAGATTTTCTCGAAGAACCCTAAACGAATAACTGAAAGAAGGTAATATAATTTTAGTAATGGTTTGATAAAATAATTTTCGAGCACCAAAAGGTTGCTTTGAATCAAAAGATTTTCCAGTTGAATAACTCTTTTGAAAAATGAAATGCGTAAGTTTTGTATGACCGCCAGAACGGACCTGAATAGTGAAACACTCTAAAAATATTTATTCGGGTGTGATGATTACGTATAATGTCATCTATACTCTCTTGACCTGACTTTATTGTTTTTCCAGGATGAAATCTAAAAATATCAAGTACATGAAGCAAATAAAAATAAAAATAGCAGTATTACGGGATCTTCGATGACTCATACACTTCAGACGTACGCTGTTTATGCCAGGGTAAGCCTGCAGTGTTAAACAATGTGATGTGGAATTTACAGTTCAGAGTCCAGATGTTCATTGTGACTACAAGAGAGATGAATTGGCCAAATAGCAGATCCATTATTCCGCTTTTCATGACGTCTCAATTTTAGAAATCGGAAACAAATAATCTTTTTTATGTGCTTTTATTCTTAACTCTAATACGCACTGAGTCTCTTTTGGAGATAGCTTGATGATATTTGACTAGTTTGTAATTAACATTTCCTCCGTATTTTACACCGTTTTTGATGCAGAAACGCTAACTCCGAATTTGTTAGATTGGAGTGTAAATGGCTTTATCACATCACACCTTTCCACTTTCTTTTTCTTTACTAGAACCATATAGGAACAGCAAACTGGTATTCCAGGTTGTTATTCCAGGCAAGCAATGGAACAGCACTCGATTTTTTTTTTTTTTAATTGTGATTCGCATACTCTCTCACCTCGCATGAAACTTTATTTCAGGGAGTACTAAGATTGAAATTGCAAATAGACAAATAATTAAATATAAAACATTTTTTAATTAATATGATTTACATATTACAGGCTAATAGCCTTCAACGGCCACTTCATCAAATTAATTATTTTAATTTGGAATTTAATTTTAATTAATTGAATTTTTGCAATGCTGTAAACATTATTTGCTTCCATAAACCAAGAAATTAATTAAAAAAAATTATGAAAAAAGAAATAAAAACTGAAAAAAAATGTGTATTTACATTTGAAATGAATTTTGTTATATAAACAAAAGGAAAACAAGCCGAATAATTTGCTGCTAATAAAGATAATGATGTAGGCACTTGCATTTAACTATTAAAAAAGGGTAAGCACAATGACTTTTTAAAAAGTGCATTTACTTAAGATTATTTATAATTTCGGACAAACATACATCTAATTTAAATTAAAATAATCGCACACTAGCTAAATAATTATAAATCATGTATTTAAGTTAATTTTAATACATATTGAATTACAAATTAATTGTTGCTGTGAAACTAAGCAAAATTATAACTTTATAAAATGTACTGCTAAATAACTTAGAAAAATTCATCACAACTATCTAAATCATTCGTCTATATATCTAAAAAATGCGTCATATGCCAATATAATTCTGAAATATATATTATCACATACTAATAATAACAAGTACTAACTTGTAGCATCCACTGATGATAAAACATCTAAAAGGGTTAAATTCTTGGTCAAAAAATATGTCTGATATTATAAAAATTTTTAGACATTAAAACCACGCATGAATTTAACAATTATTACACTAACCTCATTTTCTGGGTGATTAGAAGCAGTGGTTGACTGGGTCTGAAAATATTGGTTGCTAAGCCACAATAGCAACCAACTCACACTCGAATGATGTCATTCAATTTTTGTAACGAATAGATAGAATTTTCAAGAATATGTGCATGAATTGAAACCAAAAGATATAATTTCTTTAATATTAAATTATTTTTATTTTGTAAATCAGTATTTTTCACACAAATACCTTATTATATATATTTAAAAAAAGACATATTTATTTTCGTGTGCTTTGGTATTCTATCAGGTGTTATTATTTCATATATTTTTATTTTCATTGAAACAGTCTTTATATCACATAGCAACAACATCTGATCTAATGTGAAAGCATAGCTTTTGTTATGACACAACTTATTAAAATTTTGCTTATTAGTACTGAAAAATAAGAAAAGCTTAATTGAATCGTTCTTGGCCATTACATAGTTAATATTTTATTAATACAAAGGTTAAAAACATTTTCATCTTGAATTACATCGGATATATCAAAACTGCTTAGATGAAAATAAATAAGCATTAAAAAGTTGAGATTATTCCAATTTATTCAAAAATTAAAGGTCTGTATAGATACTACTATTTACTGTGTACACGTTTTATATATATTATCATAAGTAAAAAAAAACTCAAAAACACAAGCATAATTTTTATGGCTGAAGCTGCAATAAGTTTTGATGCTTGTATAGTAAACTACTTGTATAATAAACTTTTATTTTGAGAACTTTTTTTTTTTTGTCAAACTCTTTGAGAATTTCTTTAATATTTTGAAAGAATGTTCTTAGTCAAATCTTAACAATTCAAAGATGAAGATGTGTATTGCATGCAATTCACTTCAGAAAGGAATTCAAACAAAAATCAACCGTACATTATCGTGTCATAATATAATATATAAACCATAAATAGACACATATTTTATTGCATAATAAATACAAATTAACGGAGTTTGAAGATAAACGATGAGAAACTCAACAAATGACCGTAAGTCATATATATATATATATATATATATATATATATATATATATATTTATATATTTAAAGTCTGTTCATATAGATGTTAAATCTTAAAAATGGATGTCAAATTTTTCTATAACAAATATTTATCTTTTTATTTTGATATATTCAATCAACCCAGGACATAAAAATCCACAGAAACACAAAATTGAAAATTTTGAGTGCAGGAACAAAGGCAAGCATAGTTGTTGGCATTACAGAAAAAAGTATCTCAAACATAATTAGTGCTATTAATCAAATCTAAATAAATATGAAGATCTCTTTTGCCATCGAGAGAATTAAAAGCTTATTATTATTAACTGGTTATCGTAATCACCGGGAGTATAATCCCTCACACATTTGGAGAAGAATGGATCCAAAATTCATTAAATTCTTGGCGAATATGAGATTTAAATATAAGATTTGGCGAATATGAGATTTAGAAATTTTTTAGATATAAAAATAAAGGGGTGGAATTTTTATTCTTGACCACATTTAGGTGGAATCTTCTCAAAATTGTTTGCCAATATATATTGCAATGCGACTGAGACTTACAAGATTTGATTCAAAACTTCTCACATGGTATCAATATCTAATATAAACTGGGATTTGATTGCAGCATTTTTTTAAATATTCGTGCAGAAAGAAAACTGTGAGTATTTTTATTTTGTCTTTGTTCACCAAATTCACTCTAGCAAAATTAATTTCTTGTAATTTGATCGGGAAAACTTTTAAGCCAACCTACACAAACTAGGGCTCCATATTGTCTTAAGTATAAGGGATCCACTTGCCATCGGGCCAGATAGCAATCTCCTTTATAATGGCAACCTGGCTATTAGAAACTACTATTTAATCGAGTTAAATCACATAAATGAATAAAATAAATGAAAAGGCACAAATAGCTTTATTCTTAAAAAAGGAGAATTGCTATTTCATTAAAAATGTTCGGCTAAGAATATCTATAACTTTAGTAATATCTTAAACAAATCATGCACACCTGATAAATATTACATGAAAAATCTTGTTCCTAAAAAAAATTACTTAAGAATAAAATTTAAAAAAATAGAGAGGCAGAGGAAGAAAACGAAATCCTAATATTCGTTAAGCATAAAGCACTTGCCCTTTTAGAGTTTAAAAGTAAAATTCTTGACTATAAAGGTTATCTGAGATATAAATGCCTTTTTCTAACATAAGAAAAACAACCGATTTCAAGATTTTACGAAACAATGAAATAGATTTCACTTAAGGTTCAACAATAAAATGACTATTCCAAATCACATCTCAGATTACTTTCAGAATTTGTTAAAATTATGGAAAGTTTACCTAACTAAATTTATATAATTGGAAAGATAAATTTTAAACTTTTATGATGATGTAAAAATTATCTTTATTCGATGATATTCAGATGTTAAAACCAAAAACACAAAACATTTGCTTACCTTTTAATTATTAAAATTTTAATTAAAGAGAAGAAAAATCTCTTCCAGGTACACATTCCGAAGTATATTTATACAAAATCTCGTATTTTCAAGTCAAACGCTCCTCAAGTGATGTTTCAAAGGAAAAACTGAACTAATTACCATTACTAATACTAAAACAATAGCTATTAGTATTAGTGATGGTAATTGCACAGTGCGTAGTGGTCTTTAAATATGGATCTGTCTTTCCTCCAAACATCATCTTAAGGACATGTAAATATATTAAAAATTCATAAAATTGCTTTAAATTTTTTTTAATGAAACTGTTCTGTTTTTACTGAACTTGCTTGGTAAATTTGATACATTGTTAGTTTAAGCCATTCTAAACGACTTAAATAAAAAAAATCAAGCAGCTTCTAGTTTGAAAATTTTGTACTTTACAAAAAAATAAAAACAAATATATATTATATTGATAAAGAATGTACAAAAAGTTGAGATAAAATGCATTTAAATCGTTCGATCCATTGGAATGGACTTTCTTTATACTTCCCAAAAATATAGAAGTATTCTTTCTCGTATTTTCCTCTTCCGATTGGAAATAGGAATGAACTTTTATTTCTAACTAGCCGCCTTTGGCGACCAGCCGGTTCGCCAATTTTGATAGTCATATAATTCACTCATAATATTATAAACGCCTTCAATCATAACGTTATATATATATATATATATATAATTTTCTGTTAGCTCCCGTAGAATTTATACTTTAAATTAAAGTGGAAAGGATTAATCTGCAATTAATATAATAATATTTTTTACTGAAACAAAGCATTTTTTATAATATGATTACTGAAAACAGAGTCACTGAGCGTTTAAACTTTATGGGTACTAAAGAACATCTTTCATAATTTATGTAATATCTCAAGAATTTGTCAACAAAATTTTCTCAGATTCATCATGAACAGATCGATTCATTAACAATGTTTAATTTTAAATACATCAAACACTAAGGAAATAAAATGAATCGTTTAAAATAATCGGTCGAAAACAGGTTTAAAAAAACTACTTAAAAAACGATGTACTTAAAACTATAAGCATATACAAAAAACATATAACTAATATAAATACAATTTAATTACAAAAGCATGCAACTAACCTAAAAATAATTTAAATCAAGAATCATCCGTTGATAATATTGTCAACAATCAGAACACAATGCGCATGCGTGAATTTTCAACGCCAGTTACGGTAACGCAAATGCATGAATTTTTCTACGCCAGTAGGGGTAACGCTATGTAGATTAGAAATTTTTATTTCCTTTATTCTGTGTTATTTTAATTCAAAAGTACTTCAGAATGAATCTGAAAGATCGATTAATTAACAATGTTTAATTTTAAATGCATAAAACATTAAGAAAATAAACGGAATCGTTTGAAATAATCGGCCGAAAAATCTTAACCCTAACTTCATTACTGTTGGGAGAAAAAAAACTGAAGCCTTACTCATTTGGCGGTGAGGAAAATGAAAAGATTTTTTGGCGGGAAAGTTAGTTTTTAATTAATAATTAAAATTCAAAAAAAGGGACCCCAGGTGCACATTCCCGACCTCTAAGGTATACATGTACCAAATTTGGTAGCTGTAGGTCAAATGGTCTTTTCTGTAGAGCGTCAACACACACACACACACACATTGTGCTTTATATAAGTATAGATGATTTGACACGAACATCAGATTTATTCGCTATATAATCAATAAGCATACAATACTGTAACATTTTATCTTCATGTATACACCGAGAAACCATAAGACACCAAGTAATGTTAATCGATATATTATTTTCCCTTTTCTATAAAATATCTAAGGATAGTCAAGTATCATCCTCCTCACCCAGCCAAAGAGACGCAAACCTTTGAAACCTTGAAGAACTTTTCCTTTCCGAAATGGGGATTTCTGTAGCATAAAACCATTAGCTATTTCATTTTGAGACATCTTGCTTGAGTGAATTGGTTTCTAGGTCGTAAAAAGAAATGTTCCCTATATGTTGTTGTTTCTTATGGCACTTGCTATGGACAAGCCCGCTGTAACGAAGACAGCGATTTTGCCGGTGTGGGGAGCGTCTCTTGTTTGTTTAGTAGCGCCAACTAGGGTCAAGTGTACGACTTTGCTACTCACGCATCACTCATTCCCTTACACAAACCCTTTTTACAGGAGGACACATTCACGCATCACACAGATAGAACAAAGGAAGAACAACCATGCCCAAACCGGAACTCGAACCCAGGACGCCCAGATGACGGGGAAGATGCGCTACCCCTATGCCAGGACGCCGGCTTCCCACCCTTGATCGGAATAATTTTAATAGTTATGAATTTGAAAACGGAAGTTTTCCTGATATCAAATTTTCATATATGTCTTCCCCCCCTCCCCATTAAATAGAATTACTCCAATCTTTAATAAGTTTGCTCCCCCCCCCAATAATGGCTCTCAGAAGAAGTGCTCTGCCTGCCCCACCTTAGTTACTTAGAAAGGCACTTAGCCCCACTTAAAAAGGCATAAAAAATTAAAACAAATTACAAATTCGTATTCTGAACAGAAATACAAATTTAAAAAAAAACGTTTTGAATGCATTGAATTTTTATTTCAAAGAACACAGACATTTCCTTATCTACTTAATCTACAGAAAATTCTAGTTATATAAAATACATTGATTTCAAGTTAAAATTTTGAATAATGAGTACAGAAATGAATTTATAACAATTCATTAGCTAGATTTTCTTTCGAAGATGGGAATTATTATGATTTTAACGCATGGCTTGTCTACCAAATCGAACAGGGCGCGCTCTCACCTCGATTATTATTTTGCTTAAAGCTTAAAATGTCGAATGAGGTATTTAAAGGATTTTTAACGTTTGCTACTAATATTTGGCATTCCAAAAATCCATCTACTAACCTGTGCATTTGGGCATAGAAAATACATTTAGCACTATATCAATCAAGTTGTCGAATGAAACAAAGAGATTACAATTTAATTGAATGCTTGAATTAAATGTAGAAATAATATTCTTTGGAAACACATAAAACTTAGTTTAGTTGGTTGAAGTGAGTGGGAAGTCTTGCCGACTTTGGATTGCCATAAACCGTTTGCGCGGCTCTTTCGATCCTGGAATCCTCCAGTCCAACCTTACTACCAGTCCATTGCCGCCCACATTCTGTGCAGCATAGCAAAATCTAAAATTTAAATATATATATATATATATATATATATATATATATATATATATATATATATATATATATATATTTGCCTTTTTAAAAATTTATATTAATACTGAATTCTTGCAAATTTAACGAAGCAATTTATGAATGAAGCTGAAGATGTGATTTTTGAATGAAATTAAATTGTGAGATCCTTTTTATATGCGAATTTTCAGCTGAAGATTAAAAAAAAAAAATCACTGAGGGGTAAAAAGAAAGAAAGCTAAAACAGGAAATGCGCTTCAAATTTGTTTATTTTTATTTTCTCTTAGACCAAGTATAGCGGAAGTATTGCAATTGTCCAAAATTTGAACTCAAAATTTTGACGAATCTCAACGTTTCAGACTGTCTGAGTTCGAAAAATACGTTTTTGGCATTATGTTTGTCCACTTTTCTGTGAACACGATAACTCAAAACTATTTTGAGCTACACGGATGAAATTTGGTATATGGACTTACGACCAAAGTTGTAGACTTTTATCAAATATTGAGCACAATCCATTCCCAGGAAGTCAGTCTGTTGGATTGTTTGAATACAAGTGAACTCGATAATTGCAAAAAGAAGAGAACTAGATAAATAAAATTTTCGGTTCAGAGATTTAATATCTTTATTACAAAAACACCTATAAAAGTTTGAGTCAAATCTAACAAAAGATTGAAAATCTATCGGTTTGTTCTTTCAGAGGCATGCAAACACGATAACTTAAAAACGCGATGACTTAAATATATTAAATATGGTATGTGATTTTGTGACAACAATTGTACTTCCATTTCAAATTTTGCTTTCATTCGGTCTGCAAAAAGGGGTTTAAAATACATATCAGCATGATAGACTCAGTAGATTCACGCCAAGGATCTGCATTTCTCAACTATTGTTCGCTAATGGCGTGAAAAGTATTTGCGGTCTTATCCCATGATTCATAATTTTATGCAAGGAAGGGGGGAGGAGAGGGGGATAAGATCTTAGTTGGAGAGCTTGCTAGAAAGTTTCTGGGAGACCACTTCTACTATACCACGATTTGAGAAAAATCTGTCAATAATAAAAATTTGTTTCAAAGCTATTTGTCACGCTAATTCGATTTATTTGTATCTTGCTCTTAAATTAGTATTCAATAGATTAAAGAAAAGTATTCAATAAAATAATTTTATTAGAAACGCATGCTTCACTATTAGTTATTTTTTAAATTTAAACATTACTTTAAGAAAAATTATCTTAAAAAAACTAAATTTTTAAAAATTTAGTTTAAACTAAATTTTCTAAAAATTTTTAATTTAAAAAATTACTGAGAGAAAATTTCATCAAGTGACATTTGCTAACTTCTTTAAGCGAATGATCAGTTCCAAAGTTATCTTAGAAGTGTATTCCTGAAAGTTTTTCCAATAGTGATTACCTTTGTAATGGGGGAAAAAATTATGTTATCTTTTCGAAGTAAAAAATATCTTGCTTCTAAAAAAGAAAAGAAAGTGAAGCATTAATTTCAAACCAATATGAAATTCAGTTTAAAATATTTGTGTATCAAATTTTAATGAAATGTTTCAGCTGAAAACGATTTTTTAAATAAATTATTTGGTTAAAAATATCGAAGAATTGGAGAGATGAAGATTTTATATTTTTCGCAATATTTTTCCACCATTATCCATTTTAGCCTCAGATTTGGAGCAATTCTGAAAAAGAGACGAAACGCAAACGCTTTTGATTTCTTAAGGAATTCCGCTTCATTTTGCTTGCAAACTATAATAAAGCTTTAATTGCCTCCTCATCTAAGCATTATCCGCTTTGTCCACCAGAATCCTTCTACTCTGGCCCCCTGTGGTTCTATTGACCCTGAGCTTCATTAGTTCTTCTCTTTCAGGGAAGAAAAAAGATTGTCCGGAAGGAAATATCGCCAACGCCTCTCCTTGCACAGTAACAAAAATCAACATGTCAAAAAGAAAGAACAAGAATATGTAAGTTAGTTAGTGGACTTATATGTTGGGCAACATGGGCGGGTCACGCTTGAGATAGTGCGAGATGTGGTGAAAGGAAAAGTGTCCTTCTAGGAAATCATTGTTCTTCGTCATACTGACCTCCGGCCTTGGCACCTGGATTCTTGAGCGGCTACTCCGTTTCCTCAGTTATGTTCAAGATGGCAGTGATGCACTTACTAGGACTTCTTCTCTTGGCTTGTAATGCGTACACGCAACAGGTGGATAGAGAAAGAGAGGTTACATCAAGTCAGCAGATTGATGCTGGTAAGATAAGTTTTTAGTCAATGTAATTATTAAACTTTAGTAGTATGTTTCTGCAGAGGATTGAGAACATTTATGAAAAATTGAGTTTTTATGATAAAAAAAAAGCTTAGTATTAAATAACAATAATAAATGATTGCTGATTTCATATACTGGAAACTATTTAAGTGTTACATTTTTAATTATTGGATGGCGTTGTTTCTGTACTCTAGACAAAAATGTGGGTATGCTGAGGTAGATATATGGATGAAAGGCTAAAATTGTAAATGACCCTGCAAATGAAAAAAAAGGAGAAACTGGTATAGGAAAAAAATGTTGGTTTTAAAAATAAAAATGAAAGGATAAAAAAAATAATCTTAAATGATAAACAAACAAATATTAGAATGAATAAAATTTAGATGCAAATAAAAAGTTTTGAATAAATATATTTAGGATAATGAGTAAGATTGAAATTTAGATGAGAAATATTGAGATATCAGGGTTTTACTTTCTGTAGAATTTATATAAATGAATTATAAAATAAATATAATGCCAACTATTCTCTGCAAGATTTTGTTTACCTAAATAAAATTAAACAAAAAATGCAATGGATTAATATTACATTAACTTTTATAACATTACATTAAAATTTTGATGTTTCAAATATTAATGTTCATTAGATAAATTTATTAAGCTTAGAAATAATAATGGCCATAAGTGAAAAGGAGTATTATTAACCATTTCTGTAATTGCAAAGATTTTACTAAAAACTGTTAAAAATTAAGTCCATAAATTTTTCTAAATACATAGGACTTAACATTAGATGGGAGTCTTCGGAGATGATAGATAAAGTGACTAGAAAGTTAGTCAGTTAAAATTGTACAAATTTCTTATTTTGTTTTAATAGGTAGTTGTGGGAATATTGCCTGTAATAGCAATTTTTTTAGCAATTCTTTCGTTTTACAGAATAATTGCTTTTAAATATTTATTTAGTTAAATTAAAAATATAAGAATAAAATGATTTTTTTAAAGATATTTTTCGGTAAATTTTATTCGTTAACATTTATCAAATGTAGTTGTAATTTTAATTCAAATAACACCTTTTCTCATCGATATTAGCATATGAAATTTCTTACTTCTTTACCAGATTTCTGGTTTCAATTAACCATAAATTATCATCTCGGATATTTTAATCATAGTTCACTTCTACAATTTCGAATTACCTAGAAACTTAATTATTAATGCAAAACACTTTTTTCAGTGGAAATCTCTTCCAAACATCATTGGAAAAAATATATTTAGTTCTTCGAAAGATAAGAACCAAGCATATTTCATACCTGGTTCTGTTTATTAATTAAATCAAGAAAAACTTTCCACAGATATATTTTCTGATAAAAAAGAAGTCATAACTTTTAGGAATCTAAAATTATTCTGTACTTCAAACTGCTCTAATCTTCGATTATTATTCTGCAAATATCATACTTCATGAAATAATGCCATGTGTGTCTCCAAGGTCGTAGTTTTATTCTATTTCAACCGAGTTGGAATTGTGAAATGTGTTTAAACTCGAACTAGACTGTCCGTCCCCAAAGGAGTCTTTCAAATATTTAGTTTTGCTTATGTTTGATTGCTTAAAAAAATAAATATACTCCTGTCTCTCGACAATTGATGAGAATTCTCTCGTGTTCTTCCTTTGTTTGCCTTGTACTGTCACTTTATATAGCTTTTGGCATGGTATTCTTTTTGGCATTAAACTTCTTTCTGAACAGATGATCCTACTTTTAAGAATTCATTGAGAGCATTTTTTATCTCACATTTTAAAATATGAAACGCTCTGAAACTGATATTCCTTTGCAAATTTTCTGTTTTTCAAAATAGTCACGGGAATGGATTATTCTCATTTTCCTGTTTCTTGAAAAGGATAATTTTTTTCGCTTGATTATTCAATAATTAAAAAACCGCATGAAAAGAAAAGTGATAACTGCGTTAACTTTCGGATAGTTTATTTTACCAATTAGTAGCTATTCTAGAGCAATAGGAATTTTTCTATTTACTGTACATCTAAATAAATATTAATAACTACACTAACAAAACACTTAAGGTCTGTGCAAGAATATAACTCAAAACATTTATCTGTAAGAATATAAAAATCAAAAATATCGCCTTTTAAATATATATATATATATATATATATATATATATATATATATATATATATATATATATTCGTTTCTGACTCTTTATTTTTCCATCAACATCTCGAAAAATCTAATACTATTTTTTCATTTTAATATTATATTCCAAGTTAGGTTCTTGAAATTATTTTTATTTGATTCCAGTTGCATTTAAAATTAGAAAATTAGACAGGCTCCTTGGATTATTTTTGCACAATAAAGCAGTAAAACGTGTTTTCTTTTCTAATTTGTTGATGAAATATTAATTAGTCCCAACCCAAAAGTCCCAACAAGAAAGTTTTAATGCCCAAGTGATGGTTCCATCTTTACCAGTGTTTAACTTTATGGGGTTATAGTTTATTAACTTTACCAGCGTTTAAACTTATGAGGTTATAGTCTATCACAATGTATAACATGCAATCATTCTATAGGATGTCCAAATTAAATATAGAATATGTGTTTTTATATATTTCAGACACATTCCTTAGGCAAAAATACCATGACATTTTATTGAAGGTATTTTTTTTTTTGTCAAAATATAAATAGAAAGCTTTTACTGAAATTTGAATTTCGAAATATAAATTAATTCGAATTTTAATTAATTAACTAATTAAAATAAATAAAAAATAAAATAAAATAGATAATAAATGAGATTATTTCTACAGAATGGAAGAAAGATCAACTTCTTGTGGAAGTATTTGTACCTCAATGATAAGTAGAAATATAACCATATGTATGGCGCAGTTTGGCCAAGATAGGCTCTTGTGCCATTAAACTTCATAAACCCAAACCCATAAGCAGAAATGGCATTTTATATTGCAATCAAATTACCCTGTCGATGCAAAAGTACTTTACATTTCGTTACTTGATTTTGCATATATGCTTCACTTAACTCAGGAATGCATACGGAACGAATGTAAAATATTCATATAATGCAGATACCTCATATTTTAGAACATACAAAGCTTACTTTAAGATAGATCATATCATTTGGTTATCTTTGAAATTTATACGAGCAAATACAATTCAATATTCTTAGTTCTTAAAATTATTTCAAGTTTATTACCTTGCTTTTAAATAATATTTTATAATTTTTGTTTTCAGAGAAAGATGGTCTTTTGACGCGGTGCTATGACAAATGGGGTTGTCTTTCGATAGGCGATCCCTTTTTTTCATCCTTGAGACCCATCAGTTTATTTCCCATTCATCCTGATACATTAGATCCACAATTTCTTCTCGTAACCAGATCTGCTCCTGATGTTTTCCAGAAAATTCGCACAGGGAATAACTCTAGTTTTTCCCAATCATTTTTTGATCCTTTACGGCCAATCAAGATCATTCTTCACGGTTTTCGTGAAAGTGGGAATCAAGACTGGATTAAGGTAGATAAATATTTCTTTATTCCTTTTTATTCCTTTCCTCGGTTAGTGCTCAGTATTTGCTTTAATGCCTTAATAAGATTTAGTTTATAAGTATCACTAGGTGGAATAAGTTAAAGATAATAATCCTATGCGCTTAGCATAGTTTCCGTCAAAATGCCAAAACTTTGTATTTTTGGTTACACATACACTTTATAAAACACAAAATATATCATATTTCATTAAAAGTTTAAGATTCAAAACATATGGGAAGATATTAATGAATAGAAATGGTTGCTTATCGCAAATAAGTTAGTGTGAAGAATGCGAATGTTATAAAATGTAATGACACAAAATTTCAGATTTTTGGGACAAAAAAGAGTAAATGAAGAAGGCAGTTATTCACATTTCCTACTGTATTTTTCACAAAACGGAGAATAGACAGGAATATTTTACTATGGTTTGCAACATTTTTAGAGTATTTTTGATCAAAAAGGATTTAGTAATTTATTTTTATATAAAAATTGTCTGCAATTTGCACAAATTGTTTTATAAAATAAACGCATAAATAAACAATTCAGCGCAAAAAAATTGCTGAAAATGCAAGATTGATTCTAGAATTCAGCATCATAGTGCAGCTAGATAAACAAGATTAAAAAGATGAGTCATTTCTAAGGTAAATGATGGAAAGACCGTCGGAGATTTCCTGCTTACTTTTTCAACCTTTTTATTTTAATTTATCAATCTTACATCTATTCATAAGGATATATTTAATGCTGCATTTTTCAAGAAACATTGTGCCCAATGGGTGAATCAGAATGTTTGAATAGATTCTTCCATTGTATTATCTTATCAGTTGAATCTTGACTAATATTTCTCATTCTTTGTGTGAATAAGGATTGTAAATGATAGCTTTCATTAGAAACTTAATTTTATACATTTTTCTATAGTTTGGATATTTTGAAACTAATTCGATTTTATTCATTTAACAAATAATATATATATATATATATATATATATATATATATATATATATATATATATATATATATATTAAAAAAATGTATATATAAATATATAAATAAAAATGTATATATATATATATATATATATATATATATATATATATATATATATATATATATATATATATATATATTTTATGACCAAGATTCATGAGGATGTTCGTTCAAGCATTTTATAATATACATTTTTATTTTATATAATTATTTTGCTGATGGCAATTTTAAATTCTTTCTTAAAATGAAATCGTTAAGTGTTTTAGACAGAATACCTTGCATTCTTGTATTTTGTCAGCAGATAGTTAAATACTGCGAAAACATTTGAATCTGAAATTTGCCATTTAGTTTTGGGATCATTTATGAATCTAAAATTAAATGTTATCAAAATCTGCGAATTTGGTGCTACATGGTATCATTAAAAAAATTTTACTTTTAAAAATAAAAAAATAATAATAGTAATGTACCTTAACATTCAAATAATTGAAAAAGCTATCAGTGACCACATTGATATAACCTTTATTTCCACCTATAATAATTTCTATAAAATATCAAAATGTGTAATTAATTTTGATGCCAAAAATTAAAAATTTTTGTTTTTTAATGGTTGCAAAATTCTGTTCTGTAAACAAAAGTAGTATACTTAAAGAGTAGGCAAATAATATTTCAAAAATTTTCTAGGTCTCATTTTAAATTTATTTGGACGACTAAACCTTTTTATATCATGTACTATTTGTGTGATTTATAAATTTTTATAACTGATAATATAAAGCATCCTCATCAACGTCAAAGAGGATTTTTTGTTATTATTACCTATAGTATATGAGGTATACAAAGAAAACGTATTGTAGTCGTCAATAAATTCGAATTTGAAACTTTGACGAATCTCCCCATCAGACCTTCTTGAACCCGAAAAACACATTTTTGGAATTATGTCTGTAACTTAAAAACTCTTTGAGCTAAGCAAAGAAATTTGTTATATGATCCTTACACCAAATTTATAGATTTCTATCACATTTTGTATGAAATTCATTCAGATGTAGACTGTCTATGTGGTTGTCTGAGTACAAGCGAGCATGACAACTACACAACATGAAATGCTAGGTAAATAAAATTTCATACCAGACTTAGCATTTAAAATGTAAATCCGTATTGGAGTTTGAACGAAATCGGTCAAAAGGATGACTATTTGTTAATAAGTACTTCCACATGTATGTAAACGCGATAAATCAAAATTCAATAAATAGAATTTAGAATGTCATCTTGTGGTTTCGGCTATAGTTCTGTGCCAAATTCTGAATTCAACCGACTGATAAAAAGACGTCCAAAATATACATTCGGTTTCTTTGTACTTTTTTGTTAACCGCATGACAGCAATTAATCGCTGGCTCATATGCTTTTTCTTAACTATTATTCGCTAGTAGCATCCGGTCAATACACAATTATAGATTTTCGTTACTATATTACGAAGCAGACCTCTCATCTGCGGGATAAAAAATAAATTTTTGTCCAAAGCTCACAAATTTATTCGGGGGAGGAGGATAGCTATTTAATTAGAAAATATACGAGAAAGTTTCGGGGAGATTATTCTAGATTTTTCCCCCAATTTTTTATTTGTTTTGTTATATTTCGTCATTTGAAGAATCTCCTTCTGTGTGGTTTCGTCCTATATGTTTACTTTCTCATGAAAGTTCCAGTTCTTTAACATGGTCTTTGCAATTTGTGGTAATAACTTCTAATGAACAATCATCGATTCTTAATGAAACTTTGAATTTAAATCATTTCCAATATTTAAAATCTACCACATCCTATTCAGTTTATTTGATCCACATCTTTGGATTTTAAATAATGTTTTAATATAAGTTTTGAAAAATTATCAATCCATGTTTATATGTTAATATTTTTATTACCTTTTGTCATAAGTTTCAAATTTTGCTCTCTCTCTCTCTTTTTAATTCATATTTATATGATAATATATGATCTCATAACTTATGATATATGATCTCTGGCGCGTCATTTCATGAGATTTTTCTTCCTGGAAAGGCTCAAACATACCTAGCCAGGAGAAGGTTAAAATGCTCTTTTATTGATTTAATAGTTTCTTTTTTAATTATGATTTTAGAGCTGAGCTTATTAAATTATAGATCCCTAATAGATTCTTTCTATAAGAATATGAGTACGGAATATCACTAATAGAAGAATATTTCAGTATTATTCAGAAAACATTCTGCAAAGAAATAAGAATTGGTTTGAAATATCTTGCAAATTTTTTTTTAAAAAAAGTATTAGATCCGATTTTGATAACAATGAATTAAAGTTCCCTTTGCATGTCTTTTTTTTTTCATGCACATGGGGAGTTGCACATTATTTTTGAAGTTATAACAAATGACTGGCGTGAGAAGTTTAATCCATGAAATAGATGTAAGGAAAAAAAAATGGATTTAGAGAAATGGATGTAACAGCATTTGAATCGTAATCTGCTAGCTAGCTCTCTTTTATTTCCACATACAATAGTCGCCGCTTGTAGCGATCATGAATGTAATGGTCTATCGGTTGTACTGATCAAAACGTGGATCGTCCGTATCTAACACATAGAGAATTCTCCCTTTCTGGTAATTATCAATACGCTTGTGGTGATGAATTTCGCTGATCGAATGGTTCGGCATTGAAATTTTTTCAGGGCTAAACAAGAGGATACTCTAATTCACTGAATAGGCGGTCGACTTTTTCGAAGAAGATTATGAAGCCTGGATCAATGTCATTGCTAACTGAAAGAGAGTAGAAAAACTATAGAAGAAACAATTTGTCGTTCCAAGATGATTCGAAGAAACGGCGGTATATGGCATGAGGATAATGCTGATGTAGAGGACACGGAAGAGAAACCATAATCAGCCCATGAAACTCTGCAAACCCTTCGTGCTTTAAAAAGATCTGTTCAATATTGTTCTGAGTCTGCTGAACGTTATTTATATGAAAGGTTTATCCGATGTTATTTGATAACTCAAAAAATAGTTTAATCTTGATAATTTTTTAAAAATGGCTAAAAAATTAAATATGCATGAATATTTTTTCATTCTTTGCATTGTACACTCTGCTTTTCTACTGCTCTTGCATACTTAGAGAATTATGTTATTTTTAAGTAATGTTGGATGTATTTATTATTCGGATATTGTCATCACTTTGGTTTGGACAAAAAGCGATTACTACAAGCGACTTACGCTGTAGTTATGAAGCTAAAATTCAAATATACTTGATTAGGGTTTATTTTTCTTTGACTGGAATCCATGAAAATTTTTGAAACTGAAATATAAGAATCTTAATAGGTATAGACCATTCAGAATCTGTACAAAAAAAAAAATAAAAATTCTTTGTTCTTCTCTCTCTTTGAGAATTCATTTTTGATTCACAAAACATAGAAACTGAATGAATGCCAAAGAGATTTTGATATTTATGATTATGACATAGACTTAATTATAAAATGCCGATCGAAAACGTTGTGCAATTAAAAAAACCATTCATTTTCTTTTTTATATTTTGTAAGAAACTAAAACATTAACAAATAATTTGAAGAGCCAAATTGTAATCTTTAATTCTTGAAATTATTTCTAAGATTGAAACAGATTTACGACAAAAATAACTAATTTCCATACATTGATTGATTAATGAGAATGTAATCTTTGCTTATGCATGTCAGTATATCACAGTTGATACTTCCATATCCAAATGATTCTCATTATGTTGAAAATTACTGAAATACGGTAAACAATCCGTTTGTAACAAATACTGAAGTTATTAGGCATAAGCAAGCCACAAATATGCAATTCAATTTTGGAAAGTCTTGAGAGAGAGCATATAAATGAAATATTTTTTATTGGTTATTTGGTTAGTGACCAATACAATTTACTTTTTTACTGATTCCAAATATAATTGCAACTTGTTTTATAAAGGTAGATTTATGCAGAAGAGTTTAAATAATTATTGGAAACTAACATTCTTCGTTTCTAAAAAATAAAATTTATAATGAGTCTTGGTTATTTTTTGTCTCGTTTAGTGTAATTAAATTAAATTAATCTCTGTTTTTAATTTACACGAGAGTTATTTTAGGGATGCAAGTTTAAAATAGGATTGGCTACAAGAATACCACCCTAGGTAGCATTTCCCAATCCAGTATTCCACATCATGTCGCCGGGAAGACTATCTTTTCTGGTTGATTGCAAAGCGAATATTGTACTTAGTAGACTAAAGTATTTTGAAACTAAATTATTCATCTATAGATTTCCTTATTTAATAGTATTTATGCTGATAATATCTCGGATAATGTGCAAGATTTGTCGGGAATAATTTTACAGAGTACTTATTTGGAAATATACAAATTACTATTCTGATTTTTGCATTTTAACCATTTTTTCCTCTCGTTGTGTGTTAATGCTTTGATTTAATAGGCAATTGAAATAGAAGCAATATCAGAATTCATTTTCTTTGCGGATCTAAAAGTAATTTTTATTGATAAATTTAATATTAAATCAACCCCGTTGATTTGATTTTTTTGGTATGTTTCTTTCTAAGAAGCTGAGATGAACAACTATTTGGGTTCACATTTGAAAATAGATTAAAAAAGAGTTGAACTGAATGGGTGATTAAATTGCTCTCATCAAAAATGAAACCGATTACTTTATAGATTTGCTTTCCAGATATTGACGGTTAGTAATTTTTTTTAATCTTTCATTTTCATTCCAATTTTTGTCAAAGATTATGTTGCAGAATTCAGCACACGTACTATTAGGAGATGTAAGAAAGAAAAACTAGCCAGAAATGCGTTGAATGTATGATCAAACGCCATTATCAAGAGCTAGAGAATACAGGAAGTTGCAGAAACGAAAAACTACGAATGGTTGCAAACTTGCTGATATTTTAATCTTAGGTAATGAGTGTATACATGCAGATTAACTACCAATACTTAAAACTTTTAACGCACACAGTTATGCATATTTTGTAGAGGCAATGCATGGATTTACGAATTCTTTTGAAAATATCGGTATTTTACTAATTTTTGCAGTAATGACGGAGATTCCTACTCCAATATTGCAATACATTTATTGTATTTTTGTACTCAAATCCTTCCCCCCCCCCATCCGAATCAGTACATGAACCTTACACCATCTGAATAGGTTGTGTCGATATGGAAAAGTAAATAAATAAAACGTAGCATTCGTAAGCTGTTGTGTGTTCTCTTAAGCAGCCGGGAATTGCGGTGATGCCCAGTTACAGAAATGACGAATGGCCTCCATTTGCTCAACCGATTGGCTTTTCCTGCCATACTTTGTAATTCACTTTTAGCTTGTTTTTGTGTTTTTCCTGTCTTTCCAAACAGCTTGTATGTTAAATTTTAAAGCACTCTTTGAGTCTCTATGACAATTTTTTTAAAAAAAAGGCTGACTGTTGAGATGAGATGCTTCTTAGAATTACTTTAACAGTAAATAATTTATTTCAAGATATTTATATGACAGGTGAATGTTAAAAATTATAACTGCTCACAGAGGAATATCATATACTTCGTAAATGACAGTACACAGAAGGCTTATATTATTTAAAATTCCATCGATTTGAAAGTGATATTAAAAATTTAAACACAAGGTAGTATATATTCCATTTATTCCAAAATAAACGTATTTATTTAAGGTTCTGAGAATGCAAATGGACAAATGGATTGATTTAAAATAAAGTCATTGAAAGCAAAAACTTATCTCCCATATGACAACATAATTTCAAATATTTAATTAAGGTGAATCAGAAGTGACATTCTTCAAGTATATCATATTTACAAATATTCATTCTTTAAAAAGATTAGCTTACGAAAAATAGCGAGATTTTCTTCACTGCTGTTAAAGAAAGTTAACATTTAATTCTAATTAGATGTTCGATATTATGCAATAGATGAAATTAAATTTTCTCATTCTAATCTCAAAGAAGAGCAAATAGGCATCACGATGTTTAATTTTGAATGTTTTTTTTTATATTTAGGTGTAGTGTTTAGATTTAACAATTAGCTACTCTAATCCACTGGAAGTATAAGTATTTCATAATTTACGAAGAAGATTGTGAAGGCAATGTTTTCGTACAGAAATTGTGGAAATATACAGAAGTTACGATACAATCTTTATAAATGTACTTATTTACTTTAGAATAGATGATCCTTCTATTTAAATGATGACGCTATCAATAGTTTTAATACTTATCATTCAATTAATAACATTGTTATTTTCTTGTATACAGAGATTGAAGGAAGGATTGCAATGGTCAAAATATTCCATCTTAATATTTTAATGAATCTTTTTTAGACTTCCCTGAGATTAAAAAAAAAAAGCCATTTTATGGATGATTCATCCATGAGCATAATAATTCAGAATGCAGTGAGCTATAAGGATAAAATTAAGTATGCATTTTTATTACACATTTGTGGATTTATATATCAAATTTTGGATGACGGGAATTCTTTTGTCTTTCCCTGGCATATGGACATGATAAATCGAAAACAGCAAGATCATCTCGATAGTATTTGCATCATGTTTCTCATCAAGTTTGTAGAATTTCAAATTTAAAACTAAATTTGTCAAATGTTGACTTCCATTCGTGAGTAATCGTAATGGAACCACAGCCAACCATCCAAAGCATACAGTGTAAACTGAATGCCAAACTTCACGACAGCACTGAAAAGGAAATTAAGGTTCAGTCTGAACAGTTGTCACTAGCATGGTACAATCTCTCCTACAGATAGAGGGGATAAGACCTGTCATTGCAGTGGTGTAGTCTCGACTTCACACCATTACAACATCCACCAAAAAAGCGAGAACCAACCATTATACTTCAAGGTTCTTATCTCAATATCTGAGGTGGCAATGGGTTATAATCAGAGAATCACAGAACAGGAGACTGCTCATTATTTTTGCTCCTCGGTTATTCTGTTAGGTATTTTCGTTGGCCTTTGGATACCTCAGGTTCCTAGTAATGATTCTGATAGGCCAAATTATTCTAACCCAAGGTATACAGATTTGTTAAGATTGTCCTGTTTGAACCTGTTTAGTATCCCTTTGTCAAATATAAGCATGAAGGGAAGAAAAGTTCTTAATGAAATCGGTTTGAACAATATTAAAAGAACAATAACTTAAATAATGGCTATGCCTTTATTATTTAGTTAGAAAATGTAAATATTTGCTCTTCTCTAATCTTTTCATAAATTTTTATTGTTATTTTGAAATTTTTAAAAATTAATAGCTATAAAGATTGCATCTCTGATGGGAGAAATGAGATCGTTTTGTAATGTTTATCACATGTTCAGACGTACGTTAAAAAGGGAAGCAAATAATCTTCAAATGTATTTTGTTCAAAGCATAAAATTTATTTAAAAGTTTGCATGGGGCTTTTCAAAATCATTTTCTTATTCCAATTAGAAACTGTATATAGAACCATGACTCCACGTTTTTAGGGAATAGTTAAATAAAGTACAAAGGAACAAGGTAGGGAAAAAAACCGTTAAAATATTCGACACACAGCTTGAAAAAAGTACTAAAAATAAAAATCATGTGAACTTAGGCAGCATAATTTCATTTTAAAATCAGCCATTATTTTTTAGAAATTTCATTGGTCGTGATAAGAAATATGATGGAATAAGATAAATCTAAAAGCGTGGTTTTATTAATTACGAAAGAAAAGAGAAGAAATGCTGCCAGATTTTATCTTACAATGTCAAATGAATTTCCTCCATAAATTTGCAACTTTTCCGAGCTTATATCTTAGAAACGGTTGGTGAAAAAGAAAAGAAGTGATTAATTGGGCTGATTAATATAAAAAAGAATTAGACTATCTTCATTAGATTAAGAAGTGAAGTTTTTAATTTTAATTTTACTACTTTTTTGACAGGCGGAATTATATTTTAAGCATCCTTAACAACAAAAAAAAAAAAAAAAAAAAAGACTATAAAAGTGTTTAGAAAGAAAGGAATGTTTGAACTTCTGCTTCATTGAAATCTACCTTGAATGAGATAATAATTTACCTTATTTCCTTTCAATACTTTACTGAAGCAATCAACACAATTTATAATTATTTTTATTCAAAATGAAAAACAACTGACTCAAATAGACAGAAAGAGCAATACTCTTAGAGGTCATTGGATGCTTGAATTGTGGTTTTCCTAAACTTTACGAATAGGTGTGTTTCAGGGAAAATGTTTTTTATCGTTATTTTAATTAATTCGCTGTCGCAATTCCATGTCATGCCATTCCACATTTCTTTTCTTTTTTCTTCTTCTTAATGACGGGTAGTTTCCTTGTGTAATGCATTGTATGCCATAGTGTTTCCTTATTCATAGTCTGAGCGATGCAGCGCTCCTGAGTAATAATGAATGAAGCATTGCTTTGTACGCATAAATTCTACGTTTCTAAGAAATAAATAAAATTTCATAGTGATTGTTCGTTGTGATTTTAAATGGTGTGAATGGAAAATATTATGTAACTTTCCACGTGCTAGTGAATCATTGGAATGAAGGAAATTATGGCTGAAAAAGAGGTAAAAAGACCTTGAAAGTTTCCTTTTGAAGAAAGCGCGCGCTTTGCAAGGCTAACACAAAGAAGAGTTTCGGACCTTTATTTTCAAGGAGCGGAAAAACTTTTGTTTTCATTATATGGAAGCTGTTTACTAATTCATCTGTAATATATCATCAGATACTACGATTATTTGTATAAAACCTTGCGACTACTCAGCTATTCCCTTGAATAGTTCATCTCAGCTCTTTTAGCCAGCTCGTGTTTTATACCAGAGAATTTACCTTTGCATTTCGAGCTAAAAACATAAGGAAGAAAAATTCTTTTGACAAATGTTTCTTTCCCTTTGTGAGGAAGTGGGAACAAGCACTCCTGATATTTTTTCTTTTTCATTTCGAAGACTTGGACAAACGGCTTCATTAAATTATTGGAAAGAACTTTTTTTTCAAAAGTTGTTATTTTTTAAGTACTTTAATTTTAAAGAATAAATTCTTCGAAATTAAAATACTTAAATAAGGAGTTTCAGTATTTGCACTGGAATTTTTCCCAAGAATGAAAGTACATGTTTTTTTTTTTTTTTTTTTTTTTTTTTACAGCGTTTAGGGAGGAAATAATTTATATATTTATTTTGCACCTAATGTTTTGAAAATTAATACTGAATGACTACCATTTGCTTTTAATAAGCAATGTCTTTATTTGTTATGCCATTATTCATTAAAAATAGAAGGTTGTATGTAAATCATAACGGATAAATAATGTTTGTAGTAATTTCTACAAAGTATTAACCATTTTATAGGCATTGTCCTTTTTAAGTATTTAATTTGATATTTTTTTGTCAAGTGGTTTAATCTTTAACACCTTTTAAATTCATTTACTAATTCTATATCAATCATTAGCAAATAAATAAAATTTCTTGGTTTGCTTTTTAATGATATTATTGTTTAGAATATGAGCAATTTCAAAAATGCAATTTTTATAACATTTGAATTATAATTTACAAAAAGGAAGGCCTGGCTATGATTTTCAATCATATTTTAAATTCTTTTGATGTATTTCCGAGTAATCACACTCGGTTTTTGTAAAATATGGTGTTATGAAATATTTTTCTAAAACAGAATCTTATTTTACTATGTTATTCAACTCTGTCTAATGAAATAAGAATTGTACTATTGCTGATAATGAAGCCCACAAAGTGTTTAAATTGATCTACAATTATTGCCTGTTCCAGAACTTGTAAATGATCAACAATTAATTTGAACTTGAATTATGATCATTAACTTGAATTATGATCAACAATTAATTTATAATTAATTGTAGATTACAATTAATTATAATCTAGAACTGAAAGAAGTAAAATTTGCAGTGTCAGTTGATTAATGTTAAGCAATGCATTGTAGAGATTGTTTAATTTTTTTCAGCAGACAGTGCAACTTCTTTCTAGAATCACGGCGGTGTCTGCAAATTCAATGAAAAATTTTACTTTTTTAAATGTCAATGTTTTTTGTGAGTAAACAGAAGATATTCTATCTGTATATATGATGCTATATTACATATAAATTCAATGCTGCTTCGCTCTTCCAAACTTTTGGATTCAATTACGATAATGTTTCCTTGAAATGCCCAATATGAATAGTAATTTCTTTTTGACATATTAATGAAACCGTCTTGAAATATTATTGTCTTTTAAACTATTCATTTGTACGAAATTTTTTTTGCTTTATTTCATTACTAGTCGTCTTCAGAGTCCAGCTAGTTTGCAGGTTATAAATAATTTCTTTTAAATCATTTAGAAGTAACTTCATATATATGATTCCCTCATATTGGTAAACAGTAAAGCTGTGTTTTTTTAATTGTTTTACAAATTTTCTGTTCATTGCGTATGCGAATTTCTCCAATGGAGACCAGAACCATGACATCATAGCGCTATTAAAAATGTAAATATGTGCTTCATCTATCTTCTAAATTTCTTGGTACTGTAATTTCACTTTTTTATTCCTATTCTTAACTATATAGATATCAAACATAATAACTCTTCTTTAGTTTTCAGTAATGGAAAAAAATCAGGCGATTAAGTAGTTGATGTTACAATTAAAAGGGTTTGAATTTCAATCACACAATGTAATCTATTGTAAAATTGAAATCAGTGAAAAAAAAACTATTTTTAAAATTTCGAAATGGCGTAAACTTTATTTCTGTGCATTCTTCAATAATATATATGAAAATTATTGCAAAAAGATGCCACGATTCTGCTTATTTTTTTCTAATTAATTTCGATTCTATTTACCACGATTCAGCTTAATTTAAAATTCAAACTAAAATGTAAAAAAAAAAAATTGTTCCTAAGCGCACATTTCCACTCTTCCAAAATAAAGTATTATAAAGTATTGGGTAATTCTAGGTCAAATGCTTGGTCCCGTTGTACACTTGTTTTTTCTTTGAGGTTATTTACATTTCCAGACTTGGCTACTGTATCATTGATCTACTGTATTACAATTTTTTTTTTTTTTTTTAATTCGAGATTTGATTTCAATATCCTTTGAGAAATTGCTGAGAAAAACTTATCATCGCGGCTGTGCAAGCACAGAATAGCACAAATAATAATGATTAAATTAAAATGCTCTATGCATCATGGCCCGTAAAGGTCCAATTGCATTTTTTATTAGAGAAAAATGTTGCTTTGAATCTTTTACGTTATGCAATGTCACTGAGTTTCTGAAAAAAAAAAAAATCAATTTGCCTTAAAAAAATCGGGAAAAAAAATAAAAATAAATTAGCTGATTTCATAGCAAAATATATGAAAATAAATGTTAATTTACTACAAAAAGTGATCAGTTTTGTGAATTCTGATTAATCGTCACCAAGAAATTGAAATAAAAGGTGGAAAAACTATTGATAGAAGTAGAGGATTTTTTTTATTATGTAAAGAATTTTCAATAATAAAACATGAATTTGATTATAAATAAAGCACATATGGATTTTCTTTTTCTCTTTATAGTTGAAACCGTTATTTGCAACGCTTTCAAGAATAAAAAAATTCTGTTTTTTTCAGAGTTATATTGCTAATGTGAATTTTTAAGAATATGTGAATTAAGAATAAGATCCTAACAAAGTAGTAGCCACAAAAATAAATTTTAACACAGCTGTTACATTCTTCTAATATCTTGTCAGAATTTAGTTATGAAAATTTTTGAAAGGTGGGATTTTGAGTTAAACATTGCTTTTAAATGTCGCATGAATACAAAACGGGATTTTAAGATGGATAGTAAAAACATTCCTTTCAGGAATGAGTACTTAAAAATACAAAGAGCTTAAGCAATACTCGAATATTCAAGAGAACAAAAGAATGGGTGAAAGTGAAAGGACGAAGTGATAAACGTATGCTCTAGAAGAAGAAGGGCAAGGCTCAATGAAATTTGATATGTAAAGTGTATTATTATCTACAAAGATATGATCTTTTAGCAATAGGTAATTAGGACAAAGGAATAAAGGTCCTGACACAGGAAATATGAATATCGAAAACAGGGCGCAGTGACCCAGTCTAATTATTTAAAAGTGAATGAAATCTCAGTCGCCATTCCATGAGACAAATACTGAAAGGATATTAAAAAAATAATTAATAAGCCAAAATATTCATATCTAGAAATAATTAAAAAATAAACATCTTCTTTAAATTTTCTTCTTAAACATCTTCTTTAAATTAGAAATAAATGCCCAGTCAAGAAAACCAAGCATAGATGTTTGCCAACAGTCAAACAAAGTGCAGTTGATCATGAAAATTACATATTAATTGTCTGACAGTAAGAAATCCTTTTTATTAAATTTGACTCTGCATTGTTCAGCGTCTCATGGCCAAACACTCAACCATACCAACACTATTCCAAAGAATAGTAGAAATATTGGAATATAAATTTAATGTAAAAATGAATTTTTTACTTGCATTTAAAGCCATTTCCCTATATTTAAATTTTTTTTCCCTTCAATTAATCTAGATTCTGTAAATTTTTATGATTTTACTAGATTTATGGGGCACTTTCAAGTTTATTGTTTAAATGTGTGTGCAATATCATTCCCCTCATACAAAAGTAATTGTCCTGGTTTGGAGAAGCTCTAGAATTCTTTAAAACACTGAACATAAGTATAATTTGAAGATTATAGCTTCTATCGCATGATAACATTCGATTTCGAAGGAAAAAAAAATAATATCAATAAAAACAGTTTATAAAAACACACTTTTATTAGTATTCTAGAAAGCAATTTTTTATTTTAATTATTTCTACTTTTTAGTTTTTAATTTGCATTTTATTATTATAAAATAATAAAATTTTAAAATCATATTATTAAAGAGGTTTGAGATTTTTTCTCAAATATCCTAATAGATGGCGCCACGATATAGAATAAAAAGTTGCCTGTGTTTCTACGACGAAAAGCTGGACGCTAAAAGGAACCAATAAGTTAAATTATGGCGATTAAGCGCAAGATTTGCTCTATAAATCTATTTTCAGACCCATAATATTGAATGAATTTTTAGCTTGATCAGCAATATTTTTCAAAATATTTGGAAATAATAAGTTTTTCAAAACAGAAAATTAATGAAAATCGTAGACGCTTATTGGGATGAAGAATTGGAAATAGTACGTAATGATATCAAAATTGAACCTGTTTTGGACCACATAAAAAAGATTTTTAAACAAATTTCTTTGAAAAATTATCGCAGAATTGTTATAATTATCAGTACATGTCCTATTTTTCCCAAATTCTAGTAATAGACTATGAATCATACTTAATCAGATATTTGAAAATATTACAGCTATCAAAATATGCCGATGTCTAATTACAATTGATGGGAATCTGGACCCAGTTATAAATCGAAATTGCGCATGTTTAGATAACCATAAATTGCTTTATTGAACAAACTTCCCGCTTTGCCGATGACTCTATAATCCATAAGTTAGACAAGTTCTGAAAATTTTCTCTCCAGTTCATTCACTTACATAATTTCTATCCATTTTAACAGGGTATTATACCATATGGAATCCCTCCCCCCCAACCTCTAATTTCATTCCAATAATTTCTTTGAAAACTTCGCGTTTCAGTACTCATAATTTCCCCAGGATTTTTTTATTTCACTGAGAGAACATCATTCCTTTATTTTTTTTTCTCGAATTAACAATTATTATTTAAATTAAAAGGACAATTCAAAATTCAATGTGGAGGTGCATTTTGGCGCTTTGCTACTGCAGAATTACGATAAGAAACTCCATTTACCGCAGATGCATACATACATAAAATGGCGGCCAAGGAATATATATCAAATGAGTGCCCCTTCACTCTTGTCTATTATGAAATGTAATTCGCGTATTTCTCAGTGATATACTACTACTGGGAGAGCTAATATTAAAATAGCAATTAAGCTTAAATAATATTTTATACTATTAATGTTGTTACAAAATATACACCTTCGGTAACAGCTGATTTCCCCATCAAATTACTTATAATAATTTCATTAGTTCAACCAATTTTAATTTAGTTATAGAATTCATTTAATTTTTGGTGCCCTGAAAGCATTAATTATTATAAATAACCAAACAATAAATTCGAAACAACGAGGGAAAGAATGCAGAAAAATGTGTTACTATTTGAACTAAATTTTGATGCATAAAAATGAAAATGTTTGCTTTTTTGCATTGCATTTGACTGTCAAAAAAGTTTTAGATGGAATGACTTTTTAGAAAATAAGTTTTAATGATGATTATCTAACATTGGTCAAGTATAAATTTAAGTTAAAATAATCGCATATTGCCTATTAGTAAGTATATATTTAAACAAATTATAGCCCAGAACTGAATAACAAAGTCATTGCTATAGTCACTTTTATCCTGAAACTAAACGAAATTGCTATCTTATGAAATATAATCTAAATATTTCAAAAAATTAAAAACAAATTATCGATAGGAACTATTTAAATACGCTATGTAGTAAATACATAGCATGTCAAAGATAATTATGAAATATAAATTGCTGCATGCTCAAAATAACAGCACTGAAAAAAGTACCATTTATAAGCTGAGAAATATCTAAATCATATTTAATCTAGTTATATCGCATAAAGAATAACAGAACTGAATAGTTACATAACTTTTGACCTTTAATACGAGAAAAATCGTCATTTCTCTTAGGAAATGCACAATAAAACTAGTTTTGGGAAAGTTTTTGCAAGAATTGCTTGTCATTCCTATAACAGAAAATCGAAAAACCTTGTCACTGATGTGAGGTTTTGTTGTATTGCTTGAATCTGACGTCCCATTTAACCCTACAGGTGTTTTAAGATAACTTCTTCGGAATTTCAAAGCTTCCAGACTTCTTTTGAGGTTTCTTTGGAATAATTCAATTTTGTTCTTTGAGAAACCTAGCTCCAGTTAGTCCCAGGTTGTATAAAAGATCTAGTTCTGTATGATCTTACACAATTGAATAGAACCATTGAAATTTCAAGAATCTAGAGAATAAAACATTAAAAGGACACTTGCTATTCCTAAATGTAATTGATAGGTACTAGATAGAATTTTGCGCTTTCTAGTAATGTCACCCAGGGCTTTTGTCCTGTTTGCCACACTCTTGTTATGCCACTTACCAAATGAAAACGGATGATTACAACGGATGAAAAGTGTATTCAATTCTCACCTATTGAAAATTGAGAAGATCCTCCAAAGAATAAGCAAGGGAATCAGGAATTTTCAGCTTCTTTCATGCTTGAAGAAGCTTCACTGTACCCATCTTTCAATTTAGGCTCAAAATTGCATGGTTCTTCCTAGAACTGCCCTCGTATTGCCTCCTAATGTGGCCAAACTAAAAACTATCACAGTTCACTTAAAAAATTCTTTCTGAGCCCTATGAAGTATTATTGTTCGATCTTCCTGATTTCTGAATTTTTTTAAAAAAAATTTTTAAATCACTGATAAAAGCAAGATTTTTTTTTTTTTTCATATTTGTTATTTTTCTAAAATTTTATCAAGAGAAGTGCAAAAATTGGAAGTGCAATTAAACTTAAATAATATTAACATGTAAAATATTTTTGAATTAACATGTCTTACATATAACTGATAACTTCACTATTGGTATTAAATATGGAAAATTCATTATTCTAAAATATGTTATAAGAATATTTTACAAAAATATTTATAAAACAAATTTTATTAAATTATTTTGAAAGTTGTTAATAAAATTGGGCTTCCTTTTTTAGAAGTAAATTTTATACATTTTATCCTTAATCTCTTAACCGGATTGACTGTACTTGAAACGTGTATCGATTTATTGCATTTTTTTATGTTCTGAACAATACTTGATTCATAAATGTAATAATTAGAAGCAAAAATTACGTATACATAAAACTCATTCCTACAAGAAAAATCTGACTAAAAAGATTATAATGTATAAAAATAGTAAAATAAATAAATACATAAAAATACACAAAAGGAATAAAGACTAAAAAAAGAAAAGAAAAAAAGGTAATGAAAACATGAATCCAGCTCAAAGACTTTATCGTATGTCACTTACGAGTAAATTTTTTTTTTTTTTTTATGTGAAGGAGTGACAATTATTAAAAAATTGGTCCCATTAATTAATTAATGGAAAAATCAAATTGATGGTTTGAAAAATGTAGCTTTGCATTTTAGATTTAAAGAAACATTTGAACAGAAGAGGTACAGTTGATTCTTCATGTAAAATTCACTACTAATTGCTTTTTGCATGAAAACAATTAATTAATATTGCAACATTTTTTAAACATGAGTAGAATAACTTAACACTAATGAAGTTCTGTTAAACTTTCTCTATACTGTTTAGGTACAACGATACAATAAAATTTTTTCCAACAAATTAAAAATTTGTCATTCATTCTTGTTTGCTCAATTTTCATGCAAATGTAGTTGCCTACTAGGCCAATAAAAATTTAATTTTCGAGGAATTTGTACAAATTTATTAGTGTGAAATAAATAAAGTCTTTTGGTAGAGAATTTGATATATTTTATAACCGGCCGCCAAATCTGTTGTGTATTAAAATAAATAAAACATTTTATTTTAATGCAATAAAAATTACCGTTACCCAATTTCAGTTTCAAAATTAATGATTGTAAAGGAAAAAAGAAAATGTCAAGGTGGGAATATCATGTCGGCAATAGCTTTCTGAAAGTAAGAGGAAAAACAAAGGACTTTAGATGATTTCCCAACGAAAAAAACAACAACAAAGGTGTCAAACGAGGAAAACTTTTGTTATCATCAACATTAAGTACATATTGGAATATTTTAAAATTTTCGCTAATGATTAATGAATGTATATTGCGACGAAGAAAAAAAAAACATTTGAAATTGATGCAACCCTAAATTAAGATCGAGTTAACGATATGTCTTATTTTTTTTGTTATAAAAAACAATATGCTTTATTTTTAATAATTGTCTTATATCCAATATTTACATGTAACGCTGATCTTTTGTTTAAAACTGTTTCTATTGACGAGTGGCTGTATCGGAAGGCATATCCAGTTTATATGCCGAATGATTACAATATTTTAGGAGGGGGGAGATAAAAAAGAAATCCAAAACAGAGATAATATCTGTTGCATAAGAGATAAAAGTAGACTCAATAACAAATATTTAAGATATGCAGAGTTTAAAATTTTTGGGTTTTTTTTTAATTTTAAATTTTTTTGTTTTTGAAATTTTTTTAGATTTTTTTTAAATTTTGAAGAGTTTTTAATTTTTTTCTACTGATCGATTATAAAAAATCATAGTAACGACTTTTTTTAATAGGGCAAGCTTGGTGTTGTATTTTATTTTTATTTTTTTTATTCTTCCTAATGAATAAAGAACAATCGTTACCGAAATAAAGTTTCATCCTAAAAGTGTTACGATGAAAATTTAAAAATATGCTTGAACAAGTTATTGAAAACAACTTTAAAAGATTGTAAATATCAAAATGAGTGCAAAAATGAAAATATTTATGTAATGCGATGGAAAAGAATTCAGAAAAATACATTGCTGTTAGTATATCCAGCACGGTTTAATTAATTTTCTCTTTGCTATCTTAATCTTTGAAAGGCCAAAGAAAGATAAGTGACATTGACTTCATTTTAAACCTCCTTGACATTTTAAAACTTCCATCATTTTCTGAAAGCAAGTTAATACTTGCAGTCTAAACTCTCGGATATTTTTCTCGAATTTGTCAACAATGGCAGAAGCAAATTCGATGAAAACATCAGAATTCTCTTACCTTCTCTTATATTTTCTTACCTTCACTCAAAAATCCGAGATTAAGAAATTGTAAACAATTAGCTAATGTTTCCTGCACATTGGTTGATTGACGTGTTTTTGATGAAAATTAGTCCCGGGGACAAGATCTGGATCATTATCTTGCTTATTTAACTAATTGGGAAAAGGTTGTTGCTCATTTGTTCAGTTCATATCCGAAATCTGAGTTAATATTGATAAAAGATGAAGAGTAAGCCCTGGAAGTTATTAATTATTTTCAAGGGTACTTTGTAATTACGAAATTCGTTATCAATATATTAAATAACAGAAATTGTATCTTCTGCATTTGATATGATTTGATAGGAAATACTTGCATTGCAAATAGAAAGTTATTAACTTCGTCTCTTACGAGTTTGTTATTGCCTAAAGTGCGTATAAAAAGAACTTAAACCTAGCCTTCGATTTTAAATAGAAAAGTGGAAAACTGCCCGAAATTGGAGAGCTGAAATCATATAAGTTATTTGTTTTGTAACTTGATGGAAGTTTGGAGAAATAATAAAACTTGGAAATTCGCAGTCACGAATAACTAAAAAGAAATTGCTCATTTAATAAAAATGGATTTCCTTTGGTGAGAAGACTAGCATTCTTGGAAATTATTTTGTCATAAGATTAGGATTAAAACTTCATAATCATGATTATCATGCTCATATAGTGCATTTCTGATCAATTAATATAAATATCCATGTGATTTCTTTCTTCTTTCTTTTATTAAAACTTTAGTAATTTTCTTTATATCTTGAAATATACGCACATGGTTAATGGATACTTAGAGAAAAGACGCTATACATACATGACAGAAAAGCCTTGTTAATCCTCAACAAAATAGTAAAAAAAAAAATGGATTTGAGTGCTGGTGCATAAATGATTCAGAAAATGTTCTATAATGTGTTACACTTACCCAGACAAAATAGTAGTAATGTAACAAATATTTTAATAAAAATTTCGCAACTTAACTTTTAAAGATTTCTAATTATTTTTATATATTTTTCAATTTTACACGAAAGAAAGCTGCATAAAAGAAAAAAAAATATATGCTTAAAGTAGCTGTAAGCTTTAACCCACGGAATTTCAGGTGATAGAAATTTCACAAGACTTAAATTTGCAGAAAAAATGTTTTACATTTATTCTATCGATTTTCTAGAAGAATATAGAATATAAAAAAAAGGTAAATCATCCAGAGAATTCGGTTTGAGGGCAAAACTCATTGATATTTCTCACTTTGAAATTTACGAATATTTACGATTCAGATTCGAAAATTTGCGTTCGGATATTTTCAGGTTGCTTGTTGATGGAAGCTGTTATTTACGTAAGTAATTATGAAGAAAGAAATGAGTATCTTCCCAAATTTAGAATTGCAGATATTTATATTAATTTTAGTTTTAAAAATAATGAATGCGAACAAAACTTCTTTCATGACGGAAAATCAGGCTGCAAGCCAGAGATGCAAAGTAGCTCCTGGGAAGAAGATATATCTAATTCTTCCTTTATATATATATATATATTTCGTTTTATATATAAACTGTGTAAAAACTTATATTTTCATTTTGTCTCCGAAATAGTCATTAGTCGTTTAGATGTCTCTGAAATAGTCTCCTCGTTAATTTTCGTTTGGTGGATTATATTTCGACACATTTCTGTTCTTTTAAAGCAATGAAAGATGTCTGCACATCAAAATTAAACTTAACTTTTAAAACGATGGTATAAAATTTGAATATATTTAACAATCAAATGAATTTTTCATTGATTGTTACCCAGCATATTATTGTAAAATGCTTTCGCTTCTTTATTACGAATTTGTTAGATGTTTGACATTTGTAAACTGTCATTTATGATTAGAAGCGACATTTAAATTGATTAATTAACTTATTGATGTATTTCTGTAAAGATTAATTGTCATTTATGGTTAAAATTGTCATTTAAATTGATTAATTAACTTATTGATGAATTTCTGCTCAAAATTCCCTCTTTTCAATATATAAATTATGACTAACCCAAAGGAAAATAATATATATTTACAGTTATCATTCCTTAATATCATTTCCCTCACAAAGGAAATAAAAATCGGACATTTTATGGAAATTTTGTAAGTTGCAGTTCAGTATCTTATAAATTTTGCTTCAGGAAGACATGTTCATTAGCAAAAGGTTTATTAAATCGATAATGGATTGCTGAACGATTACTATTGCAAAGATAATTTCTTCTGTTTGCACAAAGCCTATGCATTTTAAAATAAATAAGGAACATTCACATCAGTAGTTCACTCTTAGTATATTATTAAATAATATATACATATATATATTTCTATATTTATTATTTAACAATATACTAAGGTTGATAAAATTGTTTTTAAACACTATTTAAATAGGCAAATATAATGCATCACTATAGAAATAAAGATTGCGCCTTTTATAATGGTATTAAACCTGTAAACTTAATTATTACATATAAAACAAAGCACTTTTTTTTGTTTTCGACTTTCAGAAATGTGACTATTCTTAAGTATTAGCGATCAATACTATAATATTCTCGAAAGAATAAAATTTAAGAGAAGACACATTAATAAATTTCTATCAATTTGAATGATCGTTGTTTAATTATTTTCGGCAGTATATGGAATATTCATAATTTTTTTTTTTTTTTTTACTTTATGAAACTACGATTTTCTATTAAACAATTAAAAATCGTAAATTGTCCAATGAATCATCATAAATTGTGCCATAAATGTAATTTCAAGTGCCATAAATTATAGCAGATTGCATATATTTTGTTAACATTTATGGCACTTGAAATGATTTCTTTATGAAACAGGTATTTATTTTCAAGGGCTACTCATGTCCAATTTCACGGCTTGATAGTTTCTATTAAGACACAGAGAATAGATTAGATGACTGTATATTCAGAATGTTCTTTTTATTCCATTGGAGGCGATTTTCAAGCTTTTCTTTGTAGGTATGTCTCTTTGAATTAACTATTCATTACACAGGAAGTTAAGTCGTGAGCTACTATAGATCTTAATCAGTCTCGGTTCGTTAAGTATGCGGGGAACCCAAGAATTGTCAAATGGTGGAAATGTTTTTGTAATGTGTTAAAAATAACTAGCCTCTCATTAAAAAAAGAAATAAATGCTGTAATTTATTTTTACTCCACTGCTGTCAAACAGTGTGTTTTCAAATATAATGAGCATTTTCATTCCAGTATTATTTCTCAATCGCAATTTCGAGATTTTCAATTGAACCATAGACAGGATGTCGTTTATCAGAAACCAGTTACAGATAAGAATCAAAATGAATACAGCGGTTTTTGAATAAAATAAAACTATGGACAATTGGGTAGAAAACGAATGAATTTTTATTGCCAAATTAAGTTAGTAAATTTGATATTTCAGCCCATTATTTTCTTCTATATTCAAGGTCTTGATAATTTTCTTGTATAAGTGCAATTAATATGGAAAAAGGTTTAACTGTTCCCTCAATGATATTTATCGAATGGTACTGATAAATTAAATTAAATTTCAAATCACAACTGGAAAAAAATATGCAAATAGAAAAATATTCTCTTTTATCTAATTCATTGTTGCTAACATTCCAACTTGCATAATATGATACGTCAGATAATTTAGAAACGTTTATGAAACCAGAAATTCCGTTCATAGAAATTAAAATATCATTTATTATGAAGTGATGAATTTCTGTCAGATAAATTGTACAGATAATAGATAATAACAGAGTGGAACTGTGATCATTGTAGAAAATTCATTTCCCTTTCGAATGAATTCTAAAATCTAGATAAGGTTGCGATTGGAAATTACGGAAGATCTGTTTGAAGTGCAACTTGTTTATAATCTACAACTATAGGTACTACGATCTATGAATTCATTATTTTTAACGCTTTTACTTAACTTTGCATATTTCATGTTGATAAGGATCGGATTTTTCTATATATTTTTTTTACCTCTTCAGGAAATTTTATATATTTATTGGTTCCCGATGACAATATTTTAATAATTTTAGAGTTCTTAATTTGAAGCCAATATTACATTTTTATTCCGTTGTAGACATTTATGTTATCGAAAACAGTTTTATTAAACATGATGATGATGAAATTTTGTTTACAAATTATACAAATTACATTTTATTATTATGCATTATTCTATTCGTTTTTTCTATTCGCTTCTTTATTTCTATTGATTGGCCTGCTATACTTATTTAAAAATTTCTTTTATTTAATATAAATTATGTTCTCTAGCTATATGTTTTGGATATTAATATTAGTTGAACTTTTTATATACGGATCTATTTCTTCAAATTTCATTCATAGTTAAATTTGTAGGGAGCTTGTAAGAGTAATTTAAAAAGCTATTATATTTTATAACTTTAATAAAACCGTAACAATTTTTACTAATTATTTTACTAACTGCCCTGTCCGAAAGATGGATGGTATACTATATTAATAAATAGTTTAGGTGAAGCTGTCAGATTAAATTTGTGGAGCAGGATTATATGTAGTTAGAATGGAAAGCAATAGAAAAATCAAGAGGACATTATCATTGACATGAAAGTCAATTTTCTGAAAAAGACGTTAATATATTTAACAACGAAAATTTATGACAAGTAATTATACTGTTAGTGAAAACATTTTCTTTACAAGAAACACTTATAATGGAATCGGGATCCATCTCTTCTAGATAATAATGTAATTTTTGAAAAAGAGTTTAAATAAAACAATAAGAGTTGAAAAAAATAGAAATAAGATTTTTTTTTGCAAAGATATTGATTTTTTTTTTTTGTACGGAATCAGCTAAATTTGAAAGTGCTAATTCATTGCAAGTTACTTTAGATGAATATTTTGAAAAATATTTCATTATATAATGCATATGAAAATTAAAATTGTTTTTATGAAAAATTGATCTAAATAATCAATTTTAAATTGCCTTGAAAATATCCTATTATATAATGCTTATGAAAATGTATAAATGCGAAAGGCCCTAATTATAAAATTCATATCCAATTGGAATATATTTATTTCAACTATAATTTAAAGCGGAAAATGTAAGATTCTTCGAATGCTCATGTACATGTATATTCTGGAAAGGAACAGCAAAATCCTGGTTTACTGATAAGCTTTAATCCCACAAATTCATTTTAAATCAAAATATTTATTTCAAGGGTGCACTTATGCTAATATTCAAAGCTGTTTTGTTTCTATATTTAACTTTAAAGACTGTTTGAGTTAAGGAGATAAACCCTTCAAAAGTTTGCTTTCGAAAGGATCAATAATTGAGAAACTTAACGTTGCCTTCAGTTTATTAAAACTTCACTTCCTTTAAGTTTTGAAATACGCAAAGTGTAAAAATCTGTCGTAATGTGAATATTGTTCAGAAATGGACGTAAAGATTCTACAAAAAAATTTTAACACTCTTTTTAAACCAATTTATTTATTATTCATTTATGATGTTCTCAAATTATTGAATGAGAAATGTTTAAACAATATCTTTGAAATGGGTAGCAAAGGTAATTTAATTTTTGTATTTAAAAAAAATGGCTGCTTTTTTCGGTTAAAACATGTAGAATTTAGGTGTAATATTTCAGGTAAAAGTGACTTTTTATTACAGGTTAATGTAATATATTAATTTTAATTTGTGACTAATTTGATCATATATTTGTTTATTTATATCTCAAGTATATTAATTTTATTATTAATTTCATCTTATTCACGAGAAGAATTTTCAAGAAATTCAACTTTTATCACACAATATTTATGAATAGGAAAAATTCCATGTAAATCCAAAATTGCGTTTTGTTCAAAATTATTCGAGCGATTTAAAATTTATTACGAAAGAGAAACAAAACTATTTTTTAAATCAAATGTTAGTGTTTAATATTTAGTTGGGCCTCTTTTGAACTCATTCACTGATTTCAATCTCCAAACTGTTAACAATTTGCGCTTTATCTACTAGTTGATACTATGAGATTCATTTTTCAAAAACTGATTCTTAATCCTTCGCTCTTCAAAAGGCAATTTCTGATTCAAAAAGAATCATAAATTCTTGTTCGGATTAAGATTTGGTTTTTGTGATGGCCAATTTAGTATCTTAGTCTTTTTTTGAGAAATAATCTCTGCACCCTTTGATTGTTCATTACCTTGCTGAAAGACACACCGTCAACCCATTCGAAAATTTCTTCAGATCATGTGATGCAACACTGACGTTCTTACTTCCAGTTATCGTACTTCCGATCATTACAATTTCACCAATATCTTTAGAGGGAAATCGTCCCCATACGAACCATTCTGTAATCGATATTTTTTTCCATACATATCTATACTTATAATAAAGCTCAATGTGTGTGTGTGTGTGTGTGTGTGTTGGCGCTCTACAGGCCAGGTCATTTGACATACAGCTATCAAATTTGGTACATGTATACCTTAGAGGTCGGGAATGTGCACCTGGGGTCCCTTTTTTTGAAATTTTAATTAGAATTTTAATTATTAATTAAAAACTAACTTTCCCGCCAAAAGAATCTTCCATTTTCCCCACCGCCAACTTTTCCGCCAAAAAAATCTTCCATTATCCCCAGCGCCAAACGAGAAAGGCTTCCGTTGTTTTTTTCTCCCAACAGTAATGAGGCTAGGGTTAAAATTTTTCGGTGGATTATTTCAATCGGTTCTGCTTATTTTCTTAATGTTTGATGCATTTAAAATTAAACATTGTTAATGAATCAATCTTTCAGATTCATTCTGAAGTACTTTTGAATTAAAATAAAACAGAATAAAGGAAATTAAAAATTTCTAATCCGCATAGCGTTACCCCAACTGGCGTAGAAAAAATCACGTATTTGCGTTACGTAACCGGCGAAGAAAATTCACGCATGCGCATTCTGTTCTGATTGTTGCCATGACAACATGTATATGCTTATAGTTTTAAGTACAACGTTTTTTAAGTAGTTTTTTTAAAACCTGTTTTCAACCGTTTATTTTAAACGATTCGTTTTATTTTCTTAGTGTTTGATGCATTTAAATTTAAACATTGTTAATGAATCGATCTGCTCATAATGAATCTAAGAAAATTTCGTTGACCAACTCTTGAGATATTACATAAATTAAAAAAAAATATTCTTTAGTGCCCATAAAGTTTAAACGCTGAGTGACTCTATTTTCAGTAATCAGATTATAAAAAAATGCTTTGTTTCAGTAAAAAATATTATTATATTAATTGAAGATAAATTCTTTCCACTTTAATTTAAAGCATAAATTCTACGGGTGCTAACAGAAAATGAGAGAGATACATATTACGTTATGATTGAAGGCCTTTATAATATTATGAATGAATTATATGATAATCAAAATTTGAAGTTTTAAAATATTTTGATGAAGAAGCTATTAAAGTAGAAATTGCATAAAATATTTAATTATTAAAATTTTAACGAACATTAAGATTGGCGAACCGGCTGGTCGCCAAAGGCGGCTAGTTTCTTAATACGTTAGAGTCTTGACATTTTGTACAATTGTGTGTTCTTAAACAAAATATACTATTTTAATATTTCCAGAAATAAATTACTAGTCGATCAAAGAACCTAACTTAAATTTCATGTGAATGGGGCCATTTCATAGTAAACTGGAGAAAAAAAAATGATTTTAGGATTAAAAATATTTGTAATAATAAACTATAAATTAAAATCTGAACAGTAAATGATAATTACGATAAGGCAATTCTACTTTTTTAATAGTCTAATAAGGATGAATTAAAAAAATATTTTTATTAAATTTATTTATTTTAAAATAGTAAATAAATAATTTAATAATAGTTTCATAAAATTATTTATGATATTTCCGGTATTTTGATATAAAAAAGGAAATTTATTCAAAAATTTTAAATAAAATTTCAAAATGTTTATATAAATTTATTCAAAAAATTATTTTAACATTTCATATATTTAATTTATCGCTGTTAATAAAAAAAAATGAAGCTGAAAATCTAATTATTTATACATATTTTCTCAGCCTTCATTTAAAGGTGGAAAATGATGCTCAGTCGGATTAAAGGTTTTAAGTCAGATACTATATAAAAATGTAATGAAAAATATGAGTTTTATTTGAATAATTTAAAGATTATGTAAACCAAAGATTAATAAGCTGCTTCTGCTCCTGTGGCTTCAATGGTATTCATCAGATTCAAATTATTTTCAAGACAGTTAAAAGACAGTCAAAAAAATTATGCTTTCTCTTATTTTATGATTTTCGTTTATATCCAGTTCTTTCTCTAGGAAAACAATGAAATAAGAAAAAAATATTTTTAAATATAAATTATATTAGATTTGGAATTATCTTTCCAACTTATATTAGCATTTTACATTTTGCTAGAAGTCTTAAAAATAAATTTTTCGAGTTACTTTTTTATTTTTGTTAATAATGTGAACTTATTTTGAAATGAAGATATTGCAGCTTATTTAAAAAAAAATTGAAATGGTATCATCCTATAGAACCTTTAAATGATCCATCAAAGAAACATCCTATTTCTTCTGTAAATTATTCAGTTGGATAGTTTTTACTGGATTCATCAACTTACACAGTTTTGTTCAAGTTGATGGATCTGAGTGATTTTACAATGCTGCGAATAGCTTTAAGGAAGAGCAAATATTTTTCTATAATCGTTGCACTTCTGTGTTTTGTTTCACAGCTCCTATAAATATATGAAAACCTCTATTAAGAATCTGTAAAAAGAAGTGGCTACATGTTGTGCATTTTATACCTCTACTAAGAAAAGAATTTTGAACTCTTGGGATTCGCGAACGAATTCGTTTTTGAGTGTAAAATAGAATTCTTGATATTTATTAAATAGAATTAGTGATATTTTCATTAATGTCATTACTTGTTAAAATGGTATATCTCAGATGGTCAATGTGATTAATCTATTATTATTAATAGAACCGAGATTAGTATTGATAATAACCTATCTATGTGGTAAATGATTTATCACCTTTAGTTATTATTAATTACTGATTATTTTTTTTACCAGTTAGTATTAATAATAATGTTTTAATCACATTATTCCTAACATATTATCCATGTTGATAAAAAATTTTAGGGCTATTTCGTGATTCTTTTTTTGAGCTTAAATAAACGGTGATATTTTCACGTCATTGTAAAGCCTGACAAGATAGTGTATCTGGCATGACTAATGTGGTTAATCGGTTATTAATAATAGCAACCATAGATAGTATTAATAATAGCCGGTTATTGTGATAAATCTATTCATCACTTTTGTCGGTTATTATTAAAAATAATTGATTAATTACTTTTGCTTGTATTATTAATAATAGCCGAATAACACGTTAACTGAAGCATACTGCCCATGTTATGTGATAAACATTTTTCAGGCAACTTAGGGATTCAGGGTTCATAAAAGCTGTAATTATTATTAAGAAAATTCATTTCCAAAAATGATTTAATACGCGAATCAGTAGTAAGAATTTTAGCATACGTTGCTAAGAACAAAATAAATGAATTGGATAGTGACAAGTTTAATGGATTTGATAGACGTGGTTCCCCACCCCGCTGAAACAATTTCTGATAAGTGACAGAGCTTGTTTGTGACCTGGCATTATCATGGGGAAACACACTTTCCGTTTTCACCGTTTCTGGAGTCTTTTGTTTGCTGGCATCAATTACTTTGTAGATTACATACTACATTAATGATCTGGTCCTGGGGAAGAAATTAAAAAGCATTCAATACCTTTTAAACTCCTCCGCAAGTACAAGATGTAGGTTTCATTGGAGAATATCTATTCCAAAAGTGCATTGGATAAATTCATAATGTTTGTTGTAATATATTTTTCCTTTTAGCATTATGGATGACAATTTACTATTCATCATCTTTTATGCTTCATTTCAAAAATGTTCGTTTCCTTCCGTTTTTTTTAAAAAAACATTTATCAACTCGTTTATTAAAAGATATTTCATTAAGGATAGGGAATACCCATAGCATATCGTGTAGATATGATTTCAGACCACAACATAAGACTATGTGCAGTTAAATGTTAAAAGATAAGCTGTTCTGCTTTGCTTGATAATGTTTGATAATGATACTGTTTCTGCTTTGACTGTGACGTCAAATGCATTGGCACTCATATTTGCTAATAGAATTTCTTACAATAAGAATCTTGTTTTTAATAACTGCTCTAATTGAAAAGATATATATAAAGGGGAAATGTAAATCATTCTGCCTTTAAGGAAGAAATGTTGTTTATAGCATACGTTTTATTTTTAAATGCTCAAAGATAATTCTGGAAATAATAATAATATTTAGCATCTAACGCGTAGATCTTTTTCCAATTTGGAACCAAATCTGTCAAGGGGTTGATCTTCTGTCGGTTTGTACCTTTATACGAATACGAACTCGAAAATTCGAAAATGCAATAACTTAAATAAATGAAATTTGATATGTTATCTTATCACTAAAATTGTAGTTCTCAGTCAAATTATGTTTCAGTCTGTCTGAAAAAGGATATTCGAAGTACATATTCAGTTTTCTGATATTTGTGTATTAATCGCATCTCGGCAATGGGTCGCCAAAAATCACAACGTTAATATGCTCCTTCTTAGCAATTGTCCGCCAGTCGCTTGCAGTTAATAGTACAAAAGCACCAGTTTTTTGTTCTATAATGCTACGAAACACACATCATTCAAGAGCGGGAGTATGAAAATAAAAATCTGAGCACTTGTGGCATTCACAATTTTATGCGGGGATGAGGAGGAGGAGGGGAGTAACATTTTCGGGAAGTTTCTGAAAGACCATTGCCAATGGTCGTATCATATGTTATGTTTTTGCTTTGCCTATCTTTGCCAACAACCTTCGGTCTAAAATTTCTTTGTTCTTGTTCTTGTTCTTAATCAGTATTATTTATTTATTTATTGTGTTTCAGGATATGATACGCGAGCTTTTGACATCTGATGACTTTAACGTAATAACTGTCGATTGGAGATATGGCGCATCCCAGTCCTATCCACAAGCAGTTGCTAATACTCGATCCCTGGGGCTGGTTGTTGCAGATTTTATTGATTATCTTCAGGTAAAATGTGATTTTCTTTTCCCTCATCATCATAAATAAAGGAAATTTTCATAAATGAAAATGTTTCTAATGCTTAATAAATGAATATCGATGGAAGAATTTCCATTTATTTTATAAATCTAATTTGATTTCGAGAGTCAATTATATAAACTTTGTCAAAGAAGATTACCACCAGTAATTTTATGAAATATGAGAACGAAAAGTAAGTCCCGAAATTAATTTGATGTTAAGAATATAACCTTTAATTTATTAAGTAAGATTCTGCTTTATTCAAATCGTTGGTTCAATACAATAGAATGCAATGTTAACAACAATCATTATCATTATCATCATCATTATTATCATTATCATCAACAGAAAGACATTAATGTATCTAAAATCTTTTTAGGCATTGTTTATACACTAGTTAGAAAATTTATATAATATTAACATTATTTTAGTAAAAATAAGTCTGTAATTTAGCTAAAAATGTTTGATTTCAATTTATTGAAAAGAGTATCTTTGAAGCTTTGAAACTTTATAAAAGTTTATAGAAAAAATTTCATTTCTTACAGAATGTTTTATGAAGAATTTATTTGAAGAAGAGATTAGAATTTAATGTTAGAAAAAGAAAAGTGGTTATAGATGCTCAGTTACATCAATATTTTGTTACAAACATTGTTTCTAATTTTTCAACTGCATAGCTTTTAATAAAATGGTTGGAAGTTGAAACTTTCATTATTCATTCAAGTCTAAAATTGATGTTTAGTTAGTCTGCATATCTACTTCTTCTTATTTACCGAAACTTGAAATCCCTTGCGGGGATGATTGAAAACTTGATCTGTTTAGTTGGAAGGTAGAGCAACTGTCTAGACTGAGACTATGCTTATCATTTCGGTTTTTCTATTTTTTAAAAAATTCAAAATTGTATTAAAAATAAAGATGGGGGGAAATCTTGATATTATTAAAAATTGTAATTTTTCAAAAAAACTGACACCCCCTTTTATTTTTACTTTTCCGAAGCAAGCATATTTTTCATGTTACTGAATACCATTTAATAAATATTAGGTACTAGATTTTGTAGAATTTTTTATTGCTAATATGAGAAGGAAAAATCCAAACCAGAAAAGAATATCGTTTGACTGTACCTATATCAATTTTTAATTAAACGGAAATTATTCTTTCAACGGTTTGCAACATTAAAGGGGCTTATAAAAAATGAAAAATATATAGGTAGAATATTTTGATCACGTGCAGGCATAGAATTCTATCAGATATTACTGAAAATATATTTTGAAAAATGACCAGGAAAGAAGAAAATAAATGTTTTCAAACATTTGATTCATTTATTTAAAATGAATGGCGCGTTTGAATTTCCTGAAACTATATCTAATATATCGATTTAATTGTGTTCTCTAAACAATAAACTCGTATCCTCAATTCATTTTCATATATATTTCTTATTAACGATTTGAGCCGGCGTCCTGGCATAGGGGTAGCGCCTCTTCCCCGTGATCTGGGCGTCCCGGGTTCGAGTCCCGGTTTGGGCATGGTTGTTCTTCTGTTGTTCTATCTGTGAGATGTGTGAATGTGCCCTCCTGTAAAAAGGGGTTGTGCAAGCGAATGCGGGATGCGTGAGGGGCAAAGTCGTACTCTTGGCCCTAGTTGGCGCTGCTATAAAAAATAAGAGACGTTCCCCCTCAGGCTTAAATCGCTGTCTTCGTAACAGTGGGCTTGTCAGTGGCAAGTGCCATAAGAAACAAACAAACAATTAACGATTTGAAGCATATAAAATGATTTAGAAAAAAAAGATTCATTATGTATATTTAATTAATTCAACAATATAAAGTTTGTTACGTTGAAAAATTTAAAAATTGATTGGTATATTTAAGGTATTAATTTAATATTTTATATCAGAAATAATAATGATTTGTCGTAAGGATTACACAAATATAATTACAAAATATACATTTTTTCGTTTTATTTAAGATACGAAAACATTACAACATAAATCACATAAACAGGCATATAAGACATGAATCCACATGAATAACGCTAACAGTGAGCTCCTAATTATATGTATATATAACTTAAACAAAACAATATTACTCTTTGACACCCTTATATATCTACATTCCGAAAACAGGATGCATAACGAACTTGAGTCATGAAGTAAGCATCATGTAATTAAGGGAACCAGAGAAATAGGATATATATTGCTATTTAATACTTCTTAAAAAAACAAATAAATAAATACAATATTGAGATACATATCATACACACACACAAAAAAAAAAAACACATCTCGAATGCTTTAAAACAAGCTTATATTTGATCCTATCACATTTTATCCTATGTCTGAATAGAGGTCTGAGTGTATCAAAAAAGATGACAATATTTAATTTCAAATCTCTCGGATGAAAATTGCAAATTTCTAGTTATAAGATATTCAATATGTAATGGAACACTAATGTGTTAATATAACTCCTTGTGAGAATTTAAAAGACTTGCGGTAATATTTAACCCTTCTTTGCATGATGATGGAAATTTCCATCATAACATTTAGTGAACAAAAAATTATACTCAAAACAGGTGTACTGTAAATTGGTTATTGTTGTAAACTTTTTTCACGATTATTGCATAATAAGGAACGTAGCTATCAGAAAAAAAAATCACATGTCACAATCATTACAGCGAGTTTGAACTTGTTATTCCGCTGTTTGTTGTGGTTGGAAGAAACATACGATTTCTTAGATATTTTTTTATAACTGATCTGAGGTTTTTTTTGTAATAAAAGCGATAATGAGAAGAGAAATTAAGAAGAGAGGGACATTGAAGATTTTGTACTGAGCTTAACATGTAAATTTGAATAATGATAGATATTTCCATCATACTGTTTTTTAAAATTATTTTATATTATATATTTATACTAAGACTTTTTTTCATCATTTTTCCTTTAATATAGAGCATGAATTACATGACCCTGATTTATTTCACAAAAGAAAGAAGGGGAAAAAATCATACAAAGAAGGGTTAAACTTTGCGACCTTTCTTTTTATTCGTGATAGTCGCATAAATTATAAATGAAAGCTAAGACACGAGTGAATAATAAGTCTGATTGAACTTTCACTAGTAACTGATCATTTGTGATTCTAGCGCAAGTATCGAATTCCACCATCTGATATTCACATCATTGGATACAACTTAGGAGCCCACGCTGCAGGATATGTCGGAGAACAGATACCTCGGATAGGAAGGATAACAGGTAAGTAACAATTATAAAGGTAGCTGAAACATTGTATATGATGCTTCGATTCACTGGAAATCTTTTGAAGAAAAAAATCTCAGAAAATATTTTTTGGAATAAATCATTTCAGTAAATATGTAACTTACATATCTGTAGGATAAATGGAAAAAGAGAATTTTCCTCTTTCACAATAATAAAATAAAACTACTTGAAAGGGTTAGGAATGTCATAGAGTTTATCAGCAAAATTAAGAAAATACTTTTGTAAAAAAATTTAAAAAAAAACAAAAAACTATCACTTTCCTTTTTAATATAAATTCTTTAAGTTTTTTAACGTACCGAAGATTGTTTGACAAATACTTATTAACCCATTATATTCCAAGCTATTTGGTTATATGCTACTAGTCAACTTTAAGCTAATTTTCTTAAAATTTTAAGAAACGGAAGAACCATGAAGAAATCATTGCAATGAATTGAATTCTAATTTTTTTCAATCTTGAAAATTATTAGTTAAAAATATATAAATATATTTAACTAATTTTTTTATATAAGCATAATTATAGTTTAAAAAATAAGTATATTTCATTTTTTGATTAATATGAAGTTTACAACAAATCCATACAAATCATAGAAATTACAGTGCATATAAAAAATAGAAAAATTACCTATTTTTCAATGCTGTTTTCCTCTTCTTTTAAGAGTTTTGAAATAATAAAAAGTTTTGAATGTTATAATTTTGAAAATCGTAGAAACCCCCAGACTTTTAGCATTTTGTTTGAGGAAGCAAAGTTATACATTTATTGTAAATGGCATTTTAAATATTAGCAAAGAAGGATTGGCTATTTACCTTTCATTACAGAAAATAGAGTAACAGAAATGATCGAAAAACGTTATCATTTAATATTTGTTGTCGATGATCATTCATTTTGGTAGAGTGGGAAAGTTACGTGTTATATCATCATGCTCAATTGAATAGTCCAAAAAGGAACTACCAACGCTTGTTTTAGAAACTGAAGGAAGCATTCGACGCGAAAATTAAAATGAGCATAGTGGTGAACGCATTTCAGACCCCATTATGGCAGGGATCATGAGTCCAATCTTCACACAGCGATTGGAGCGAAAGTAATTCGACCTTCCACCATTATTGTATCTCCCAGAGACGTATGAACCAACCACATTACAGAAGACTCTCCTTTTCATATCTGAGGCTCATCTTTGTGGGATTAGCCCTGAAAATAAAAATAAGGCATTTAAAACAACTAATATGTTTTAGATCAAAGCTTTAAATAAAAAGAAATTGATATTCTGCATGAAAGATATTTGCATTTAAAATAAGTTTCCTATCTACATATAACGATGATATAACTGAGACGTACTAAAACAGTTATGTTAAAACTCGTTACGACATTCAACAATCATTTGATCCCTTATAGAGTTTTACTTACAATCCACTTGATTTTTAATAATTTGCGTAGTCCTTTTGGCAATATATAACTTTTCAACAGTTATTTTCTATAAATTTTAATCTGTCTGTGATTTATGACTAATTCTTATCACTAATGGTAATTTTGATAGTTTTTCTTAGTAGCTTAAGCATTTCTAGGGCCGTGGGAAGTATGCTTACACCAAATTTATCAATATTTGTATGAAATTATGTAGGTTGGCATAAGTTCTGACAATTGTTTTTACAAAGACAGAAACTTAGATGCTTCAGTTATTTATCTTACACAAAATGATGTGTCTTGATTTATTACTTAATTATTAATTAACCAAATTAATTAATTAATCAAATTAAATTTATCTAATAAGCTAAATAAATCCCTTTTCTTATTCTAATTGCCTAAAATATTTTAACATAATATGACTAGAAAAAAATGGCCCTTTAAAGGGTTAATTTTATAGATCTGTTTTACCTTTAATAAAAGAGTAATATAAACAATACAAAATGCACACATTCTTTATGTGTATATACATATATATATATATATGTTGCGTCAAGAAAATTCAAATACACAACACATTTTTCTGAAATGTAATAATGTTTTCCCAAATACTAACATACAACGACATCTTAAATAAATTTCATGATAGCTTTCCTGTAAGGCACACGTTAGTTAAGTTTGTATAACTCTTTTAAACAGAAAATTAGATTCCAAATGTCTGATATCGTTGAATATTTTGCGTTTCAATAATGTTGAATATTTGTATTAAGCGATCGCATAATGGCATTGTTTATTCAGGTCTTGATCCCGCTGGTCCTTATTTTGAAGACACGGATCCCAAAGTTCGTCTTGATCCATCAGATGCTCTCTTTGTTGACGTAATACACACTGATAGCCCTCCTGCTGCACAAGGTATGCCAAAGCACTGTTCTTACTCTATTCATTTCCGAATTTCAGTGAGTACGTTGAAATGAAAATAGCTTCCATTTCAATATTTCGAAGTTCATTAATATCTGAATTCTGTGTTTGGTTTGATTCTTTGGTAAGTCCAGATGAAGTTTTAATTACTTGAACGATTGAAATGCACTTTAATTCTAAGGTAATTCTAAGATAATACATTTGTTCGTTGATGAAAGGGCTATAAACGTATGGTAACTGTTATTGCGGATAAGAACTTTCCGAAACATGAATTTCATTGCCTTTGAAAAGGAAACATGAATAACCATAGAAGAATTACAAATATGTTCATTTATTTCATTTTCATGCTGATAGAAGATATAATTTCATCAATGAATTTGTGATTTCATCTGTGGTAGAAATTAAATAAACCATTATTTGTTAGTAACTTAATTAACAAGTAGATTTTATTTTGAAAGCCATTTTAATTCACACATCCTGATAACATTTAATCAAACAATACCTTTTCACATAAATAATCCTCACAATGATACCTCCACGTGGAATTAATAGAGGATAGTTCGCAGTTATTAATATTTAATGTTTTAACTTGTTTGTCTAAAATCTTATAGCTTTAAACCAGCAATTCTTGGATGTATATAAATTTATTTCGTGTATCTTGGAAAAAGTTCTAATAATTTGGATCAAATTTTATATTTAGATAAGGTTTTGCTTTTTAAATTAATCTACATAGGTGCATTTCCTGAAAAAATGCGATTTTACACATATACACAAAAGACATATTTTTGCAACTAATTATTAGAGCCTTTTTCTATCTGTTCTTCTCTTTATGACAATGTCATCTAGTGCCATCTCCTAAATGTTCGTGGCACTAGAATTGTTGCCATAGATTGATAACCTATTGGTACGTCAAAATTTTGTAAGATGGCGCTGATGGATGTGAGATGAGGTAAGATTGAAAAATATTCATATGTAATCATGAATTCATGTCTAAATATTTTCTCCGAAAAAGACGATTTTACACGATTAAAAGAAACCTGCTTAGCGACCAACTTGGTCTTCCAGATATTAAAAATATTGAACCAAATTAAATCATTATCATGTTAAGTTAAAAATGTGTAGAAATGCAAAACGAAATTGACAAGTAATTAAAGGAGGGACCTTCATATGTTCGTTGCATATGGTTGCAAAATGTCTAAATTCGCCACTGGCCACACCTCGCCAGTAAGAGGAAGTATAACCATTATGAGTTTAATGCACATCCACATTTTATAAAAGTAAAAATGAGAAAATGCATTAGTATTTTCATGCGTTAACATTTTTTTAAATTGGTTAGTGATTCAAATTCTTAGAATGAACGTTCATTGCTGTAAAATACATATGTGGCGTCATTTAGTTTCGTCACACTTCTTTATTTCTATACAAATCCGTTACACGCCTATTGAATCGGGTACTCCGAAAATTATTCGAGAAACCATACTGGAGAGACGAAACGATTGTAAGTGATCTTATCACGTTTTTCCTGAGATATGTTGGCGAAGATAATCAACGAGACTTGGGACCGCACTTCTACGTTTTCAGGCTCACAAAACCATTTTTGTTAATAATTGCTGAAACCTTTGAAGGTTAAATAAATAAGTAACCGCCTTTTTACAAATAATAAGCGATTTCATCGATATGTGACTATTTAGAATATAATTTCTGTACCCAAAACCTTTTTTCTAATTGGATTTTACACACGTAAAATGATTTATAAAAATTTTCATTCATAACCAGAACAAAGTGAGCATATATTCCCAACTATCGTAACACATTCCCATTTTGTATATAATTTATTGATTTTTAATGAGAGTCAAACTCTAAATTTTTTATTTGTTATATCCTATTAGAACAGGATGTAATTCGATATTCTGAATTCGGGAAAATATCATGAAAATATTGTTAAAAATGCTATTGGAATTTTGTGCTAATAGCGTAATATTGAGAATATATGCATCTCTCTCGATGACTTATTTTGGAAAATTTTCACGAAGATGCTTTCGGTACTGAAACGTATAATAATCATAGAAGTTCTTAATATTGGTTTCAATAAATTTAATTAATATTGTAAATTTTTTTTGTAGATTTCTGAAAGTTTACTTTGTATACTTACAATATTCAAGTATTAAAGTATATATCTTTCTTTGATGAAATTCTGTTTTGAAACGAAAGTTTCAACATTGCTCCTATATTTAAAGATCAACTGTGTCCATATCTTTCAAATTTAAATATAATTATTGGCAAATTTACATTCTCCTTTTTCTTTTTCTTTTTTATTTCCTTTGTGCTTAAATAGTTACACTTGTTTACTATACTCATACCGATTTCTTATATTGTTATTTATAATATTAATATTGGTACATTTTTCTATTTAATGTGAATACTTGTTTCTGTATGTAAACTTCAAATGTTTTTGTAGTCTTTATGATTTTGCTGTAGAGTACTGTGCTCTTTACTAAATACATTTTTTTCACTTTATTTTCCTCTATTATTATTGATATTTTTCCATACAGTTCTTATGTAATTAAATATGAAATTGAGTATAGGAGAGTGAATATTGATTATTAACTTGAGGATTTTTGTATCTAGGATTGATTAATTTTAGCTTATATTTTAAGTAACGTTTAATTTCAAATTGAAATTTGATATCGACTACGCTGGAGTTTATCGGAAGTGCTGGTGGAAGAAATTTGTACACCCGTAAAAATTACCTATGTAGATAATTTTTACGGACGAACAAATGTACATCCGGGAATGTTTAAGGATGTGCAGAAGCATTATAAAGTACTTTATAATGCTTCCATTCATACTTTTTATAAATATAAAAAAGAAGTTTAAACGCCAAAGAAATTTTTTATCTCAAAGTTAAACCTGATAATTTTACTTCAAAACTACTGGCTGCTTATATAAAAATGCTATTTTGTTTACATTTGAACGTTATTTGAAATATTAAAATGGAAAGTATTTTGACTTTGAGTAATGTGAATCAATAGTTTTCATAGTTTAAGGATATAATTCTAATTCTTTCTTGTTAGAAAATTCACAAATCACAACCTAATATTTTAAAGTAATTTACAACTTTTTAACGTCATCAACTTATGATAAAGACGGAACAAGAAATTATTAGTTATTTAGCAGTATGATTTACAGTTCCCAGTGCATTTTAATTGTCAAGTTATTGAAATATTTTCCAATTGTTGTATTTCGAATATTGACTATATTGGCATTTTTTTGGATAGGACACTAAATATGCATATACAAAAGAAGCACGAATTTTATGATGCTTCCATTCATTCTATTATGATTTTAAAAATGGTAATTCTAATATTAAATGAATTTGTATTTTAAAATTGGATATTTTGTTTCAAAACTGTTACTCATTAAATTCAAGTAGCCTTATTTTAAGATCTGTACATTATAAAACTGAAAAGTTTCCGTTGTAATATTCTTTCATAAAAATTATTAAGTTTCATTTCAAAATCCTAAATATCAAGGTCTCCTTTTGCGAAAGAGGAGTAAAATTCAATGGCTTCTGAAATAAAAGTTCTATGATTGAACAATAGATGGCGCTGTAAGTAAAGGAATGAGAAGAAGGTCGAAAAGAGGATCTGCTTTGGCGAACACTCTAGAAATAATCAGCTTTCATTTCGAGAAATAAACGTCAATTAGTTTTATAATTTAGGAATGTATTTCATCTTCTTATTGATTAGAAAAGTCCAGAAGTGGTAACCTAAATAAATAAATGCAATTTTTTAATGTAAATAAATGTAATAATAAATACGAAAACATTTATTTTAAATAAATAAATGTAATTAATAACAAATACGAAAACAAGAAATCATAAAAGTTGACCTTTAGAATAATTTACTGGTTTCAGTGCTTTGTCATGTTTTTGAAATATAAATTCCATCTTGTATTTTGAAAACCGAACTAAACTGGCTTTTTTTTAAAAATGTTAGGGTCGAAATTTACGTGGCATAGAGAATTTCAGCTTTATGCTGTTCAAAATTTAAAAAAAAAAAAATTAAACATTAAACGAAATTTGGAATTAAAAACTAAATTTAGTCACTTTTCTTCAAAATTATAAAATATTATTACGATGACAACTCTAAAGAAATGCTTTTATAAGTTTTATTATAAGTCTTAAAATGTTTATTATACTTTGTCACTCATACTACTTTCATGATATATCTTGCCTACGTTTTTAAGTTTAACTCATTTAAACTAATACCTCACTCAGAAGCAACTTTCAAGCTATTTTGAGGTGGACCTCACAATTTTGAACCATGGTCAGTTAACGAAAATGACACCAGAGTTGGCTCTAATTTTAGATTATTCATTATTTTATTTAAAATTTAGATTATTTATTATTTTATTCTAATAAATATAAAAACTTCCATTATATGCTCGATACAAAGAGAAGGAGCCAAAAATACCATGTCTCACATAAAAGGATTTGTACGGAATTATACTATTTGGTTTTTCTTATCTTACTTCTATTATATATAAATATTTTCCAAATTAAAGCAAGCTGTTTTAATATCCTGTAAAACTTATTAGAACTTCTTCCATAATGGAAATATTTTCTTGACAACCTTGTGAACTAAATCACTTTCTGTAATAGAATTAATGTAATCTTTGGTATCATATTTTAATAGAGAAAATCTTTGTAAAATAAACATACGTAGAAAAAATACACGTAAATAGAAACTTATTACCGGATGATAATTTTAAACAAACTTTGTAAAATTGACGATAATTTTTTGTATCATTTGAAATAATTCATTTCCCTTTTTTGAGCGCAGAGGGTGGAAAATTGAAATCTCATTTTCCTACCCTGTGACTTAAAATATTCAAAAAGAAGGCCGAAAATATTAGATAAGCAGAAACATTTCAGTAAGAAAATTCAGAAAGTGCGAAACCAATCCTTATATAATAACTATAAATTATTGAAAATTGATAAACACTATGAGATTTAGAAAGAAACTAAAATTAAAGTGCACTTATCTTTTTATGGAAATGAATTTCAGTAAATGGAAAAATAAAGTATTATCATTTTTATTGTTTTTCTGCCCTTTAAGCTTTTTGAAACAATCGTTGTAAATAAGTTAAAATCTGAAAATAATTGATTGTTGTGTCATTTGAAAGTGTTAGTTGGCTTAGCGTCACGTTTTGGGAGCGAAATTGGAATTACTGTAAGGTGAACTTCGTAATTCTGTTCGAAAAGTGGTTCGATGATGACTCAGGCAATACCGGAGTTTATGTCTGCCTTTCACATCATACCAAATGAAGAACTATTGGCCGCCTGACGTTAAATTTAATGATCATCAAGGCATCAAGCGCCTATGCCTACACATTTAGGGAGTATAAGTGCGGCATACAGTACTGATGAATCTTTAATGGAATCGGGTTTCGAACTCGAAACCCTCCAGTCCTGAAGTCTTAACAAGTTTTGTTTAACAAGTGTTTTGGTTGGATGGTTTTGCCGACTGTTATTACATGCACTTTAAAAATTATGTGAATACAAATTCACTAAAATACTTGGAATAATAAATATTTGATGAAATGAAATGTTAAGTAGTGAATTTAAGAATTTGTTTGAATCTTCTCGCAGGAACGCTTTGATTAATTGCCCTGCCGTTATAAATTAAAACGACTTGTGCTATTTTCAAAGATTTTTTTCTGAAGCGTTTATTTCTCATTTGTATTAATACTAATAAATTTAATATTTAGTAATAACTTCATAAATAAAGTACCATAGTTCTATTTATGTTTAAACATTTATATTTCGATTACATGATGTCGTTTAAAATAATGATAAGTCTGTAATAAACCATTTTTAGAACATTAATTATTGGCTCTTCTGATAATTATTGTGTTTAACATTTAACTGACACATTTTTAACACCTGTGTCATAAAATGTTAAGTGATATAAAAATAAAGCAAAAGTTTTCAAAAATCTATTGTAATTAGAAGTTGATTTATCAAGTTTAAATCTGATTCTAAGTGAAAAAGAAATAATAGATCGTATTTCATATTGAATAGATTTTACTAATTCATTCTTGTACCTTCAATTACTATTTTAAATTCACATTCAGTGATTTGATTTCCCTGTCTGTCTTATAATTGAATGAATCGTAATTGTATTTGTCTCGTAATTGATTGTATTTGTCTCGTAATTGATTGTATTTGTCTCGTAATTGAAAGAAACTTCGTTTGTTAAATCATTGATATCCTCTTTTTTCATCTCAGATGTTTTTTTTTTTTTTTTTTTTTTTTTTGCCTAAGAAAAGAAACAATGGGCTAACTATAAACGAAAGCTTCTTTTTAAAAGTAATTGATACATTTTTTGAAAATAACTATGGTTGACATATTAAATGATAATTCTTATCCGATTTCGAAACTATCGCTCAAATGTATCACAAGTTTACTATAGGATTTGTTTACGGAAAGATATCCTCTTTATTGACAATTCCAGAGCGAAATATTCGGCCTCTGGCAAATGAAATGTGACAAGGAATTAACCGGAAAGTTTTCCTTTAATGCGTTGATAGCCTAACATCAATTGCATATTTGTCCCTTGAGATTGAAATCAGCATTTCGCATACCGCAATCGTTCTGTTGTAGAAACAGTCGAAAACGATTTGTTTGTTTCTGTTATAATGCGCATTAACTCGAAAGCAAAGCCCGAATTATGAAAGTTCCGAATCTTTCTATTACTTTCAATTTTTCTTCCTAGTATAGAAAATTCTCAGTGCAGTTGATGACCAAATTTTTCAGAGAAAAACTCTGTTCACTATGATTGTGTGTGTTTTTTAATTCCTTTGTCTTTTTCGGAGACAATATAAAATTTAAAATTGAATATCAGTTAAAAATATACTTACGGAAAGTAAGCAAAATATAAATCAAAACTTTTACAAAATGTGCAAGTGTAATTTCTCTCGAAATAATGTCATCATGAGTGTGAAATTTGTAAAAGAGATTTGAAAGATCTCTTTTGATTTCAACATTTGATTTGATGGTCATGAACAAATACAAATCAAAACTATTAAGAAATTTCTTAAACTCATCTCCAACATTTTATGATAACCTTAACCTTAAACTAGCTACTGAGACCCACCGGAAGGCACACGAAAATATCTGAATGCAACGGACCGCCGCAACAGCAACACTGACGGGAACTATGGTTGAGCACTAAGGGTCATCACCGGCTACAGTACAACCCTTCGTTTGGGAAGTACGCCCCGTCATTGATGGGAGGGCCAGATCCCCACCTTTTGTATACCCAACAGGGTGGCGAGAACCAACCACCATGCCGGAAGCTTCTCATCTTGAATTATGAGGTGCTAACCGGAGAAGAACATAAGACGTAAGCAAAATGTTCACAATTTTGAGGATATGAGCATTACTGGACATACCAATAAAAAGAAATTTTAGGAATGCAAATCGATTAGCAAGATAAGAAGCATCCCCCAAATTGACAGCTATTCATTTTCCATTAAAGTCATAGTCTAAAAGCTTGGCATAATCCCTAAAGCTAGTTAGCTGCTTTTTCATAATACTAAATTTGCTGTATGTTTCTCTAGATTACTGACTTCAACGAATCTTTAATATACATCTTAGCCCTATGATATGGGTGTCATCCATTTTTAATATCCCAAGATTCCATCGCCTTTGAATGGGAATCGAAATCAAAATTATAATTCTAACAATATCCGAGCAAATCGTGAATGTTTTAACTTTTTCTGGATAACATGCAAAATTGTCTAAAATGTGTAAAATCTTCGCTCTCTAAATAATGTAAGAAGTAATAGATTTATTAACGAAAGCATGTTGACATGTACATGAGCGAGAAAGTAAATGCAAACAATGAAATATTTTCTCATTGATTAGCACACGCAGATTCAACTTTTGAGCTCTACTGAAATTCGATTCTAAAAAAAAAAACAACTTATTTTTCATTTCAGACTATTGTATCCCTTTAAAAATTCTTTTAAAATGCGTCTTCATTTATAATTTTGATGCACTTGCCATTTAATAATTTTTTCTTCTTTTGTTTAGTTGCAGGAATGTTGCAACCAGCTGGACACCTGGATTTTTATCCAACACCTGGATGGAGGAGAACAGGCTGCAGTTTACTTGATGGTAGATATTTAATTGAAATTTTCTTTATCATTTTTGAACAAAAATAATTTACAGTTGCTATTTTTAGGAATTAAATGTCATATATTAACATCTGTAGAACATGGTATGTTCTACAGAAAATTTAGCGAAAATTATTTGTTTTACAAAAATATTATCTAAAAAAAAGATAGTTTTAGAAATTAATTTGTTTTTATAAAACTGCAATGGTAAGACAAAACCAAAAACTCGCACTCTCGTTTCAAAGAACATAATAAAATATATCCAAAGGAACAAACGCACTGTTTTAAACTTATATATAACGCAGAAGCTTCTAAAATTTCTAAAACAAATAATTTTACAGAAAGTTGTCAATAAATCTTTCATAGATTAAAAAACTAATTATTAAAAGTGCAATAATTTCTGGTGCATGTGCATTTAATTTTATAAGTAAGGAGATGAATTTTATTTCTTTTAAGCTTTTCTTGACTGGAAAATTGTCAATGAATAATTTGATAATAAAATATATACTCAATTTTGCTTTGATTATAAACATATATACTTTTTAAATATTTTAAAATTATGTTTCCTTAATATATTTGAGGAATTAAAATACCTGATTTTGACTGCATTTAAGGGAAATATAAATTTATTCATTATCTCTTAATGAGGTTGCTCATTTTTAGCAATTATAAATGAGATTTATAACTTTATTGAGTTCTTTTTATTGGATGGGTAGGTGCATACAACGCTTTTGAAAGGAGGAAACTGCTGTTTTTATTTGACACTTTTTACTTTTGAGCTTCATATTGAAAACATTATAGCTATCTGGCTGTAATGTTAAATCCCTTCTGTCTGCGAATCCAATGATATTAAAATTCTTCAGACGATTTCGAAAGGCCCTGTAGGGAGTAGAACAATGAAAGTTCTTCTCTTAATCTATATTGATAGATGCAAAAAAGACTGCTTCATTTCTTAAACTCCTGAATTTGGTGTGTGTGTCACAATGAAAATAATTATAGAAGACAGCATGTTTTTACACCAGGAAAGTATTATATGTATGAAAAACCTGAATACTTGAAACTTCTATGTAATTTAATTAAAATATATTGATGTACTAAAATGCCAGACTTAAAAAAAAACAGATAATGTTATTTTTTAAACAAATTTTCTTGAATATCAAATATTCCATAATATAATTTTCCTTAATATAACAGTTACCTAATTGGTTGATCGTAATCATAAGCTCTGGAGATTTCAGTGCAATAATTTGAGTGTCATTTTCCATTCGGAAAACAGGATGTATCATATATTTAACGTTATGAAATACAGTTTTTGTACTTCCTATATTCTGCTCTAAAAAGGCTCCTGCCTAGTCTGAAAACAAAATTTAACTCTTCTTAACGGATGAGTTTTCAAAGAATTTAATATAATATTTCACTATAAAGTATATTTTTTTAACCTTAAGAAAGAGCATAAGTTTATTTAAAAGTGTTCAGTTTATGCATGAAGTGATTATCAGGGCAAAAACGAAACTATAAATCAAAAGAAAATGAATAAGAGTGAAAATGAAAAGAATTTGAATAAGAGTGAAAATAAAACACAGACGTATTATATGACGAGCAATGAACCAAAAACAGTTATTCAAGTACATACAAGAAAACACACACACACACACACACACACACACACACACACACACACACACACACACACACACACACACACACACACAAAAGAACAACAGATAAATATATCGCGCAAATAAGCATTGCTTTTAACCACAGTAAATGGCAAATGGCCCGCAAATGCCTTGCATGACGTTCGAAAATAATAGTAATGAAAAATAAACATTTGGCGAAAATCAAGTATTTTTACTGAATCTGTCGCACGAATATATATTTTGGACACCTTTTTTCTGATAATAAAATATCATCTTTGGCGAGAAACAAGCATTTTTACTGAATCTACAGAGCGAATATATATTTTTCACTTCCTTTTTCTGATCAATCAAAACCAACATTTCACACTGAACTACAGTTGTAGTCACTAGATTACATTTATAATTTAATTAATTTAAGTCATTGCGTTTATGTATTTTTGCATTTATAAGTATGTGGAAGTATAGACCGCCGGACTCTTTCACAGATTTGGTTCAAAATTTAATAGGAATCTACGTTTTAGATGTGTACCAAATTTTGTCTATGTAGCTCTTATATTTGGTAATTATCGAATTCACTTCTAATAGAACCGACATATTTCCTCTGAATGTATTTAAAAAAATTGATATGAATCTATAAATTTAGTGTACCAAATTTGGTACCAAGTCCATGTACGAAATCTAGATCAAAGCATTTTTGAGTTATCGTGTTCACAGATAGACAGACGCATTGCCAAAAATGTGTTTTTCGAATTCGGGGATATATGAAACATGGATATCTGTTAAAATCTTGGATTCGTATTTTGTGACAATTACAATACTTTCTCTATACTTTGTACTCGCGAAAGTGAAAAAATGTGGAGAATATAATTGTACATATTACAAGGAAAAGCTTTTATAATAATTCGGCCATGTATCGCTATTTCCATATGTGGAGCATGCATTCAAGAAATATTTTTGAAACAGTATTGCAGGCAACTTGTGTACCTCGATCTTGCTTTCTGTTTCTTAAAAAAATAATTTTTAGAATTTTTTACGGAAAAAAAAGTAATATCTGAAGAAATTGATTCCGTTAGAATCACTTCAAAAATTTTCAGCAAAATATGCGTCAACATGGTTATTTATCTTACAGCTATAACAAATGATAGGATAATGGATGTTGATGTTCAAGGAAAACATATTTTCCAACAACATTTTGTTATCGCTCTATTTTCTGTTTGCAGATCAAATATAAGTCGATTTTAAAATCATTCGACCCTTTTTGAAATGAGTGTCATTTTTGAAAGTGATAGTTTATCTAAGAAGTAGATAAACAAGTTTAATTACTAAAAACTTATCATCCTCTACATCATTTCTTATAAATTCGTGCTTTTATTAATAATGCATAACGATATCTGATCTGTTTGTGTTTCAAACAACCTACACATTTTATTATTTCTCTTCTATCCTTAAAGTTTTATCATTGTTGATAGTAGTCTAGAACAAGAATGACTCTATTTTGATATTATAATAATTTTCTTAAGTGAGATGTAATACTACTCTTAAACAGCGATAAACATATATCTACAGAAAATTAAAAGCATAAGGGAATGACAAAAGAAGGTTCCAGAATATCAGTTTCAGGAGAGAACAGAGCTTCATCTCTCATCTAAGTAATTAGTTCGTTTTTTGATAAAAATAATTAGAACTTCGAACGCATTAAATTATACTTAAAATAATTTCCACTACTTTTTTTAAATATCTAATCTGATGAGTGGAAATTTCTATGACTGCGAATTTGAGATCCCTTCCTACGTAAAGGAATTTAAGGTTTCGGAATAATCTGGAAGAAAGGGGTAAAATGAAACCTTATAAAAATTGTTTTATATTTCATGCAACCATTTCACTTTTCGAAATCTAAAACAAAAGTAATTAATCATTATAAAAGACATTTGAACCTCAAATAATGAGTTAAGTTTTATTTCTTCTTTTAGTATTATCATAGTTGTTTGTTAAGCTCGCTTATTTCCATTTACTAATTAAAAAAAATGTGAGCGATATTTTAAGTTAATGAGAAATTGTTATGTTAAAATGAAACTGGATATTCTGAACAGGACATGGTATTTCTGAAATCATATCTGCATTCACATTTTATTCGTATAAATAAAAAATACATTACCAATATTGATTATTTTAAGTAGCAAGTGGCATGAAAGGCTACACTAAGGAAAAATGAACGGCAACACAAATTTGCACCTTTTTGTAGTTAATTTAGCAAATGAATCTGATTGATTAACACATGCATATTAACAAAAAGAAAAACATATATTCTTTAAAAATATATGCTTATATTTATTATGATAAAACATTTATTTAGTTTACATCAGCATTTCTTAAAAGTTTTAGGCACGTTAAAATGTTTTGTTTATTCAAATCTTTTTACATCGAAATAAGGACCTTTAAATGTTGTTTGTTGTTTCTTATGGCACAAGCCATGGACAAGCCCGCTGTTACGAAGGCAGCGATTTTGAGCCGAGGGGGGGGGGACGGGTCTCTTGTCTCTCTCTCTCTCTTTTTTTTTTTTTTTTTTTTTTTTTTAGTAGCGTTAACTAGGGCAAAAGTACAGCTTTGCTACTCACGCATCACTCATTTGCTTGCACAACCCCTTTTTACAGGAGGACACATTCACACATCTCACAGATAAAACAACCGTGCCCAAACCTTAGCCGTCCTGGGTTCGAGTCCCAAACAGGGACTCGCACCCATGACGCGCGGATCACGGGGAAGACGTGCTACCCTACCAGGACGCCGGCACTTCCATAAATGCATTTATTTATTATAAAATTAATGGATTGTATAAGTGTATATCAATAGGAAGAAATAAGTTTTAAAAATATGTAAACAAATTCTTTAAATTAGATAATACAGAATAATGATCACCATTTACTTTTCGAAAATTTTCTTGGTTGGATATAATTTTTTATTTTTTTATTTTTACATAGAGAAAGAAAAATCTCATTTAAACTACGTTATTTCGATTTAAAAAAATAATCTCATTGAATATCTAAATGGTTCCATTTTGAAAGAATGATTACGTTTTAAAATGGCTTTATCATAAATAGAAATGCCTTTTTTTTTTTTTTTTTTTACTATAAACTCATTCCCGTGATTACCTTGTGCAGATAACGAGGATTTTGTTTTCAGATTAGAAAGAATAATATCACATTTTAAACGAAAAGAAATTACAATTCCCACAATGTTTTATATAAATATTTTTTATTTATAAAAAGTGTTACATCAATTCCCATAATGATTCATTTCTATAGTAATTTGTTCAGAATAAATGTACTTGATGTTGATAATCTCTATAAATGTAACATTTTCTTTCTTCTCACCTTTTAGGAATGAAAAGTTTCCGTCGCTGCAAGGCAGTACACGCACCTGAGCTTTTTACCGAATCCATAAATATGGATTGCCCTTTTTATGGCTATTACTGTGACTCGTACGCAAATTTTTCAAGTGGTCAGTGTGACCAAGGATGTGGTCAAGATATGTCTCGGTGTGCTCCTATGGGATATAAATCAGAAGAATGGTTACGTTTCACTTCTTCCGAACCCGTGACTATGTTCTTGGAAACCGGCTTAGATGAGCCTTATTGTCGTAAGTACAGCTAACATGTCATATTTGTTTTGTTTGATATTTATTTTTATATTAAAAAAATCTGCAACTTGCTAGTGTTTTAGTTGATGTTGTATGCTGGTATATATATAAATTGATAAGAGTTCTTTGCGATGTCCCTCAGCATCTGTTCTTAAACAAAGGATACGCAATCAATTACTTCTTAACTAAACAGTTGAGTTAAATCGAGGGAAATGGGTTCGCGAATCCAAATTCGATTAATCGTCCAGTTGTGAGAGGTGCACATACAATCAATCAATCGCAGTAGTGATTTTCTTACATCATTCTTGTTTGTTTTTTTGTTCATTCTGTACACATCTCATAAGCAAAGGTCGATTATTATGTACTTCACATTTTGTATATAGAACACATTCCATTTCAAAAGACTGTTTCGAAGATTTTTTTTAAAAATATTATAAAGTAAATAAATAGATTTTTAATGAAATAAAGCCATGGTTGGTATATATATAAAATAACTCCTATATCCGTGCTCGAACATTAGAGAACTCTACAGTAACACACGAGAGACTAATTACTACATTAAGCTAAGTAAAATGGATCCATATTGAATTTTAATTATTTTTTAAAGAAATAACTTTAAATATCACCAATTCTTTCCGGCCAAGAATTGAAATCTGCTACAATTCTCTCCAGTAAATTTGAAGTTGTTGAAAGATGTTGAAGCTGCAGTGGTGGTTTTTGACATTTTGCGGCTCTAGGCAGGACATATTACGAGGCATTTCTTTTAAAAAAACCGACCAATATCGTTTCACATTTTTTGCTTTATCAATGATATATTTTCATAACTTTGTGAAAAGAATATGTTTTTATTTGTTTTTTATTATGACTCATAACTGCTTACACAAAACAATATCATTTCACATTTTAACTTTATGATTGATTTATTGCATGTTAATTCTTTATTTTAATATCTTTGTGGAAAGAGTATGTTTTTATTTAGTTATTTATTATGACTCACAATTCCACTTTTTTACTTTCTCAATGATTTATTTTAGATTAATTCTTTATTTTAGTAACTTTGTGCCAAGGGTATGTTTTTATTTATTAATTTATTGATTATGACTCATACTAAATTGTGAAATGAAACAGACAGGAACATAACTTATGACAAAGAGCTTGAATTATCTTTGTATTTTACAACTCATAGAATTTGTAATCTTTTAAAAAATTTTATGTAGCAACTAGGCTGATTGCATTTTTTAATCGAGCTGCCTGTGCTTCCTTTTAGGCCAGCAGCATTGGCAAAAACTACCACAAGAAAGTTTTGTTTAAGAAAATTATTTGTACGCAGAAATCCTGCAGCGTGTTCTGTAGATTGTGTGAAATCGTTTATGGTATCAATTATTTGTTCGAGTGTTTGCTTGTTCCATTAGACAGCTGCGTACATAGGACTACCGATCGATGGTTGATCGATAATCTTTTCAAAAGGTGGTTTCTGATTTTTATTGCTGTACAACTATCGTATCGTTAGTATGGGCACTCAAATTTTATATCTTAAACTTTTAATAGTAGATAAATAGTCGAATAATTAAAATTTGAGTGAATGCGTCTGATCGTATTATAATCATTTATATATCTAAAGCAGAATATAATAATCCCATCAAGCCTGTTAGTGATTAACTTTTCATTAATATACAACTCATCAATTGTTTAAGTATTGATAAATGTGAACTTAGGAAATGTACATTCATTCTGCTCTGTCCCACATTTCATACAATACAAAGGAGTTTGAATTTATTCCTTTTTTAAAATAAAATGTGGTCTTCGAAGGACTAAAGGGGTGGCAAGATTAATTGAGATTTTGGCACATTTGATCACTATTCTATGAGATAGATACATTTTGTTTTTCATGATACATGATATACTGTATTAAGAGAAAAACCGAGGAAGAATATAAGCATAAATAATGCTATAAACCAACTATAACTGGTAGTTGTGCACAAACGTTATTCATGAAGGACGAATTAATCCTTCTATAATGAAGAATGTGTTAAATTATATATTTATAGAGCATTGTCTAATTGCTGTTTCGTGAGCTTCCTTGGAAATGATAGACAGCTTCTTGAATGTTCAACACTGATTCAAATTTCATACATAGCATAAAGCATATTTATTTTATTCAAATTTATGAATTGCATGAAAAACATTAAGATTATTTTTAAATATCTGAATTTTAAGGTTTTACGATTTGAAGTTTTTCTTAATGTGTACTAAACTGATGTAAAAACATGGTAGTCTCAATATTCAAAATTAACAGCTTGACAAGAATTTAAAGGAAAACGTCAAATATCCTTTAGAAGGTTTAAGATAATCTCGTGAAGCAAATTAGTAATAATCTCCAAAACAATTTACTAACATAACCATACTCTCTTTTACCAATTTACCATTTGAATAATCTTACCAGCATCTATGACAGCAAAGTTTGTGAATTCAAAGAAGAAAAAATATCTAAAACAGTCCTCTAGGTGTTTCATAATTTAACTATTTAGAGTTGTCTACAGCTGTAATTACTCATTATAAAAATTTGAATTGGTGAAATCAAAAAATGAGAATAAATAAACTTTAATTAAGGACAAACATTTTACAAACTTTAATTCTTTAGTTAAAAATGATAAACTAAGGAATTTTCAAGGAAATTACGTTATGCTTTGATGCTCTATCTATAATTTTTCAGTATGCAAATTATAAATCATGAATACTGTAAAAAACGACGTTTCAAAAGTGTGCATGGCTAATTTAATTCATTTGTTACTTTTTGTTACGTCAGATAAGTGGATATTTTTAATAAATGTTTTGGCACATGAAGACAATTAATGCTTACATAAGTCTAATCAAAATTTATGCAGGCTACAGATAACTTAATAAATTACCTGCCTCAAATCTCCCCTATCTGAATAACATCTTTTTTGATTCGTGTCTAAAACTAATAGCTGAAACTGATGGTGTCATATCCGCTTTACAACAGAAAGGGGGTGCATTAGCTTTTGAGGGTAAAGTCCTCTGAGCACCCGAGGGCAGATGTCTGATTTCTAGGTCGTATGAAGATGACACTCACACATTCGCTTGCACAACCCATTTTTACAGGGGGGGGGGGCTCTTTCAAACATCTCACATATAGAACACAGGGTAAAGAACAACCATGCCAGAACCAGGGCTCGAACCCGGGACGCCCAGATCACGGAAAAGACGCGCTACCCTTAGGTAGGACGCCGGCAATAGCTAAAACTAAAAATTAAAACAAAATTCTTTATTTAAAAAATGAATAAATATTCCTTTTCTTGTATTTCCTAGGTTATCACTATCATGTAAATGTATTGATATCGTCGAAAGAGTTGACGCAAAGATACCGGAACGAAACTGGTCTCCTATTTTTAAGAATAACGGGAACTCGAGGGAGAACAGCTTTACTCCAAGCAACTCCAAAGTAAGTACACAGAAAATGAGAGAAAATCCTTGAATTTGAACTCAGCGGAAACTCACAAAAAGCTATATGCGGTGTTTAGAGCCCAATTCTTAAATGAATAGCAATGTCAAATTTAGTTTGTTATATTTCATGCAATAGATTTTTCCCGCAAAGATGAGAAACTATCTGGGAGTGAATCTGAATTGGGTGACGGTCCTATCAAAGTAAGTTGAATTTGTTGACGGTACTATCAAAGCAATTTGCATATTATTTCGATGAGATTGCTCGAAAACTCAAATTTTCGTAGAAAAAAATTGGTTTACAACCACTCTCTCCTTCCATTTACTGGATTTTCATGAAATAAGAGGAATTCTCTTAACAAAAGGTCCTGTAATTTACGATTGAATCAGGATACAGTATGAAAGGGATCCATTCTTAATTCTTTTAATTATTGGTGTAAAAAAATTGGATGTTTGTTACAATGTCAGTCCAAAAAAAAAACCGTGGACCAAGTAAAAGCTAATCAATTTAGATGAAAACAAATAATAGTTACCAAACAAAGCAATTGGTTTTTACGAGGGCAAATATTGACCAAAATTATTGAAGCTTGGGGCCAATTTTAACTTATATTCCTGACCTTGCTCTGTTAACCACCATTAACCGTCATTGCAGTATTTCTGAAACGTTAAAAATTACAATAAGAATGATGATATTGAATCGCTCTTGGCGAAGCTTCTGCCCATAAAAAACGTTTTGAGAACGTGGAAATATGATTCTGCTATATGAGGATTAAATGCCATGAAAAAATATGGATTATATGTTATAGACTGAAATTACGCCATTTCATAAAAAAAATGTCTTCTGTCTTCTTTAAAATATCCACAATTATTTAATAGCCATTCTAATAAATATTTTCTACTTGAAATGAATGAAGTGCAAGGTAATTTTTAGCATTGTTTTCTAAAACTCTTTTTTGTTTCGCTGGACGATTTCAGAACAAGGAAATAGTTTGACTTTTTCAAAGGCTTTATTTTTTTCTACAATTAAAAAACATTTTTTTATGGATGTCCTTTTTTGCTAGTAATGGACAAGGGCATACTCAAAGGTTAAGTTTTTACAATACGATATTGCATATGCGATATAACCTTTACGCATAGCTATAACCTATAACCTACACATAGATATAACCTTTACGCATATTTAGATTATGTGCAAATCAATATCTCTATTTAGGTTCGCTATTGAACAATTAACCAGGAAAAGTTTTGCTCATTCAAGAACGTACCAGCTCACCTATTTCTTGTCCAGCACGTTATGAATTACAATCAAATTGATTCCTCCCAATTACGTTTGTACCTTAATTGTATCATTTGCATTAATGCCAAATAAAAAGATTTATGGAATCTAAACCACATATAATTAAATCTAATTACAAATTTCTATTGAAAAACAATAATTTAAAACATAGTAATTTATATTGCTTTGTCATTCAAGTATCTTTGAAAATGAGAACAAACTGCACAGTTTCCAAACAAAACGGGCTCTATTGTTTTGCATTCATTTAAATCTTTTGGACTCATATTAAAACTATAATTCATATTATTATCACAAACATGCTTCAGTTAAAAACATTAATTCGAGATATACAATTTGATTATGTTACAAACCAGATAATTTTTAATTTTTTTACATTTATTTCTAAACTGGAATAAACAAAAATAAGAGGCAAGAAAATTTTATTTTCAAAAATATCGGAGCTTTCATGCAAACAGGTGGGAATGGTCTTCTCAAAACTTTCTTGCACTTTCTAATAAAGGTATTGCATCCTCTCCATTCCCAGTAAAAAACTGTGGATTATGGGCAAAGTCGTGAATGCCACAAATGCTCAGATTTTTATTTTCAGAGTCCTGCACATGAGAGTTGTGCTCTTAATATTTAAGTAGAAATCAATAGGTAGTAGTAGTTAATAAACATAACTGGTACTTTTGTATTATTAACCATATGCTATTAGAGAACAATAATTTTTATTAGAGAACAATTGTTACGGAAAAAAACCCCCTATTAACAGGTGACATTTGGAAATGAATCGCTGAGATGCGGTTAATATATACAAGTACCAGAAAACCGAATAGCATTTTGAATGTGTTTTTTCTGAAAAATTTAAACCAAAATTTAACACAGAACTGCAACTGTAGTCACAAAATCATACACAGATTTTCATTTATTTCAACTGTAGCATTTTTAAGTTATTGTGTTTACATTAGTGCAAAAGTACAGGCCGACAAATGGTCAATCTCTTGATGGATTTGGTTCTTAATTAGATCCAGTCAACACTTTAGATGCTATATCTGCGTACCGGATTTCATCAGTCAAACTATTTTTGTTTGATAGTTGTACTTGTATTCGTACAGTTTGACAGATAGACTTCCTCTGAATGGATAACGTTCAAAATTCGATAGATATCTATAATTTTGTTTATCTAGCTCTAAATTATCTTACTTACCATATTTCACCCATATAACTTTAAATGTCTTTTAATTATCGTGTTCAAAGACAAACAGACTTAATTCGAAAAACATGTTTTTCGGTCTTAGGGAGGTTGGAAAAGGGAGTTCGTCCAAATTTTTTGACGATTACAGTACTTTCTCCTTGCATACTGTGTATACGAGAAAATAAAAACTAAATATTATGATAAACTTGAAACAGGCTATTTTTAAATATAGTATTTATGATTTGTTTAGGTTAAAAGTATTACCAGTTATAAAAGAATTAAGATAGCACAAGAATTACATTTTTAAAAATATTTAAAAAGTTAATTAAAAATACTTTAATATTTCAGGCCCGTTACGTTCAGTCGGGGAAATTCCTTAGAATTTCTGATGAGCTCTGGTAATCTTGGTCGTCTCCTTAGAGTGGATGCTCTTTGGACACCATTACATCCGCACGCACCAGGGGACGAAGTGCCATTTATAATTATCCACAGTATCAGGATAACTAACTTGGAAACTACTTACAGGTACATTTTTATCCTTGAAAATATATTTTTTTTTTTTTACTGTAGTGTTGATTGAAAATTCAAAAATGACAAATTTGTGTTTTGTATTTCTAAGAAAATTAATCATAATTTTCCATAATTTCCGAAACAATAATATTTTAAGTACAAAAAAAATTAGTTATTAAGTTAATGTTAAACAAAAGCTAATTATGTAATTTTAATAATTTATTTAGTCCTATTTTAGTTTTGCTATAAAATATTCATGCTTTCATGTGAACACGTAAAACACTTGTTTTTATGTTTTCTGAAAAATTAGGTTTCATTATTTGATAAAACGTTTTTTATGTAGCAAAGAATATCTATATATTTGAAATAACTAGCACAACTAAAACCAAGCCTCTCATCCTTAACAAAGGAATAATATCTCCAATAACAATATCTCCAACTTTTATTTTATGAAAGAGTTAATGGCCCCTTGATACACATCAGTGGTCGCCTGCTCCCTCTTTATTTTGGAGATAAATCTCGAAAACAATACATCAGAGCTCATTATGTGTGGGAATCCATTACCCTTCACTGTACTAATTTCTCCAATGCCATCCCTCTAGATATGTCTTCTGATCGCCAGCCTTTATTTTCGAAAGGTATCAAGAAATAAAACTTTGAAAGGATCCTAGATTGAAAATAATTGGACCTTTTTCCCTAATGGCACAGATAATCAATCAGAATGTATGGCTAGTGCTGCCAATGAATCCGCGAGGAAAGCGGTAAACAATAACGTTGTTATTAAAATATAAGAATATCAGCTTAAATAAAAAGAAATGTGCAAGGATATATAAGTCAGCAAAACAATTGAAGTTTTCAACCCTAATTTTTCCATCGAATAAATTATTATGTATTGTTAATAATTGTTATACGACAATGCTGTCTATAAAATTTAATGTAAAATAATAATGAAGAGAAAGTTTCTTTCCTCATAATTTTTAGGAAACAAGGAATTTAATTATGTACTTTTCCTAATATTTTCTATTATCATTGTTCTAATATCACTTGAATTTTTAGCAATATCTTTGATGCGTGTCAGATTTTTTATACTATCAGTATATAAAACACCTTTCATTAGATTTATAGATCTTTTTAATATTTTTCCAAATTTAGACCAATTGATAATCATTTTGTTTGAAATTAGTAAATTCACATTGTACATGAAAAAAGAACTTCTAGACTTTTATATTAAAAATGATTAGGATTAACTTATAAAATTAGAATTAATGATTTCCTTATTTTAACCGGTACATTCAATAATTAATAAAGACATTTCCCTCTAAAATTGTTTCCTTTTTCTTTTCAGAGAAGTTTTCTGTGGAAGCGATGATAAAATCACTCCCGAACGTGTCAAAGTATATTTCAGGGGAAGTTCTTGTTAGAAGATACAGTTAAAACAACATCGATATTTAATTTGTTGAATTTTTTTTGAAAATATTATATCTTTAAAAAATGAATTTTCTGTGATTGTATGAGAGAAATAAAAATAGCTAAGCTGAATAATATTTGTGATTAATTCTTTTTTTCTTTCTGTATCTTGGCATGAATTTCTAAATCTTTATTAAATTTACATAAGTATTTTAAAATCAGGCAAACACATAATGTTAAGTTTACTGCTGAAATACTACTTTGGGGAACACTTCAAATGATGACATCACATGAAGTAAACACTTCATATGATGACATCACATGAAGTAAACACTTCAATTGATGACATCACACAAATGACTTTACTGCTGATATTACTGGTTTCGGAAACACTTCAAATGAGGACATCACACAAATGACAAGTTTACTGCTGATATTACTGGTTTCGGAAACACTTCAAATGATGAGAAGTATGACGTGGGATATTAGATTTTCTTAGGATGCTTTCGAATTAATGAAACAAACTTTAAGGGATTTCTTGGTTCCCTACAAAAAACAATTCTTGCCTAGGATTGTATGAGCGGAAGTGGCGTGTTTAGGCACAAATGCAAGAAATAGGCATGAAAAGAAACATAGATTGTTCAGGTTTTTTTAATCGAAGGGAAGTATTTCTTTTCTACAATGTTTGTAATGTCTTCGCATTTTATGCCACTAACAGTAATAGATACTTGGCAATGTTGATGGAATTCCTTTAAAATTGTCACGCATTTCTCGTACATCTTCAAACTCAACGAATTTTCGAGAGAACCCAAAAATGTGAAATTGTTTCAGCTACCCTTCCAAGTATATCCTAAGTAGCACAGCTTGTAAAACAATATTGTACAATACTGTGCAATATTATATCATATTTTTCAATATTTAACAATATTATTCGATATTGCGAATATTTTTTGATATCATACAATATTGTACATGAAAATTAATATAGATTATTCACTTGCCACACCGCAGAGAAGTATTTCTTTTCTCCAATTTTATAATAATTGCTCAAAACTGCGTCCACTACCAGTAAGTACTATATTATTAGCTACGTCGACGGAGTGATTTTATGATGTTGGGTGTTTACTATATATCTGCAAATTCGACGAATATTCGAATGGAATTATCCTCAACAGAATTAGTTAATCGCTCTGTCGACGTTTCCAAGCATAAGCTGCTTTTAATACATGGGATTTGCATTCTGTGAAGAAGCATTTGTCCAATCACTTTATTGTCATTTCCAGTTATATGCTACTGTTGGAGGATGCCATCTTCATTACTGTCAAAAAGAACTTATAAAGGATTCTGTAAGAAAATGTTTTATGTTTCTATAAGAAATGTAGAAGTTTGGAAAGGTAGTATTATTTCCGTTATCACCTGACCATGATTGAAATTTATGAGGTGCGATTCAAAATAGCTCTCGTGTTTCTTCGAAACAGGACGTAAATATGATTAAACTAAACAAAAAAGACTTGAATAACCAGTAGACGAGTGAATCAAACTTGCATTCGCTTTCAAGTAAATTTAACTAGACTGACTGGATGCTCGAAAATTTAAATATATAGATGACAAAAAGTAAACACGAGTGGAAACGACATACTATGTTTATGACATATTATTAGATTTATTATTATAAATAATGTGGAAAGCTGAAACCAAATTCTGAAATTCATTTCGAGAAAATCAAATCCAAGTTAAACAAGATTGCCATACTGAAACCAATTGGTATGGAAAAAAAGAGATATATACATACTTTTATTCTCAGCGAAAAAGAATTTCGAAAGATAGTAACTCCACTGATTATTTTCAACAAGTTTACATAGAAATAAATTGCTTAGAGCTTGAATGAAATATCAAAAAAGAAAGTAATCATTATGTCAAAACTCCTTTCATGAATCATCATTTACTCTAAGGAAGATGTTTGTACTTCCTCTCAAATGTACTAAAAATAAAGATAAGGGTAAGAAATGAAGAATTGTTTCCTTACGAAAGAATGCAATCTTTTTCTTATAATTGGATACATATCTATAGTCGAAACTGCATAAAGGAAGAAGGGAATTTAACAAAGAATCCAAGAATCGTCGATGAAAGAGAAAATAGTTTTGTATACAAGAAGACTCCCCCCTTTTTTAATCAATTCCTTTATTTTTATGAATGGCTATTTGCATGATACACGGGTCTCTGTTTATTTTATTTTGCAATCCTTTTAGGTTTGAATTTGAATGAATGAACATTTGAACCAAAACTGGAAGACAAAATAGTAAAATTGTTGAAGAAATTAATTTAATTCTTATTGAAAATTTATTTGTTCATTTAGTTTGTATCCGTAAGTAATTATAATAACGATAAATTAAATGATTATTAAAAAAGAAGATAATTTTATAAAGTTTTTATCACATTATATGTTTATTTGATATTAAATAGACAAATTATTTGTCACTGAATTAGCCTTTAAAAGCTTCTTTTTGATTTTTTCCGCAACATTAGTGTGAATATACTGACGAAAAATTTTTAATAATAAAATTACTATAATTAAAAATATCTGTATTCAATGGTAAAAATTTAATTCAGATTAAATACCTTGTTGTAAGATTAGTTTAATTTAGTTATATTATGATTCCGTTTAAAAGCAACACTAAGAATATTTTGGAAGGGCTCAATTTTGAGCATGATCAGATAACAACACCTGAGATGGCACCTCCTCTCCAAACTTCCGCACCTCACCAACACTTTAGCCCACGACGTCAGATTTAAAGTCCGCCAGGTTCGTATACACGAAGGAATTTTAGCAGAATCGGATCCGAGACTGGATCCTCTGGTCTTGAGACCTTTCTATTAATAATACATTACTGACTTACCTAGTCTTAAAATCTAATTCATTACAAATTTCTTCATTACAAACATCTTTGTTCAGATCATCTAGTTTCAATCCTATAATGTATATATAAATCCATTTTTATGTCTAAAATATACATTATCTGAAAAGTATATATTAGAATCAAAATTTAGGAAAACAATTTACAATCCAAAGCCAGGTATATAGTATGTGTTATGTCTACATTTAAAATGACATACTGGCGAAAACAAATAAATAGAAACACTTATCTTAGACTTATAATAAAGCTGTCAGAACAGAGAAAGCAATTTAATTAAGATATTTATAGAATTATGACTAAGCATCAATTTTATGTGAACAAAAAATGTTAAGGTGAAAAGAAAAGTAAGTTTTGTTTTAGCATCTGTGAGATAAGATGTTGAAGTTATTATATTTTTTAAATATGGTATATATATATTTGATCTATGAAATTAACTATTTTCGAACCTCAAACCTAAAATACCTATATTGTCTGTCTGTGAAAGAGAAGCGGTAGTCTTTTAGCAGCATGGGGATTTGATGCTGAATATTCACATATTTATTTTAGCAGCATGGGGATTTGATGCTGAATATTCACATATTTAAAATTATACCTATTAAAGGTATGCCATAATTAAGGACCTATTTTCTGTCAGAAGGGGAAAAAGTCATATGTCGGTTTTGAATGTCGGATGCCATTTTAGGCATCGTCTTGGTTATCGGATATGGTCAAACTTAGAAGATTAGTTATTAATCAGTTGCGAATAATTTCATATAAAGCGTATTAAAAGCAAAGTATGATATCATTTGAATTTTCTGTTATCTATAAATCCACACACACAAACTAGCTTTTTCTTAATTTTTATCTCAGATTTGGATTGTTAACATCAAATTTTGAATTTTTACATCCGTAAAGCTGAAACATACAAAATGATAACCGAAACAAATAATATTTTAGGAAGTATTTAACTAAATATCACTGATTTGAATTTGAGATATCAATTTTCAAGAATAATATTTTAAATTTATTTCATATTTTGACCGTCTTATAATAGAAAAGCAGACTAACAGTAAGAAATTCAGTCATTGACTTTGCACGAAAATTCACGAAAGTGTTTTAAACATTTTCTGTTAACAAATCTTGAAGTGAAATGAAGTCATTATGTAAGTTAATTTAATTTGGCTCGAGCATTCAGTGCATAATTTTTAGAGGGCAAATAGTTAGGTTCATTATATACATTTAATCAGATAATTTATTCAAGTAGATTCATTTCTGCTACTCTCTATGTCCTTAAGTTTAGATTCTTTTTAAATGCAACAGCCATTATTTTTAAAAACTGGCGGATATTTTAAATGGGATCGAAGAGAAAAACTTTGAGCAGCAAAAATCATTGAAGCCATGGTTTGGGCCATATTACAATCATTAGTATATAAAATATCTGTATATTTGTGGGAAAATATTATTTCATTCATTTCATGAAAAGATCCTATTCATTTTTTTTTAAATTTGTATGTTTGTGAATTTTATTTTGTAATTAGAGCCGAGAAAAAAAATTCAGACAAAAAATATTGGAATTTTTTTTTTCATCGAAGAAGGATCGCCAATGGAGAAATTTGAAGCCAATGCTTTTACAGTAACAGAGGTTTTATTGATTTATTTCTACTTTGACAAAAGAGTCTTTTCTACTATGAATACGCTTTTCAAAAGTGTGTGGTTTTATCCATTCATAATGCCTTCTTAATCTATTTCTTATAACGAGTACAAATGCTACACCAAATGATTTTTTTCCTTTTCGGAGGGATATTGTTTCTGTGGAAGCTGAAAAATTAAGTTATTATTTACTTATTCCTTACCATTAATGAGTTTATTCTCTCGTCATACTGAGGATAATGTTCTCTTCTTCCCTATTGTATCGCTTTATATATGCTAGTTATTGAATTATTGATAATAAAGCAAGTAAAAAAACAGCAAGTAATTAAAACCAGAAAGAACCACATATCTTATTTTCAAGTGATTCCAAAACAAGATAAATGGATAAATATTTTGTTCTTTTCCAGTAGAGTTCCCGTTTTAAAAGGGTATTTTGAGATTTTATCTATCTGTGTTTAAAACCTCATAACTCCACGAAAATTAATGAATAATAAATGATTACCTATCCATACAAACACGTTTTTTTTCTTTCAGTTAATGAAGGAATATAGTTAGTTATTTCAACTAACAAAAAGAATTTTACACTAAGACACATATTTTTGCATGAATATGATAGTATTTATAATCGAAAATATTATTTCACTTGAAAGGAAACCTAAATAATAGATAATTTTTAGATTAAAAATTATAAAAAAATAATGAAATTTAAGAAATAACTGTCTGATTTAGTGTTAAAATTTGTTAAGGCATGAAATTCATTTGTATGAATATTATATACATGACCAAAAGTGGGTTACACGAATTTATTTCCTAGGTTATTATACCAAAAATGTCATTCAATGTCTTAAAAAAAAATTCTTCACTTCTTTATTCAAAAGCTGATGAAGAGCTACTACTAAAGAAAAAAACGGAATTTAATTTGAAATCGACCCTTTTCACTTCAAGGTGTGTGTTTTCTTTGAGAAAACATACAAATGCTGCCCACTTTCAGACAGTGTTGTCCAGTTATTTCGTAAGTTTTTGGACTTCCTTTCTTCTAGAAACCCTTAAAGTTTCAAAGGAGAAGGTCACTTCTCACATTGTTTCTGAGGCACTGAGTCTAAAAATAATAAATAGATGCTTATAATATTTATCCCTGCCTTTGATCGCCATTGATCCAAAAGCTCTTTTGTAAACTCAAAACCAACAATAATGAAGCCATAATTTGTCCTGGAATTCTATAACAGGGTTTTTTTTAATACTTTTTCACTTGCGAACTTATTTCAACTGAAATAATGTTTTGCATTTAATACGTATTCGTAAGTAAGAAAATATAGGGAAAAAATAATTTCTGATCTTTGATAAACTAGTTTTTTTAAAAAAATGTGATGTACTTATTTGAAAACCTATCGTGAAATGCTTCAAATTAAGATGATTTTAGGGATTATTTAACTTGAAATGTTCTTAAAAATTCCATATAATTAGTACTGACAAAGTTTTAATTGCTTTAAAATTGTATAAGTGTCCCTCATGGTATTTGAGCCGCAGTTCAAGAACTCTTGCTAAACCATTCATACATGCCGTTCGGGAGAAGTTTCATAAGTTGAGGCCAGGCAAATTTTCGTTTATCAGCTATAAAAGAAAAGATTTGACCCTGCGTTTGGAATTTTTTTCCTAACTTAGAAACGATTTTGTATAATTTTTTTTTTTGTAATGAGAGTTTGGATGAAGTTTTTGTTATCTGATCAGGGAATTCAAGGTATTTTCCAAGTTATAAGGTCCTTTCCGAAATATGTTTCACTAAAAGGGGACGTTATTACAATTAAATGAAACTTCGATGGAGGCACGTCTCTTGATTTTTATCTTGATATTTTAGGTTAAATCTTAAATTAATTTTTATTGTCTACAATCGTGTATGAAAGTATTTTTCATGATCTCTAAAGTGCGTGCCTAAATGTGCTTAAAATAGATGAGATTTACAGACCCACGAGTCGTATTGGCTATACAGCTTCAAACACATAATGTATGCACAGGCATATAATATGTAAAATCTTTAAAATTAAATTCCAAAACGTTTGCAATTAGTTTTTAAACGGACAAGTTTATGCTAAAATCCATAATTCATTGAAAACAAGAAATTTTAATTGTTCAAGTATCGGGAAATGAAATAAAGTGTTGTCCCGTGTTAAGGGTAAAAATCGTTCAAAATAACACGAAATGTTTGAACCAAAAGTAAATAATTTTAATAATTCGTTACCGAAGTTAAGGAAAAAATTAAAAATGGATTCAAATATCAGTTGTAGATTTCGGCTCATTTTGTGTTGAGCATTATTTGACAGATGCGTAACAAAATATATTTTGTAACTGGTAACATTTTTAAGAGAAGATTAACGATTAAATTTATTCTATGTCTGACATAACTCTATTCCGAAAAGAATGCCATCTTTGTTTTTTCCCGTTTCTAATCAACAAAAGCTAGTTATATTATCCGAAGGGAATTATTCAATTAGCCGCAATAATTTATTTCAACCTTGTTTTAATGACCATTTTCTAAACTCTTGATACCAATTTTTTTCTTGTACTGTTTGAATGAAACGACTCAAAATTTCGGTACTGATATGTCATGGATATATTGCAAATAGCATTTTAAAATGGTATATTTAGGCCAGTTGTGTAACGTTGTTTAAATTCCAAAATTCTTTGGATGAATCTTGTACGCAAAAAAAAAAGAATGTCTCCAAGTAGAAATTCGATTCAGTATCTTTTCTTTGAACATCATTATGGTTGCAATAAATCGACTAATTGATGTTTAGAAATATTGACTAATTTCATTTTTAATCTAAAGAATTTTTAGAGCGATTTTTATCTAGTTGCAGTTTTATAGCAAAATCTGAATGTATTTTTCTAATTCAGGCCTGAAAATTGGATTGCCAGTCAGTATAAACTTTCCCAAATGGGCAACTGCAGTGCTTTAGGAAAACAATTTAGTTGTGAGAACTGAGAATGCTTACTTTGATAAATGGTTCTTATCTGCAGCTTCGAAAGATACTTATTTGCTGCAAGGATATTTATTTTCATTCTGGTATTTTTACACGGGGAGTTGGGAGGATTTTGTTTAAATTCAAGATGTTTTTGTAGAGCTGACTTTTTTGTGAATGCATTAAAAATCTTTATGGTATCGTGGCATATTACAAACCCTGTCTTTCCAATTAGTTTTCTGAATCAAACTTTAATTTTTATGGTTTTGTATTTTGCCATCAACATATTAAAAGAATTCATTTTGATAATTCAACAATGCAGTATTAATACTATTTAGTAATATTACAGTATTTTAACAAGTCTCTTCTTTTTTTAGGTTACTCAATTGAAATTTTCTTTGAGAAAAATCTGATTAGTATATCTCCTTTGCATTGTTTTCTTGAATGTTGAACCGGCTCGAACCATGTTGACATCATGGCAAGTGCTGTTACTGTATCGCATCTAATTTCACAACGTCTTTTTTTGTAATTTGTTTTTGTGGAAAGTTGTCGGAGTTGTTCGAAAAATTAAATGCTCGTCATGTTTGACATGCATCATTTAAGTACGAATCCAGAAACCGCGATAGATATTGGAAGGTATATATAAACATATAAATCTACAATAAGTCATTGCTATAAATTCATGAAACAAATGGAAAATTGCATTTCTCTTTCAAATAAGTTCTGTCTTTATTGATTGATAATTGTATGCATGTTCTTCTAATCAAATCTAGTTCTCGAATTCTGAATTACGTAAATGCAATTTGGTTGCAGTTACTGTTGTTCAGGAAAGCATTTTTTAAGTATAATTTGTTACAACACATCAGTTGCATGAATGTGACGAGTGTAGATTTAGATGCAAGTTTTAGATTTACAAAAGGATTTTATATTGCATTCACTTTGCCATTGTATCTGCTATGTTGCGTACTAAACGGAATGATGTATTTGCGCTATTGTACATTTGTATTTTAATCATTAAATGTATTGCATACTTCAACAAGCATATCCGTTCCTCAATTGAGTCCGCTGTAGTGTACCTAGTCTGCGTTAGCGATCCCATGTTCCTTTGTAAAACTAACTTTTCTATTTGACTTGCATACCGTTTCATTATAAACTATCTGCCTAGACGCTTTCAATCTCACAGATGAAACAGCTCCTTGCTACTACTGCTCTGTATTTTTGGAAACAAATATCTTGCGTTTAATTTACTGAGATGTAGGTTGAAATGCAGAGAATGTTTCGTAGAAATGCTGACATACAAATTTTAACTGATTAGACTTGGCTTATGAATAAAGGAGAAATCTTCAGAATTGCTTGACATATGCAAATATCATGAGATAGACATTTTAAAAAGGGACGCTGAAATTTCGTATTATCTTGCTGAACAACATATTCTAGTTAGGATGTTTTAAACCAACCATCCTATCTATTCTGGTATTTTAGTAACCAATGAATTTCTACGAAGTCTCGATCTGAAGTGTGCGATAAAATGTATTTTCTAAATTGCTTTTAGTTTAAGTTAAAAATTTACTGGAAGCAAGAGTCGATGTTCTGGATGAATATTTAAATCATTTTTAACGATCTCTATTGAACTTGTTACATAATTTTCTGTATTGCTTATTTTTTATATTGCTTATGTTTATTATATTAGATAATATTCATTTTTAGAAACAGTTATATGGTGGTACAAGTTTTTCTGTTTTATCAAGTTTCAATCTATATCCTGCATGAAGTATCAACAGAACTAAGTAAATATATTTTTTTAGGATTTCAAGTTCTTTCTTCATTGGATATTCATGAATCTGCTTTCGAAAGTTGCGCTACAAGCAGCAATTGACTTAAGAAACTTTTGTTCCTGATCCAGCAGACTTCAAGTATGAACTTTATACTTCAGAAGTACTTATGCTTTTGGTTTGTTCCCAAGGCTCCAGGATTTCACAAAGTGGAATTGATCATGGTGATATTTTTAAATTTACACTATCTTTTGGAAATTTGCTTAAATACAATTGGAACTATTTAAGTCTATAGAATATTGACTGTATCTTATGTTGGAATATTACTTTTGTAGATTTACTCGGGTTGTGTATAAATATTTGACCTCATTATTTGAACATAAAGTCCAACTTTAAAATGACCGTCTTGGCAAGTACTCTAACTTAACGTATAACATAGCAAGTGCTTATGGCACAAGATAGATTTTTTTTTATCAAGAAAAGAATGCGAAGCATTAATCTTGCATTTGTTCTAAACAACATTCAAGAATTCAGTACAGGAATTCAGCAAATAGCTTTAGTAGTTGCGAAGGGTTGGCTGGAGCTCATTAGGGGCTGGCTGTTTTTCTTTCAATTTGTAATTCCGTCCTAATTGGCTAAGGCAGGATATGGTTGTAAGGTCAGAGTAGACATTAAAAAATTTCAAATGAATAGCGTTCATGAGACGGATGTTTCGAGAACTTCGTGTTACATAGGATAGGAAGAACAGTAAATGCAATTATCGGCCATGTAATGATAGATTGAAGTTCATGTATCAACTTAATGTTTTGACATTGGTCACACTTGTTTGCAGCTGAAGTCAGAATATAAGACTGACTCGGTCATCGTTTTGCTTTAAATTTCTGTTGGAACAAATAGGGTCACGGTGGCCTGGTGGTAAGGTCTGTTTCGGAATGCGAGGTTTTCAGATTCGAGATCCGATTTCACCGAAGAACCATAGTAAGCGGGTCTGGTGCAATCTAAATCCATCGAGGACAAATGTCCGCTAGCTGTTGTGATGTGGAAGTTTGGAGAGGAGAGTGCCAGCTCAGATGTCATCCTTGTCATCGGACCGTGGTTCAAAATTACGAGGTTCGTCTCAAAATAGCCCTAGTGTTTTAAAACGGGACGCTACTATAAATAAACTGTTGGAATAAATAACTTGCATTGTATTTCACAAAAAGCAGCATGAAAGAGGAATGCAATGATGTAAAATTGAACTCAAACCCGTTTTCTAAACTATCGGCATGTATATTGCTGAAAGAAGCATTTTCGCTTCAGATCGGAGAATTCTATCTGATATATTTTATAATGGCTGGGGTTTAATGCAAGAAGACCAGCATTTGGCTATATTTAATCCCCCAACATTAATATTAAGGTGTTTCGCAGACATTGGGCTTTTGAAGAACTGTGTTTCATTTTCATGCTTCATATAAGAACAAATAATATGTTAAGAATTTTCTTTAAAGTTGAAGATAATATAAACACTCCGCGAAGTCTGAACAAAAAAAATCAATGCGTCAAGATTAAATATCAACACACTTAAAAAACATTACACAATCTGCGAGAGTACAAAGACTTAGTGTTACTGAAGATGAGAAAATTAAATGTTTTTGCCTGTAATGAAACGAAATGCCTACAAATTATAACTTTGGAAGCATTTTTGAGAACTCGTTAACGCCCAAACCAAACGTTACTATGCATACCTTTAACACAGACTGTTAGACTAGGTATTTCGAATGCTTAACTGCCTGAATAAAATTACCTTATTAATTCTGGAAATCGATATTTTTGTTCATTATGATTGCTTCATCTTCGTGTCCTTGCGTGATGCGAGCATCGAATTATTTACCGACACTAAAACATTAAGGCACTAGAAATCGATACAAAAATTACACAATACACAAACTCTTCACGTATTCTATGAATTCTTAATTATTTCAGAGGAAATTCCTAAAGTTGGAGATGTCATTTAATTAAAAATTGAAAAGTCGCAAGAGACTGATAATGAATAGTTAAAAATAACTCATAGTTTAAATTTATCCTCAATTTCAATATTCTGTATATATACATCAATTCATTTCACTAAATAGTGCATTGATAACTTTTAAAAACGTCGGAAACGCTTTTTATTCGGTAGTTATAAAATTTTTGTAACAAATCGAAAATGAAATGTAAGAAATTTGATTCGAAACTGGATTTCCAGAAACGTAATTAGGAAATATTCTTAGTCCAAAAGTATTTTGAAAAAACCAAGGCACGCTGTATTACTAAAATTAGCACTAAGTGACAATGTAGCATTCTTTAATCAATGACGCATCTAATATTCGTAAAATTTAAATTAATCAATGAAATTGCTTTCAGAGACAGATTTTGACAAGATCCCAGCAAGTGTCTGCAATGAACATTTGGTAACATTGAGTAATGCGTCGTTTAAACAAAGGGCGTTTAGATGTTACGTATCCTTCAGTTGCAGCTTTGTAAAGAAACTTCGCTTTTCCCTCATCACTCCCATGCTGAAGTATTAAGTTAAGCTTCATTTAGGAAAAGATAGGAAATACAGGGGAGAAATGTGCGCACTCTTTAGATTTAGCTGTTTGGAAGGGTAAGATACGATAGGTTAATTTTGGAAAACGGATGCTAATGGACCCCTTGCCCCCTTTTCTTAAAAATAAGATGGGTGAGATGCCAGCCGGCTGGTAGGAGGGTGGGAAAGTATTCATCTATCAAAATTTTATACCCTATTCACCCATGTTAGGAAGAAGCTTAATTTATACTTTCGGTTTTGGTGGTGTAGGGGAAAATCCTGAAGTTTCCCTAGTTAAACGGTATCGAAGCATAGTAGTGAACTTTTCTGTCCTGTTCTGAAATGAACCTCGAAATGCGATAATTTCTCATGAAGTAGAGATAACCATGTCATCAATATTCACTTTTCATACAAAATCACTTATATTAATTCTCTTCAACGATTACAAAGCATAAAGTTTGTACCTCAAAATTCTGGCTTTCAAGGCAATTGAATATTAAGTAATACAAAAGTTTCACAAATTTATCATGCAAGCTCCGAAAATTTCAGCTGAATATTCGGGATAGAATAACAAAGTTTGGTGGTTATACTTCCTTGATTCGCTAAAAACATATCTATGAAAACACGTTATTTCTTATGTGAATTTGCTAATGTAAATCCATGATTACATGTTCTTGCATTTCGATCAACGATATGTTAAAAACAGAACAGATGAAAATTTAATATAATCGTAGAAGAGATTGAAATATTTTCCGAACTCCATTAATTAGTGGTTAAATGCACTTAGTTACTCCTCGCTTTTCTACATATTTAAAAATTACCCGAGATTGCGATTCTGTTCACTCATCGAGGGCATTGATGTAGGCAGTTTTCCCTTCAGAATTTTAAAGTAAACACTTTTGAAACAAAGAATTCAAATCTCCAGCTCCATTTCTGTCCATAACTATACCAGTTCTCTCCTCCACGACCTGCCTCAAAGTACAAGATGACCAGAAAGATCGGATCACTTTGGGTATTGTGGTGAAAGGCTATTTTGCTTCGTTCATATGGTAGTGTCATCGGCGTGGAGGGAACTCTGCCCACACCATCAAGAAATCTTCTCGTAATAATGCAAAAAGAATCTCGCAAATTATTTTTCTGAACCAAGCGAGAAATTTAATTTATGCTCACAGTTTATCTTTTGTATTTTGCTTACAGCTTCGATTCCGATTGCCTGATTAGAAATTTTAAAACATTCCGTGTATCTGGTGGATTATTTTGTTGATAGAGCTTTTCAATTATGTAGCTTTAATTTGTATTTAGTATTGAAATGCTAAATAGAAATTTATTTGGACTTGTAAGTTATTGCAGTAGTCTTATTCGTATGAGGAGGCAGGGGCTCTAATAGGCATTCTGAGTTTGGCGCAACCTATTCCATTCGAAGATCTTGTGCCAGAAAGAAAAATTAAATCAAGCAGGAGTGGAACTGCTAATAGTAGAGTACTTGCTTTGGGTCATAAATTTAAGAAAAACTTGATGTGAATCGACTTGCAATATACAGACTAAGAAACAAATCTATCAATTCTGCAATGGTAATTTCAGATTAATCTTGGAATGAAATTATCTTATAGTTGATAATCTATTTCATTGTTCATTGTGTTTTCAGCATAACTTCAAATTTAATGCTCTTCATTTATCATTAATATTGCGCGAATACGTTGTAAATGTTTAAGCTGTGAAATTTAATACATCAATGATTTTACCTGGATAATATTGTAATCTTATTAAAATTTTATGCTTGTACTAGGCTGTTACAAATTTTATGTTACTGCTAATTTATAAATCAAAAATATAACATTGATAGTGTTTAATGTATATTCAGATTGCTGTATTTTTGCTTACATGCATGTTGTATTTTTCCTTCGTATCAACAGTGAAAAATATGTAATTTGTTCACTATCGGAAATTAAATGCCTTGATATACGATGTTAACATCAAGTTATTTTATAAATTTGATATTTAGTTTCTTATGTATTTAATTTTGGACAATTTCTGTAAATTCTTTACTGTTAAAAATATTCGTAGTTGAAAAATATTCCTCTCATGATATAAAATATTCCTAGTTTTAATATTGACTAGAAACGAATATTACTGGTATCTACAAATTGATTTCCATTTGAGCTAACCGATAAGAATTTCTAACTTATTTTATCGGTAAAAAATATTTAATCCTGCATTTGGTTCTGCATGGATGGCAAAACTGCTCAAATGCGGTGCTCACTGCCTCGAATTTGGAATATTCGAATTATTTTGAGGGCAAGAGCTTAGTGCTAATCTACGCTTCTTTAATAAAGTAGGAATAGTTAAGATTTAACAAATCTGATTTATTTAGATATGAAGTTGAATCAAACTGAGGCGGAATTAAATAGACTAACTGGTTTGTGATGTCGCTCTGCTATCGTTCAAGCCATGCCTTGTCAAAATAACAACTGTGTTGCACTTTCAAAATGTAATTAGAAAGGTTCCTAAAATCTTTTCCAATGAGCTGGAATACATTTGAACAGAATTTGGGAGAGTTGCCATTTCTGAGGATGCATTTAATAGAAATTTTAATGAAAGTCTAAACCAAGTATTTATGCACAAATCAAAATGCAGTTATTTCGATAATTTTTACATAGCTCTGTATTCCTTTTAATAGTCTGACATGGGAGGAATGGTTCCAATGAAAAAGTTACCCAATGAATTTTAAAACTTGAAAAGATTTACGATTGTCTGTAATTATGGAAAATTTAATTGTTCTAACACTCAACATAATGCTTGTCATTGTATGATCAAAGAAATCCTTCAGTAGTACAAAATTGACCTGATGACTTTGCAAGTTTTAGGTTATCGTATTTTCATCTGCCCAAGTCATGTGGCATTTTTCAGTTTTCAACTCTTCTCTTATCCAACCACTTGTTTGATTCCAGTTTAGGTATTAAAATGCGATGTGCTATTCTCCTGGCCTTTTATTGCATCATACAGAACTGTTGGCGCTGACCATAGATTTTATTGACCTATAGACGTATGATTGTTTTCAAGCTTTTATTAACATGTTGGTTAATTTTTTTCACTTCGGGAGATCCTTCCATATCATTTCGTTCCCGTATCTTTTCTGATATAGGATCGTTCCTGTTTGTTTTTGGTTCAATTTTGCTTTCTTGGAAACAGTCCGTCTGGGAAAGATCTTGGGTGTTTCTCTGATAATGACTTAAATAAGCAGCATTGCTAATACAACTTCATGGCTATATATTCACGTTAAAATTTAAATTTTCTGGCTTTTTGATTTTCTATATGTATTGATAGTAACATGTGGTAAACAATGAAGGATTTGATCTATTTTAGCATAATTTCAAAATGCAGAAAATAAATTTAGGGGTAGTTAGCTTAGAGTTCCTGTCATTTTCACTCTGTCCCTTATATTTTCAACAAACTGGCTTAAAGAAGTTTCCGAGAAAAGGTTGAGTAGATGAATCATCTGATATCAGGCGGTTTCTCAAATCAATGAATTTAATTCTTGATACATTGCTATTCAGCATTCTTTACCTGCCTAGTTGAGTATTCGTCTCGTAATGCAACTTCCGAGTCATTACTTATTTAATGCCTTCTGTGTAATTTTTTAAAGATCCATTTCTATCAACTCAATCATGACTCTACCCTTTGAGACCGTTCATCTAGTTATGGTTTTGAAATAGCTACAAGAAATCTGATGCGAATATCATCTGTCTGGAATCGCTTTCCAAATGAACAATTTCATATTAGCCAAATAATGAACGGTTCCAGAAAATAACGATTTAGTCTTTCAGATTAACCTTCCATCTATTTGTCCCTCGATTACCACAAATTGTCACTCGATCCATTTTCTATTGCATTCCGTGGTTTTCGCAGTTTAGAGTTTATTTTTTACGATTAAATTTCTATTATCGTGTAACATAGTATCAGTTTACTTTGTATGAAAAATATTTGAACTTATTTGCAAACATTGCATCTAGTGATTTTAAATTACGCAGTTGGAGAGTTAACAAGTATTTTCTAAAGACAATACAGAATTTCTCCTTATTTCTTGCTAGTTAATAAGAACCCCAACATTACTAGCAAGAACATTTGAAATTTTATAATTAAAATAATCGATTGAATGTTAAATACAAGCCTTAAAAGGGCTCAAGATCGCAAAACATTACATTTGAAAACTTGATCGATTTGAAGCTGGATATACGAAATAAAGGAATTGTTTTTGTACAGTTTGCAAGAAAACTGTTCAACTATAACAGATGCGACAAATTCAAAGACTTCAAGGGCTTTGCAATACAATTTTTCAATCAAAAACTGAAGTTTTTTGTAAATATCTGTTGCTTATTTGCTTTCCTTAAAAGCGCGTTATTCCTTAATCCAGATTAGGTCTGATAACAAATTCGATTTACCTAGAACTCGGCTCTGTTATTCATATTTTATCCCTTGGGAATTCTTAAATTTCCGATTCTGGGAATTTGAAATTAAATTAGTTCATCTAGGATACTGGCGCACATTCTAATCTTTCAATAGTTGGAAAAAATTTCTTCCCTATAAAACTAAAATTCCCCAAAATAACTTAAATTATTTTGTATGTATTTAAGGTTAAAAAAATTAACTAACGTTTAAATGCCACGAACGAATTTAATGAAACTCCTGTTCCACTCTTTACATAAAGAATAATAAAAATAGAATTTCGATTCGGAAATGGATTGAATTGGATTCATTGGAAATTTGGATTGAAAATCAAAATGGCCTCATTTAATATCCTTTCATGCGATTTTAAAATTTAATATTGGAACCATTCATGTTAAAGTGCAAAATATTTTCTTAACCTTTTACATTTCTTTGTAATCTATTCAGAAATTAAAATATTAGTAAATTGACGCTTTCACAATTCCTTCCCAAAGTATTTCATTTCTAAACCTACTAGGTTCCTTGTCAGTGGTCCCATTTTCCTCTCCCAATAGCTTACAGAAAAACGTCTTACTATAATTATTACGGCCAACTTGGTTTATAACATCTTTCAATAATAACCTTTAACCTTTTCGCCGTCCTCTCCTGTCCACGAAAATTTCAATTTTTTGCTCTGTTTTTCGACGCACGAGAACAAACAAAAAATCTCAAACAAGTAAACATTTACAAGGAGTTTTAAACGTTTAATAGTTATCAAATGTAGAAGAACGCTTGACGCACGTTGCGGCTGTCCTGCAGAAGTTTCACTTGAACGCGTAAGACGCATTACGGTCCGACGAAGAGGTTAATGCACACTTACAAATAGTTTAATTGAAAATGACAATAGGTCCATATTGACACTTTTCAAAACTTTAGTTTATTCAAAAATGTATTGTAACATTAAACTTATTGGCAATCTCTTCAGTGAGTGTAACGCTTAGACAGCAAATTGTTGCCTGGCAAATATTTTAGGATTAACGATAATCGTTACTAATTACTTTTCATGTTCTGACTAATTCAAGTAATTACCAAGCTGGATAATTTGTATTTCAGTTCTATTTTAAACTTGAAACTTTTTGCAGATAACTTCTGCTCCAGTTTAGTCAATTATTTTTAAATTTAAGCAGTGTTCGCTTAGGGTAGAAAAAGCATTAAAAGCGACTTAACAGCAAAACAAGTTTTCCTTAAGTCCCTTAGCTTTGAAGCTGTCAGCATTCTTGAAATGAAGGGGTATTATCCGGTTAATATAGTGAAAAAAATTGTTGAATGTATGGCGGCTTAAGAGGCATATCGTTTGTGAATGGCACAAAATTATTAGGTTCACTTTCTAGCATCCTTTATGCAACAAAAATAATCGAATCTTCCAGAAAATCGGATATCTAGTAGGTCGCCAATGTTTCAACCATTCTGCATGATTTCACTTTTATTTAAAGGATTTAATTGAATCAACTTCGAAATTTATTGTAGAATCATAGAAATATTGCATTTTCTGTAATCGACGTTATTTTGTGGATGATGTACTTAATATCCTGATTTTTTAAATTTGGAATAATATGCAAGAGGTGATTTATTAAAATTCAATTTTCAAGATTTTAATGTCTGAGATTAGAACATTTTGTAGATGCATTGTTAGTACCTTAGAAAAAGTCATCGGTAAGAATTGCAAATGGTGTGACGAAGATTTCACGCACATATTGCCATATAAATAGTTGTATGCATCAGAGATGTCATTGAATACACTGTTTTCAGGGATATTACTAAATCTAATCTGTGTATTAAAACCTTGTGCGAATTAAAGACAATATTTTGCCTTATTTATCCGTGACAGCCCGATTGAAACAAAATAGCACGACTTCATTGGACAGTCCAAGATTTTGCTATCACATAGAAGCTGAAATTCATGTTTCAGTGGAATAACTGAATGGCAGCAGAAAGTTTAGATTTCCTATTGCCCTCATCAGATATCAATCTGCAAGATTTCTTCTTGTATTGCTTCATGCAGTGTGCTGTTCACCCCACAAAGTTCCAAGTCCTCCGAGATGAGATCATTCATGACGAATGTACAGCTTTTGCAAAGATAACTGAACAGAAAAAGGCAACATAAGGGCTTTACTTGCTACCTCTGATTGTTGTTCGATTATATTTGCGTATCTGCAATGCAATTTCTAGGATGTATTGGCGAAATTTTATAAACCTTCCAGAAAGAAAAAATCAAATTTATGCTCTTTTCCGTTTGAGCATCAAATCTTTTCGTGCTCTACATGGCCTGAAACCCAAGTACTCGGCTGTTTTGTCATTACAAGGCTACTATCTAGTTCATTCAGCAATTCTCAATGTTACTTGAAGTTATGCAGAAGCGAATATTGGAACTGAAAAAATTACTTCCTCTTCTAATGCAGCTTCCTTTTCCTATAGGATAGTTAACGGTCCGCTTCTCTTGAAATGCGTGACACCCCTGAAAGTTAGTTGCATCAACTTTTCACTGAACTATTTCGTACGGATGTTACCTACTTTGGAGTTGTATGCTGGTGGGAAAATGCTAGAAGAGTGAATGAAATTCATGCATTTGAGGGAAATTCGAAGTCCCTTCCCCGTGTCTGTCTGCTGGTCCCTTCCCCGTGTCTGTCTGCTGGTCCCTTCCCCGTGTCTGTCTGCTGGTCCCTTCCCCGTGTCTGTCTGCTGGTCCCTTCCCCGTGTCTGTCTGCTGGTCCCTTCCCCGTGTCTGTCTGCTGGTCCCTTCCCCGTGTCTGTCTGCTGGTCCCTTCCCCGTGTCTGTCTGCTGGTCCCTTCCCCGTGTCTGTCTGCTGGTCCCTTCCCCGTGTCTGTCTGCTGGTCCCTTCCCCGTGTCTGTCTGCTGGTCCCTTCCCCGTGTCTGTCTGCTGGTCCCTTCCCCGTGTCTGTCTGCTGGTCCCTTCCCCGTGTCTGTCTGCTGGTCCCTTCCCCGTGTCTGTCTGCGAAATATCGATCCTGGAATAGCTCAGTGGAGAATATTTCATGTCGTCGTGAACATTCAGAGTATTCAAGCATTTTAAGACAACGTGTTGTTAACTATCCAGCAGAGAAAGTAAGCAACATTAAAGAATAAAGTAGTGTCGTCAGTTTCAGTGCTCACTTCTGCAGGCCTTCAAGTAGAATTGTCAATTACTGAATGATCACCTAGATGGTAGCATTGCAATCGTAAAAATGCAAGGTTCGTGGATTTCGGGCTACGTTGATATCGAAAAGATGATTGATCGACAAATGGAGAAGACAAATTGGACTTTTTTTCTTTTTGGAAACTTCATAAAGTTTCGTTGATAAAGCTTAGAGATTGTATTGCAGATAGGCAAATATAATCGACCAACAATCGGATGTAGCAAGTAAATCCCATATGTTGCCTTATCGTGTTCAGTTATCTTTGCAAAAGATGTACATTCGTGATGGATGATCTCATCTCAGAGGACTTGGAACTTTGTGGGCGGAATCGCACACTGCATGAAGCAATACAGGAAGAAATCTTGCAGATTGATATCCGAGGACGAACGGTAATCGGTAGACTTTCTGCTGTCATTCGGTTAGTTCATTGAAACGACGCAGATTCGAGCTTCCATGGGAAAGTAAAATTCTGAGTTGTCCCATGAAGTCTTGCTATTTTGCATCAGCCAGGCTGTCATGGATAAATAAGACAAAGTATGATCTCGAATTCGTACAACGTTTTAATGCCAGATTTGATTCAGCATTTTCCCAGACAACGATATATCTAATGACATCGCAGCTGTACACAATAGTTTATGCAGCAATACTTTGTGTTTGAAGTCTTCATTATACGATTTGCAGCTCTTGTAATGACTCAGTTTCTGAGGTACAAAAACATCTGGACAAGATTTTCTAATCTCAGACATGAATCTCTTGAATATTCTTCTTTAATAATAACCGCTTGCATATTCCAATTTAAAGTTATTTTCAGGATATGAAGTACATCCTCAGAATAATAGCGATTACAAAAATGCAGTATTTTTATCCTTCCTTTATAATCAAATAGTAAATTTAAATTACCGAAATGAATACTTGAAACAGGGGTGAGGAGAAATTATACATAATGAAATGCTGAAATTTTGTTGGCATGCTATTTACCTTACTTTCTAGGATAGATCAATCCAGTTTTTGTGACCCAAGCGATACTATTCAAACTCGCTTGTTTTGTTTCGCGGTCGGATATTAAGATTAAAGTAGGTCATCATTTAAAAATGTTTAACTTGCATCGAGATGTAAATTTCAATTTTACTAACGGGTTCCCGTTTCATACATCTCAATTTTGTTGAATTTTGAGATTAAAGGAAATTCGGAGAATTTCAGTTCAACTTTTCTAAATTGCATTTATCCAGCTTTAAATATTATGGGAACCGAATATATAATTGAAAATTATGTATGGGGACATTTAGAATTCATAAACTAAACTTTTTATAGAAGAAAATGTTCTTTAGTGTGCAGTTGAAAATTAAATGCATTGCCTTTTAGATTTAATAAGGTAAAGAAAATCTTGCCTAGATTCACAATACATAATTTTGGAATACTGGACTCAAGTATGATATTGCAGTTACAGTAATGCATTATAGAATATACAAGGAAATCTCTATCCGGTTTAAGTTACTAAAGTCTTGTACTTTTTCTGAAACATCTTTTTCAATCTAATCAATCTTTTTAATGTTCTGCTTTTCTTCATCTTAAATATTAATGCTGTTTCCAAATTAACATATTGAGAAAAGCGTCAAACTTCGGAACTATTTTAGAAGTTTTCAGAATTCTTTAATGCATGCAAGTCTTAAACTTCAACAGTTTATGTTGTACGATAGCTAAGAATGAATACTAAATTTTTTTGTGATAAGTACTTTACCAATTCCGGCATTTTGTAAATTGTATTTTGGAATTTATTTCAGCTTAGCAAAATGATAGGGAAGAAAATTGACCCATTTGAGCATAAATTTACTTCATTTAATGCCCCACTTCGATGCCCCATGTCTTTTTAATCTGTTTAGGTTCGTTTTTTTTTTTTTTTTGGTGGGGGGGGGATGGTGTGCACGTTATGCATCTGGCGAATGCCTGCATAAACATCCTTAATTAGATTACAAAAAGGTTTCTAGATATACAATCACAAAATACTCACTAGACAGCAGGAAAATTTAGTTACATTTTTTAGATGTCTTACATTTCGTGTAAAAACTATAGTTGGGATTAAAGTCTAGCATGAAAAATTCTAAGTGGAAACGTGTGCAATATTTCAAAGAAATTATTTTAGCATTTAAATCTGGATTTAATAATTTTTCTAACTGGAAAGCTGAAGAATTAATGTAGTATCGGCGGTATCGATGGATTCTACAACTGATCGAACAAAATCCTTAAACTCTCGTGTATTTGGTTGCTATTGTATTTTTCTAGTTGAGTTCAATCTTGTATGATGTGAAGTCGAGTGCGATGAAGAAAAATCTTTTCACTAGACGTTTTTGGTGGCTTGTTTATTGAACAAGGAGATGGTTGGTTTCATTTTGAAGAGCGAATATTTTTGTATTAATATCTATGACGAAGTCATTTATACAAGACAAAGATTGTACAGCGTTGTTGTATTGTTAACTTGCTGCTTATCGTCGATTGCTCAAGATGAAATTTAGTCGTAAGTCATTGTAATGTCCATATTTTTTAAAAATCTTTGTTGACAATGCAGCCGTACTATAAAGTCGTATTAAGCTTTTTCATAATATAAACATTGTCATGAATATAGCGAATCAATACGTTCTCCAACAAATACCAAGCAGATCATACAGTTTTCGCAAGTTGATACTATGCCTGTAAAAATGAAATTTAAAAGTATGTGATATAAAGCTATTAATGAATAAATATTCCTTGGATAACCTCGCGAATATTTCAAGTATTGCTTATATTTCAAAGCGGCTACTCTTAAGTTACCTTCATACAGAAATATTTCGTGATTCTGAGTTCGAATTCATAGTATTGAAAGCCTTTTAGATTTATAAGCGTAATTTATCTACACAGGCTTTCTGTTTAAACATTTATATAACAAGAGAAATGTAATTGATAAACTCTCGGGAAATTTCATGTTCTTGGATGTTCTGTTATGTGCCTTCGTCCATTCACTTTGTACCAAATTGTTTGGTTTCCATTTTAGTCCATTCCATCTAAAGGAATTTTTATAGCAAATACCTTCCTTAAGCCACTGGCACGAGCTTTATATTGAGCGCTTTCGAGTAATGCGATAACCTACTTACCTTGAGGGGGCTCAGTTTTAAGCAAATTCTACCATCTCAATTACGAGCTATCCCTTCAAGAGACCCACCCTGGCGCCTTCTTCCATCCTTTCTATTGCAAAGTGAATGTGTCCACCTGTTTTTCCTTCAACTTCTTGTAGTAGCTACGAATGATGAACTGTTAGTACTAGATAACTAGTTTTCTAGCCACTTGGTTAGTCTGTTAAGAACTGAACGAAAAGGTAATTTTCTGGGTACTATCCTTAAGATTAGTCAACACTCTTAAAGGAGATTCTGATTGTATAAGTTCCGGTTAGCTGCACGGTAAGCGTCGAAGTTGGGTTCCGTGGCGAAAAGTGCTGCCGGAACCTTCTTTTTGCATGGGCTTCTCAGATCTCATTGTATTTAACTGCTGATACATTTTTATTTTAAGTGCTATATCGTTTCATAGTGCGAAAATTTAATTTTTCGAAATTGTGCAAATTAAAACTGTTAACAATGATATCAAGGGACTTACTAATTTAATAACTGAACCCATCTAAGTAATAACTCATTATTTAGAAACACAATTCAGGAACATAAAGAATAACACTTCTCTTGGACCTTGGTTTTTTTCTTGTGGAATAATGTTTGAGCGTGCTCTCACTGAAGCCCTATTCTCAATGCGGTTACATTGTTTGGGACCTATTTTCAGCAAGATTCGCCGTCCAACCCTGTGCAAAGCAATTACATAACGAAATATTTTATGGTTTCATTGCTTTACGCATGGAGTGAAGCCATATTCATGAAGAAGGGTAATAGATGAATGATAAAGGGTTACGCAAACACATTATAAAAAGATCCCATTCATCACTCCGCTCCGGTACTCTGCAGTGGAATAGTTGCTTTGAATTGAGCGTTATTCGCTTTCTATTGATCAGACGCAGAATGCAGAAGCTTCATTGTCATTTTAGTTCGTTTTTCCATCGCATTCTTCTTTAACTGCAAGCAAAATCATTGAGCATGCATTATACATATTGAAAAGTCATCTGTCAAACTTTATTTTACAAGAACCATAAATTTCTTAGCAGCTTAAACCTGGGCCTTGTGCCCAATTGAAAATATCATTTCGCTCCACGAAAATTGCATGAACGTGCATAAATTTAACTCCTGATAAAAAAAAAATGTCACGGCGATTTACACGGTGAATTCCAAATAATGCTTAAACAACCACCACAGTGGAAGTTTAATCCTCGATGGCATATTTGGGTTGAATGATTTCCTTCATTTGTTTCACCAGAAATATTCAGATTTAGTCACTTGTGGACTTCACATTTTAATGGAACGGAAAACGCATTAACTTTTTCAAGATACGAGTTTATTTAACGATGTCTTCCTTATTGACGAGATATTTCATTGGCATCTTTCTGATTTCGCAATTACACGTTACTTGGCTTAGTCTATCCTAACATTTTTTATACGAACGTTTTAGAGCTTTCAATTGCCTTCAGTGCAGCTGTCAGACGGTGGATATTGAATAAATAATATTGGCACTTTCGTACTAGATTCTATATCTTCTGAAATAAATGACAGTAATTTGTGTTTTGTTGAAGGTTATTGCAATCCAACTAATTTGCAATGATACCGATTTTTTCAGAACAGATCATGCCTAATTCTTCAGTTTCGCCCTTTTTCACTTTTTTAGTGCTTGGAAGTTGAACTAGAATTTTCTCAAGCAGTTTCAGAATCTATTATTCTAAAAGACACTGGCATCTGTATTTCGTATTTCTTCTGTTAAATAGATCAGCTTTTCTGAGAGCTTGATCAGACACGAACAGTTTAATCACCACGATCAAAAGACTTTCAGTAGGAAAGTACAATTTTCGTAAAATGGTACTTTCTCTTTAAAAACCAGCGTTTTTTTTAGCATTCCTTAAATCCTGTAATCAAGAAATGGAAAATAAAATTTCCAATTTCCAATGTTAAAATCTGCATTGGAAATTTTCAGTTCTAATAGTTTATGAATAATATTGGAAACTTGACTCCAAAAAATCATTTGGCAATTCAAATTAATGTTTTGTGCACTTCTAGGTTATCTGAATTTTGATACAGAAATAATCCCTTTTTTCACTGTGGTGCCAGTGGCCTTTTTAATGATATGTACTAAAATTTTCTTTACCATTTCTTGTCCTTCATTATAAAAGTTTGAAGATGAAAATTTATGCTTCAATATTCAAAATTCCCAGCACCGAAAGATCGTTGACTATTAATGAAATGTATGTAAGAAAATTGTTAAGTGAATTATGTGCTTAAAAATCAATGTATTATATTTTTGAACATCTTTTATTTCATTCTTGTTACTTTGAGTTTGATTGCACTAAATGTTAATGTGTATGAATTGTAAAATGTATATGAATAAAATGTCTTTAAGGTGTTATTTCTAGTGAAATCCTAATTCAATTTAATTCTTTCTTTGTTATATAAAATGTGCTCGAATGAAAAGGAGAATGAGTTTATACTCGTGAATATTTTGGTTCTCCAGTTGGAAAATTCTAGTAGAAACTACCGAGTTACTCACGGTTCCTGTTTTTTTTTTTTTTTTTTTTGTCCTGCACTTTACATAAGTGAACCTTTCAGTGATTTTAAGGAATTAATGTTTGAGCCCGTGTTGACACCACGGCCTATTGTTCTTGTAAGTGCAGAATAGGAATGCCATCAATTCATGTTGGACTATCGAACTTCATATTAAACTATCGGAAAACATATTAACTCGTATTAGTGGCACTGTCTGATCGCAGCAAGTCTCCATTTTCTTCTGAGCACACTTTATAATAGAATGTTTACTATTAATTATAAATGGAAATTTGCCAGTAAAATGAACATTTGTTGTACAAATCAAATTTCAGAATAAGTTTCTAACGGTGTGTTTCATCCATGCTGTTTTCGTTAAAATGTTCTTAAAATGACCTTAAATTCACATGTATTCAATTGTAAGTTTTGTAAAATGGGAAAATCTTTAAAAATGATTTTGTAAATTCTTTTCAGGGCTGTTTTTCTAATAAAAAATGTTAAATATAATATTTTTGGAATGCAGTTCTTGATATTCATTCATCTTAGTAATGGTTAGAAATCCCAAGAAAAAAATTTCGACTTTATTCTTCGTTTGTTCAATTTAAAAACATAATTCCGATGTTTTAAACTATTTTTAAAAATTGTAAGTTTTTAAATTAATTGAATTATTAATTTAAAACTTTTAAATCAATTAGAAATTTCATAATCTTCAAATTTATAAAATATTACATTAACTGATGCGACACGTATACTTCCTATTACATACATTAGTCTCTGTTTAAGACCTCTGGTACTTGGGATCGATACCCCTGAACTAAAAATTAGCTGTGCATGTACTACTAAATTCATAATTTTACCATTGTTAAAATTATAAATTTTAAATCTGATTAACCATGGAGGAACTAAATATTTTAACATTCTTGTTTCGAATTGTGTTCAATAAGTCCACTCAATAAAGAGGTTTTGTACCGTTTTAAAATTGCGATGCTAAGATAGCAAACCAATTATTTATTGAAATTTTAAAACGGTAAAATTTTATATACTATTAAGCAAGAAATATATCAAACAATTTCGTGTTAATTATTAAATATTGGATATTATAAGTTTTAGAATGGAGCTCACTGAGAAAGAATTGGTACAGATGTTTAATATTTTAGATTTCACATCATAAATTTCAGGTGCTTGTGATAAAAAAAAAATTATGCTCGGAATCAAATCTCTTAGTCTAGCAAATAAAATCATTAGATATGAGGACTGTGTTTGCAGAAATTGCGTGCGACTAAATAGACATGAAGGCATTCCCTTTATCCTATAAAGATATTTATCTCCCCCCTCCCCCTCCTATTGATAATGGTTTTTAGTTGTCTTAACGTATGATACCCACTTCTGCCCTCGGGTACTCAGAGGTCTTTACCCTCAGAAGCTACTGCAACCCCTTTCCGTGGTAACGCGGGCACGGTATCATCAACGTATGATACCTAGCTGGTTTCGAAACGAGCTTTGATATCAAACGAAGAATTGCTCACTTAGATCATGGCCTTCTAAATTTAAAAATTAAGTGACTGAAATGAAGCATTAGGAAACATGGGCTTACGTTTTCGAAATAGTTTCATTAACGGCAATATATTAAATCCGATCTGAATTAAATGTGTTTTGCACTATCCTATATTTTTAGAATATTGCAGAGCCCGTTTAATAGATATTATTGGGTATTAAATAGCGATAAAATTTCATGGAAAGAATTTCGAAAACTAGCAAAATGGTGGCAAGTTGTATATTGCGAGAAATGCAAAACGAGATCAAAATTCTGGATTCAAAAATTTTTTTAGAATGACTGAATAGCCTACTAGCCAGCGGTTGAGACGTGGAATGAATTTTTAACTGTTACTAATTTTTGCAAACAGGTAATATTAAATTAAATTTCTCAGCTTAAGAGCACATTTAAATAAAATCATTTACTTAATAGCAATCTTCAAAACAATTCTTTTTAATTCTAAAAAATACACTTCTATCCCAAAATTGCAGAAACCGAGCCAAACTAAGTTTCTTTTAACAATTTAAATAATTTAATTTTTTGCCTAAGCAAAAAAAAAGTTAAACGCTATTAATTTTTGAAATGTACAGATCAACATTCTAGCTTTTTCGAAATTGCTTTCTGGAGTGTTAAAAATGAGTTTTGCTTATCTATCTGCTGTATACATCATTCGTATTTCGTAACATCCTTTTGTGGATAAATATTACATCCACATACAATAATACATCATTTTTTTCACATCCGTTTTGTGGATAAATAAAACGACTTGAAATATTTTATAAATTATATAGCATTTTCTTAACAGACATAAATCTATGAAAAGTACCATATTATCAAGTCTTCTTTCCCATCGTTAGTTTAAGCAGAGTCCTGAAATGTAAGACAATATATAAAATTTTTTGGTTGGAAAGTTTTGAATAATTCCAAAGATTTCGAGCAGAAAAGACAACTCGTTGAAATTTCTAGCATCACTTTTCCAACATTTGGCCTTGATGCCCAGAACTAGCACTTGCCTAGTCTTTACCACCCTAATTACACTACTCAACCGAATCGAGTACGCATTCAGGCCGATTCTGCTGAGACGGAACGAGGTAAATATTTTTTACTTATGATAAAGGAAACAATCGTATATAAAATATTTACTCAGTTTTATTAGCAAGATGTTGATTTTAAAATCATACCGTTTTTCAGCCAGGAACTCAAGTGTCAAAGGAAAATATTTAAATAATGAAGATTTCATTTCTACAAAACAGAAAAAATTCTACATTTTCTTTCTTTATTGCCCTCATATTAAAAATAATTTCTTTTGAAACTTAATTTCTCCAGTAGGTACTTCCGTACTGCTAGTCCCTACATGAATATTGTATATTTTTAAACTGATTACATAACAATGTTTAAGCAACATCGATATACCATAAATTGATCTTAACACATCGCTAAATGATGCGACTCCTTTAATCTTCCGAAATCGTCCACTAGTTTATTAATAAAGTTTTTCTTTTATTTATTCAAACGAATAAATGCAAAAATAGAGTAAAAAAAAATGAATCAAAATCAGCATTTTTGCAAGAATAACAGAATTTTTAAGGTTTTGTTCATCAGTATCGCTATTTTCGAAAGTTTTAATGATTGAGAACTTTACTAGTCATTTCTTGTTCTTAAATCTAGAGCATTCAGCATCCTTTACCTTTGCATACAGAGCTCAGTTATTGAATTTCAAACATAATTCAATTTGAAATGCAACTTTTATCGGATTTCTTGGAAATGGGATTTTTAATATACTGCAAGGAAAAGTATTTTCAAGATTTTGCAATGAATGAAAACTTCCATAAGAAGCAAGAAATAAGTTTGTGTTAAGGCCTCAAAACTGGTAATAAATTAAATGATTATGTATCTTGATTGGGAAACTGGGGTTTCCAATAAATTCAGATAGCAGCTTATCAAGCTAAAGAATAATTAATTTTATTAAAGAATTTTATTTCAAATAAAATTATTCTTTCAACCAAAGTTTTTCGCATTTAAAATAAATGGGAGGAAGATTTAAGTGAAATTTTCGTTAGATGTTAATGGATGTATCTCCTTCTCTCGAATAAAGTAAATGTACACATCAATGAAGTATGTAGTTAAGTAAACATACAATGCACTTTATTTAAGCAAAGCACGGTAATAAAGTGCATATTAATGAAGTACAGTAAAACTAAAATATTATCAAATTTGTATGTTTTACTAATATAAATTCTGCTCTATATTAATGAACGATTTATGCATTTCACGATTTTTATATATGGGGAGTTAAAAAAAAATAATTTTGGAGAAATATGAGAATTGATTAGATGAAAGTCACTGCATCTAAAAAGAGCACTTTCACGGAACGTTTAAAAGTTTAGAAATAGAGAACTTTTAAATTGATAGGTTTGACCATGTCCGCTGGTCGAGAGACTTCAGCAAATTAGCGATAAAGAATGTATATTATTTATCTTTAAAATACTTGATCATTTCAGTTCCATCATTCCTGTCATCATTAAAAATATCTCTCCAAGGTAAGTACACCTAATATGTATTCTGGATAATAAGAATTCATTTGAGTTTCTAATAAAGAAATTTTTGTATTAGAAATAAGTACTAAACTAGAAATAATTCAAAGAGCTATTGAATTCTCCTCATTCTCTCAAAAAATATGAGGCAAGTTTTCCTCAAAAGAATGTAAATAGCCCTATTTTAAAATTCTTCTGAGAATACTTTCTGTATTATCTTCACTTAAAATACTTTTCAGAGTATTTGTTTAGCGTTTCCAAATTTTCAACGCAAATTATGACAAGAATGTCCGTGGTATCCTTTTATATCCTTTTCAATTTTCCATAAAGAATGTCATTTTTCTGATATTAAACTTTTATTCAAAATGGTGGTGAATAAAAACCAAAAATTTCATGTTATTCTGTAATTAAATTTTTTGTAATTATTAAATTTAGAGCAGAATTCATTTTTATTCCTTTATGATGCATGAAATATAATTTGTCTTCGTTATTAAATTGAATTACAATTAAAAAAATTTCTGATGATTAAATAAAATTAATATTAACTTTCATATTATTTCTAGCTATAATACAGTATTTGTTTTTGCAGAAGAAAATAAATCCCTAAAGAGAGGGAAATGGAAATAGAATAATTTTAAGTTTTCCTCCATAACTTTGGAACAGATCAGGGCACAATTATTTTTATATAATTGAAAATTAAAAAAAAAAAAATAGCTTTTCATTTCATTTGTGTACAAACTATTTCTCTACTTTTAACTTTTCAAACTTTTTGTGCAATGATTGTATTTAAATTAAGGTTGAGCTTTCCAAATTATATTGTAAAAAGTAATTTGTAAATATAAGAATTCAAAAACTGTGACTTAAAAATATATGCGCTTTTTTTTCTTATATAGATAGAATAAATAAAAGCAGGTGGAGTTGTGAGTACAGAGACTAGTAATATTCGATGCCCTAAGCATATTGGACATTTGAGTTTCTTTATCCGCTTTAAAATGCCGATTCTTTTCTGAATATTATTAAAGTACAAAAGCTTATTAAGACAATACAAATAAATTCTAAAAAAATAAAGGAATTTAAAATTTTTAAGAAACACCAAGGAAAATATTGCAGGAATATAAGTATTTCCTTGCTCTTTATTTAAATTTTTTTCTTTTTATGAACTTTTTGTATATAATTTTTATGAATGTTAACTTCCTGCCTTTTAAGAGATAAAAATTGTCTCATTTTCATGACCATACATATAAATATCTTAAATTTTGTGTTTTAATTTCTATAACGAAGTTTTTCACTTATTCTTCCTTTAAGAATATTAAATATCTAAATATATGTTAAAAATCCAAAATATATCTCTGGAAATATGGATCTTGGGAAACAATTGGAAGTGAAATTTGATTCAGAATACTTTTGGTATTTTATAGAATTTGCTTTGTGGTAAAATTTTTTTATTTTTAAGACTTCCAATATATTTTTCATAAGTGGTATATCTTATAAGTATTGAAGTCTTGTCAACTAAGTAATAAGATTGTTTTAAAAGATTCTTAAAGTTTTAAATACCAAAAGTGATGGTTAGATTTTATTTAACCACATTTTTTCTCTACCGTGCAAGATATTAATACACTTGAGCCAAAACAGAAACCATTCTGAAACAGGAATAATTATTGTTTCATATCCAAGAAAAGAAATTGAACCGGCATGAATCATTCTGTTAAAAATTCATCAAACAACTAACGAATATTATACTTAATAAAAACCTGAACATCATTTCTTCAGCTAAAAAAGGAAACATCTAAGCCTCGTTTCTGTGAACCCTAAATCTCCGGATAAACATTTTTCGAAACAAAAATGAAAATAAGAGACGATTTCACTTCGTAAAGCCCCGCCTAAAAAAGCACCAGGTTTTGACTCCATAGACAATATAATATTGAAAGAAATTAACAAGAACTTCCCGGATATTCTCCACACCCTCTTCAATAAGTGCCTCCAACTGCAATGCTTCCCTACTCCACTCAAAAAAGGAATGATAATACTGTTTCACAAGAAGGGCAAGAACAAAACAGACATCAGCTCTTATTGCCCCATCTCTCTTCTTCCCACCATTGGCAAAATCCTTGAGAAACTCCTCTTGCAGAGACTTAATCATCACCTCAGGGTAAATGACTTGCTCCATCCAAACCAGTTTGGTTTTAGAGACGGAAAATCCACAGACCACGCAATACAGCAATTAACGGAAAAAATTCACAATTTCAAACAGCAAAACGAACACATCCTGGTAATTTCTTTAGACATCCAAAGAGCTTTCGATAATCTGCAATTCTCTTCCATACTCAATAGCCTCGATAAACTTAAATTCAATTCCAAAACTACAGAAACACTTAAAGATGTCCTAGAAAACAGAGAAGTCCTTCTTCAAACATCTCAAGGCACTGCCGCCTGGTCACAGCAGAAAGGTTGCGCGCAAGGATCTTGTTCTGGACCAATTTTTTGGAATCTTGTCGCAAACGAAATTCTTTCTGAAAAATGGCCACCTAACATTCACCTCCAGGCATTTGCAGACGACTTTGTTTTTGTAGATCAAGTAGAGAAAATTTGAAATCAGCCGCCCAAGATGCTCTCTCAATCTTCAAATGCTGGACCGACAAACATCAACTTCAAATCTCCGTAGAAAAATCATGTAATATCTTGATAAGCAAATTAGTCAACGGACCAACAATTAAATGGAATAACGTAACAATAAAAATGCAACAATCTTTAAAATATCTCGGTGTTACCATCGACAATAAGCTTAACTGGGTTCCTCACCTCCTTAACACCAAAAAACGAAGGCGACTCTCTTATACCAAAATCTCAGCAGAATTGCTGGCTCCACATGGGGTCTGAAAAAAGAATTCAGGCTTCATCTCTACTTCACCGTTGCTGAGAGAATGATCCTACATGGAGCATCAGCTTGGGCCTATTCTCTCTCATCCCGGCAACAAAGAATCCTAATCTCAATACAGAGAAAATCCCTCCTGAGTATTTCCGGAGCATTCCGAACAACAACCACGGCATCACTACAAGTTATAGAAGGAATTCTTCCACTTCACATCAAAGCGCAAGCAGAAGCAACCTATGTAAGAGTAAGTCGTCTTCAATTACCTAGCCATTTTCAGAATATATCAATCCATCCTGAGAACTTCGAGATGAAATGCTCTCACACAAAAATCTTCCCCTCAGACTTTCTTCTTGAGGACATAATTTCCCTCAAACAAGAATTCCAACCTACAAACAAGACGGATATTTTTACAGATGGGTCCAAAATCGAGCGAAAAACCGGCTTTGCCTACTGCGTATTCCAAAACGAACAAATTACTCATCAGTGGCTCGGCAAACTGAATGAAAAGAACTCTGTCTTTCAGGCAGAGCTGCTGGCCATTAAGGAAGCATGTAAATGGGCTAGCAAATTCGATCATAACGCTAAAATATGGGGTTATAGCGAGTCCAGCTTAAAAGCGATCAGCTCATTTTCTACCTCAAGCCCAATTGTTCAGGAAATTCAAGCCATTCTGCTCCCCCAACCTTCTATTAAGTTAGGATGGGTTAAAGCAGATGTGGGACACAACGGAAACGAGGTTGCAGATTCCCTAGCGAAACAAGCCATTTCTGCAGGAACGCCCTTTCAATACCCAGCTCCTAAAAGCCATCTGAAAAGTATTCTAAATGAATTGAGCCTACAGAAATGGCAAGAAGAATGGGACAATGGCTCAACTGGCAGAAACATCCATCAAATCATCTCGAAAGTGTCCTTTAACCCATCATCTTGGAATAGGCTTGACATTATCTTTGCAACTGGCCATGGGCCTTTCCCTTCATATTTCAAGAGATTCCATATCAAAGGATCTGATCAATGTGGCTGCGGCGAAGTAGGCGATCCCCTTCATTATGCCACTAGCTGCCCTCTCACCACATCTTTTCATCTCAAAAAACCCACCCACGACCTAGAAAATATCTGGTGGACCAACGTTATGAGAAACAAGATGTCCAAGGTTAAAATCAGAAATCTTGTGCGGTTCCTACAAGAGAACGAGGAATTGATTTCTCCAGACCCAAGCCCAGTATAAATTTTCGCAGCATTTCTCAACCAAGCTCTTCTCCTGAATATATTAACTTCAATAGATTTCATCTATTCATACTCCCCATCTAACACCTCCTTCATCATTATAATATTGTATATAGCTACTTTTTATGTGTATTGATGATATTTTATGTCTTTTTATGTGTATTGATGATATTTTATGTCTTTTTATGTGTATTGATGATATTTTATGTCTTTTTATGTGTATTGATGATATTTTATGTCTTTTTATGTGTATTGATGATATTTTATGTCTTTTTATGTGTATTGATGATATTTTATGTCTTTTTATGTGTATTGATGATATTCTATGTCTTTTTATGTGTATTGATGATATTCTATGTCTTTTTTTTGTGTACTTTTTTATCTTAATAAATACTTCCATGTATATCCTTTCAACCGACAGGGAATCCTAGAGATTCCAAGTTCGGGGATATTCTGTTGCGAAAGAAAGAAAGATTAGTTTTAAAATGGTGTATAATTCAATGCGAAATATCTTTTCTCTATTCCAAGTACTTAAATAAGCCACCAAGTTAAAAGACAATAATATTTACGATTGTTTCATACCAGAATTATTAGATTTCTGTTGCATGATTTTTACCCGCTGATCGAATTTTAAGTTTTAATGATTTTAATCAGTTTTTGCCCTTTGAAGGGCGAAATTTTTTTATGATTTTATATTTCAGAGTATTTTGGCAACTGCTGTTGTTAGTCTTTAACTATATTTTATGATTTGTATTATTTGTAATGATCAGAAGGTAATTGCTTGTGAATCATATTTCCTGAGTGCAAGAGCTATGGCTCAGCATAGCCAAATATGGCTTTGTGTCAATTAACCAAGTCCATCAAAACTACTGCTTCGATACTTAGATAAGATCTGCAATTTTATGCACTCTCCTCCCCCAAAAAGGAAAACCATTCAAGAAACCTGAATCAATGAATATAGTGAAAATACAACATAAGTTGCATGTTTCAATAGACAAAATTGTAATGTTGATAATATATTAATCCAAACAATACTAAAGCCATCAACTGCCTCTCAAGAACAGTCAGAACTATACAGATTGATGAGTCACTTTAAGATGAAGCCATGTATAATCAATACAGGCGTTGTACAGGCAAAGCAATCAATTATAATTCCAAACAAACCTTTGAGGATGTTTAAGATGACTATAATAAACAACATTCCTACATCATCTGTTCAAAAAAGAATCAAAACTCTCTTTCATTATTTAGGCGACCCAAGGTGAGAAAACGCCACTCGAAAGAAGACGCTATTCATTTAAGTATAAAATATACAGCCGATACATGACATTTCGAAACAAAATTGTATCATTGTTCTCGTATTTTATTCTACTTTTGCTTTTAAAATTCGTGCCTTTCGCTTTAAAATCTTGAAATTTTAAAATGTTATCCCTCCGTTACTATATCATATATAATTTTTTATATTGTGGTTTGCTTGCTTTTATACATTAATCAATGGAAATTTTATAACCTTATACGGGATTCAACCGAAGGCTTAAATAGCATAGGCTAGCATGATTCTTAAGACAATAAATCCCATGATACAAATCCAAATCGTACTAATATTCGCTGCAAAAAAAGAATAAAAATTGGTGTAATTCCACCCAAGATAGCTCTTGCTGCGATAAACATAAACAAAAAAAAATGAGGAAAAATTTTGAATTACAGATTGATACGCTTGTTTAAAGAATACCTATTATTTGGAAACTCGGAATTTGTCTCTTATGATTTCTTGGCGAAATATCTTAAGAAATCAGATCAATTTTATATCTTCTTCCCTTTGCTGCTATACTTAAAAATATAAAAAGTAAGGGATTAATAGTTCTTTTGAAAAATAGAGCACTAATTTTGAAAAAAAAAATGAAAAAGAAAAGGCTTCGAAATTTTTCTAAGAAGGTTGAATTAAAAAGCTTTTCACTTCGAGGCAATATGTAAGTAAACTTACTAAAACTGTTCACTTGCCATTTCGCAATAATTTTTCCGTAGATAGGAAGAATAAAGTTATAATACTTTTGGTGGAAATGAAGCTTAAATTTTTGGTTTTGAACATACTCTTATTTTCACACCTGTCGTGAAACCTTTTATTCTCAAATTATTATTTATAATTTTAGTGTCTTTTTTAAAATCGAAACATACAAAACTAAACGTAAAATCAGCGTATTTATACGGAAATTAATGGGATAATCATCGGGCCAACTTTCGAAACCAAATGAACATAGTTTATTTACTTCACGAATCTATTGGCAGACTTATTCATAGTTTCATTTCAAAATTTAAAGCATAGTAATTGGGTATATAAATTTAAGAACGATGCAATTTTACTTCTTCACATGAATGATTGTATACTATTTGGTGAAAACGAAAATAATATAAGCGATGCATTGTTTAAATTAAAATAAAAATTGGATATAGTTAATTTTAGTAAAGTAAGATACATTTTAAGTATAAATTAGAATTTAAAAAACTGAAAAGTATATTTACCAAATGACGTGCAACAATAAGCTAAAATTTAAGTTTAAAACTTTGCTGAAAGCTTTGCAAATCTACATTTTAAAAACGATAATTTTTTCCCAAAACGGTTCAGAATCGGAAGAAAATGAATGCAAAAGTATCCTTACGAATCTTAAATTGGATGCTTAATAGTTTTCGGTGACAGAAGTCGACCTGATATTTTATTTAGTGTGAATACTATATTTCAATTTTGTAATAATTTGTCTTTTTATCATGGGTTGAAAATATTCGATATATTAAATTATATATTCAATGCTAGTGATTATAAAATTAATTTATCAGATGTTAAGTGATTACAATTTTATTGCATACCGGGGAGTAATTTTGACAAAGCGTCATTTAATAATTGTTTTATATGTAAGTAAAATTACAATTTCATGGAATGCAATAAGCAGAAATGCATTCGAATCAGAATCAGGAGTTGGAATCAGAAAGGCATTGGAATTTGTAGCATTAACAGAGATTGCTAAGGGACTCTTATGGCTTTAAATGTATTGAATAAAATTTAGAATTAGTATCTAAACCAGTTTTGCACTGTGACAATAAATCTGCTATATATTTTTGTGAGAACATAAATGGAAATTATAAAACTAAACATATGGATATTCGCTTATATTTCACCAGGAAATTACTAGACGAGGAAAAGTTTATATTAATTTATCTTAACTAAATGAAACTTTCCAAAATTATTGATTAAACCTCAATCGAAGGATATGCTGAAATGTTGCGTTTCGAATCTGTTTGATTTCTTGTGGTCGGAAGTTGCTAGAAAAGAAAGAAGTGAAGCGAAATGCAAATAGAGATATCACCAAATGAATATATATTATAAAGACTGTGCGATGCTGATATAGAGCGAGAGTAGAGATGTGAAAAATAATTTTTGGTTGCTTTAACATGAATTAAACATTATTTTTTTTGGTAATAATGTGATGACCTGCTGAATAGATTGTTTTATGAATATTTAAAAACTTTGGTGAATCCTTTGTATCTGTAAACTTACATCTCGCACTTAGGGCCGCAGTGACCTTGTGCTAAGGTCTCGGCTTCGGAACTGGAGGGTTTCAGGTTTGAGACCTGATTCCACCGAAGAACTGTCGTGTAAACAGGTCTGGTGCAAGATAAATTCGTCTGGGCCAAGCGTCCTCCCGCTGGTGTAGTGTAGAAGTTTTGAAAGGGGGTGCCAGCTCAGATGTCGTCCTAGTCATCTGACCACGGTTCAAAATTTCGAGATCAGACCCAAAATAGCCCTAGTGCTGCAAGGAAATTTGAAATAAAGGAACTTTTAACTTCATGGCATTTTATAAGTAAAATTGATAAAAAAAATGTTCACCAGCCATTTCGCAACCACATTTCTGCGGCCCCGCGGAAGTTGTTGCCCCATCATACTGAAATCGTATAATAGCGTATCGTGTTCTTTATGAACAATATATTAATAATTTCAACGTAATGCGGATGAAAATGAAATTTGAATACTATCTTTTTCCGTGGAAGTTTGCATAAATAAATGAATGTAAGAGAAACATTTTACTAATTTACACCTTAGTAAGGCCGTATGAACATTTAATTTGTTTAACTTTTACTTTCGACTTTCCCAAATGCCCAAGTGTTTTCAAGCGATTGCCCATTTTATTTCATAAAAACTTATAATGGGGAATATATTTCATGATGTAATATGTTGGGAAATAAATACCTGTTTTTCCTTTTTTGTGATACCCCGTACAATTATCAGATTAATCAGATACTAATATCGTATTATATAGGCCTATCATAACTAAATTTTATCATTAATATCTCCTTTCCAAAATTGACTATATTATAAAAAATCTACATGCACCAAATTTCCTTTTATTGTTACTTAAAAACTGGTTTCTTGGAATAATTTAAACCACTAAAAGTAATTTAACTAATATAAAATCCAGAAATAATTCTAAATAATAAAATTCATTATATTATAATTTTACCATCACATTTGTTTCTGAACATATTTTAATCAATGATTGATATTTCAAAGTATTTTTCTAAATTTTATTCACTTAACTCTTTAGTTTCTAAGACTTCTTGGCTTTTCTTTTCTAAAACTTTCATTGCAAGCATTTTGGAGGTTTCTATTTTTTATAGGTTACCTAGAATTCGAAAATTAAATATCAAAAATTCTGAAAGAGAAGTGATTAATTTTGGACTTACACAGAAGAGAAAGGAGAATGGAGAAAACATACGAATGCTCTTTTAAACGAAGCTTTATTCTCTTTTATGCCTTACTGTGGAATCAGTTTTACAATTGCAAAACTGATATTAAGAAAAATATGGACAATATTAGGTTTCGCCATCCTCCACCTACGTGCTTCCATGACAACATTCTAGTTTCTTTGAAAAGTTTTTATCTTCATTCTTGGATAAGTATATTATTTCAGCAGGTCTGACAATTAAAGGTTATTTAGAGGGCAGGGAAAATGCTAGCAATTTGATGAGACGGATACAAGACTGATAAAAGATTTATGTATGTGATTGCCGAAGGATATGGTATTTCTTCTTTTTGTTCTGTCACTTAATGAACATTTCCTTCAAATAAAATAATGCTCAACGATTTCAAAATTTTCATTCATTTTCAAATACTATTTCAATTCTTCAGAGAGTTTAATGTGGAGCGAAACTATAGGAATGTTATGTTTTTTTTCTGCTTTTGCTGCTTTTCTGATTTTTTTTAATGTTTTTAATGTTTTTTTCATGAAACGAAAACGTTTTAGATTTCAATTATCTTCCTAAATCTCATTGAGGTTGTCGGTTTTCATTAGAATATAGTATATAAAGATTTATTACTGATTTTTAGGAACAAATAAGAAAATAATTACTCTGTTTACCATTTTCCGATTCCTTTTTGAAGATTTGAAGTTTCAGAATGTGTGAAAGAAATTAAAGTTTTAAGTAGCAAAAAATTAAGAAATGTCTCGATTGATTAAAAATAATTCAGAAAATCATTTTCAATTTTGTAAATTTCATTATAAATTCCCCAATTATCCTTTTACATACATTTTTTAGTTTCGCAAAATTTTCTGATTAAAATTAGGTACTTTGGAAAAATGGAAAAATTATTTTATAGAAAGCACTTTACGTTTCTAGGTTGTCAAATAAATATTCTCATTACTGAGGATGTTGTCTCCTTTAGCACAAATTTCACAAAAAATATTGAATGCATTCAGAATACCGAACAACATCGTGGATATAATTGCAATGTCTTGTGCAAATATGGATAGATAATTAACTTAACAGGACATTAACAACAACTTGCTTTTACTTAGTAAAATAGTTTTAGGTAATAAAAGTGAGATGAGTCAAAGAAAATAATGTATTTATAATCTTAATCTATTCACTTTAAGTGCAATTTCTAATATAATCGAGAATTTATGTGATGTGCGAAATATTTGGTTCTTGCTTGTTTCTTCGAACACATAATTGAGATTTCCATATTTTTTACAGTTAGAGAAAAAAAAATAATTTAAAAATAATTTCAACTTTTAAATTAAAAAATGTTCTAAATAATTTACTTTTTTTGTCCTATAATTAAATATCCTACATAATTAATTTTTAAATGAAGAATTTATTTCATTCAAAAATGTTGCTAGATTTTGCAGTGAAAGGCAAAGCTGAATAAATATTTAAGGAGAAATATTGAAGATTTTAAAACGACAAGAACTTGACATTCAGTCAAAATATTATAACATTACATCTTATTGTTTTTTTTATAAATTTTATATCTTCGATTTATATAAACAACATGAAGTTATCTGAGAACAGATCTCAAATTTATGCTTGGTTTCCTAGCTAATTAAAAATTATAATATGCATGTATAATAATATCCCAGTTTGACTACTCTGCCCCTCCCTAAGGCAAACGGATAAATTTAAAGGATCCTAATGGCCACGATCCAACTCCAGGTATAACTCCTCCAGCAGGACCACATACCATCATCGGTAGGTGGTAACCAACCCCATAGAACCATTTTTGTACCCGCTTGGGCGGCGAGAACCACATCATACCGGAAGCTCCCCATTTATCTAAGCTGCCTCCAGGAGGAATGAATAATAGTGTCACGTAAATACTTTAGAGTGGAACGCACAAGAAGTAGAGCTAAACCAATTTATTAACTCAACTCGGAACTGAGAACACAGTGACTGACAAATCTTCTGCTTTTATACTAGCAGGGAAAGTTCCAGAATTCTTACTGTCTCCAGAAAAGTAAAGTCCAGAACTGTTGTCTGATAAACTAAAGAAATGTCCAGGATCTTCTGGAACATGAAATAAAGGGAAACATAAAATCAAGGAATTAAATATTTACACAAACTGTGAATCGCATTGTCTCTAGCGGGATTCGAACTTACAATCTCTTGATTATGAGATCTGTGCTATGACCATTCGGCCATGGAGAGTCGACTGCCTCTTTTCAATGCGGCATTAGTATAAAAATGATCTTTGAATTTTAGAAACATGATTTCAAGTATATTTACTTCTTATAACTTTATTGCAATGCCTATCAATTCTCAACGCAATGCTATTTAAGTGTAATTCACTACCATTGAAATTCAACCTGCTTTTTAAAAGGCGTTTATCTTTATTCTAAAAAATTTGATGTCAGAAATTTTGATTGTTTTAAGCTCTCTTGTTGCTTCGTAAAATGTTTCCTTATTCTGACTCTGAGAAATTTTCCATTTTATATGAATTGTTAGATGTGGTATATTTTCTTTAAAATCCAGAATCTTAAATTAGTTAGTTAATTATATATGATATTTGAGATGTTCGATTATTCAAGTGGAACAAATACATATTTTTACCTCCCTTCGCTTACAAATAAAATTTAATAGTCTGAGTAAAAGTAACAGTTTTAGTATTAGAAGCATTATAATTCATTCGTAAATTTATAAATTATCAATCTTAAGGTGTTAATTTTTGGACCAAAGTGAAGCGACGATTTCTTTTATTTATTCTTTAGAATCCTTTTTTATTATACATATTATGCTAATGCGTTATTCTTTTTACCTTTATTCTTTTTCAAATTGCATTTAAGATAATTATTTGACACAAATATGCAGTAATTTCTAAATATTTCAGAATTTGAAAATTTGAAAAAAAAAAGGCAATTAGGTTGTTTTTTTTTAAATTTAATTTCAGACATTTTTAATTTAAAACATAGCATTAAATGATTGTTAGCTTTCTTTCTGTTTTAAAAGGAAAAGTCAGAGAAAGTCTTAACCGGCTCAAAATTGTTTCCAAGCATATATTATTCAATATATTTATTCCTGAAAACAGATTTATAACCTTGAAACGCCTCTATGACCCACAGTTAATTGATTCTTTCCTTATTTGACATAGCTCAATTAATACGAAACGCGAAATGGTGCTTAAGTACAGCTGGAATGTGACGAACCATATTGCGTAACTATAGCAACAATTACTCTTGAGGATGGCAAACATTTAATATCAAAGAAATAGAGTGATGTGACCCAGGTTAGCTATTTCTATCTACGAGTGGGACAAGAAATAAAAAGAATATCAACAAAGATTCTGCTTTTCTGTTGACCTTACTTGGAAATAGATAAAAATAATACTGAAAAATGCAAGTTGAAGTTTTAAAATAAATAAATAAGTTATAAAACAACATAATTTAAAATGAGATATTTCTAGCGTCCCATTAAATATTTTTCCTCTGATAGAATTTCTCAGAAACCTTAAATCCTAAATTCTTAAAACGAGAAGAATATTTCTCAGAATTGTTGACAATGGTTCTAGGAATTCCATCTTTAAGAGGTTCCGTTTAATGCTGTAAATGGAAAAAATATTTTTGCAGTATCTCATCTTGTTAATCTAAGGTCACCTGAAGGGCGTAGGTAATTCCCATTTTTTTTCGACTTCATTTTACAATCTGAAATGTCTCGAAAGGATAATATGATTTTGAAAGCTAAGAAGGAGCTTATTATTTTATATAAGCAAAGTTAACTTAATTTATGACTTTATTAGTTTATTTATTATTATTATTGTCTATTAATCACTCTGTATTTCTTTTGTGTATATAATATATATAATTTCTGTGAGCGGTGACGGTAAATTCTCAACAGCTGAATTATCCACATTGTGTGTATAGCTAACTAGTTTAAGGTACTATTATTGCTTTTCATATTGCATATTATGTTTTCTATTTAAAATCCGAAGAAATACATTTAAATTTGGAATATTATATATTTTAACCCTTTCGAGGGCCGTGGGAAGTATGTTTCCCACCAAATTTATCAATCTTTGTATGAAATTACGTAGGTTGGCATAAGTTCTGACAAATTTTTTAGAAAGACAGAAACTTAGATGCTTCAGTTCTTTATCTCACACAAAATGATGTGTCTTGATTTGTTACTTAATTATTAATTAACCAAATTAATTAATTAATCAAATTAAATTTATCTACTAAGCTAAATAAATCCCTTTTTTTATTCTAATTTCAAGCCTCAAAATATTTTAACATTATATGACTAGAAAAAAATGGCCCTTTAAAGTGTTAAGTAATGGAAAAATGGATAGATTTTCAATGGAAAGAGAACAAACATATACTCATAGCAATTTTGTAATTACTGAAGCCCTACTTTGCAGAAAATAAAAGTTTTGAATCTGAGAACAAGCAGTAAGTATGAAAAGAGATGAATCTCTTGGTTGATATTTCGTTAATTAAATATTTCTTCTTTCTCTTAAAGAGTGAAACATTAAAAAGTATAAAAATCATCACTTTATAATGCTAAGTGCCTTTCAATTTAAGAAATAATGAAATGAAGTGATTTTTAAAAAATTTATTTTATGGAAAAAAATTTAACCCTCAAAACATTTTTTTATTTTAAGCGGAATAAGTTAAAATATAGCATAAAGTTAGATTTAAGGTAGTTTTTAGCAAACAAAATATATTTTCCATAAAATCGCATTCATTTGCTTATCACTTTTTTCATCTTTTTCAGATATCTTGAGCCCATTCACATCAGACTTATATATAAAGAAAGGAATAAAAAACATTTACCGATTTTGAATTCTGAATTTCCTCAATAATGAATATGGGGATAACAGTAACAACGAAAAACACTTCTGCCTGGATATTGTTTACAAAAAGTGTCAAAAATTCGACAGTTATTTCAGCAAAAATGTGAACAATAAAAAGTAGCATGTAAAAGAGAATTTCTATAGCCTTCAAAACTACTTAATAGAATGAAAGGAATTATAAACTATTTCTTATGAATGTAGTTAAAACCATCTTTCTCGGTTCATTTTTATCCTTTGAACTTACTCACATGTTGCTATGGTTACTGTATTTGTCTGTGTCCGTGACAAAGAGCAAAATATTTATTTAAGGACATTTCTTAGGAAGAAATGTTTTTCTCAACTACAAAAATGCCCAAATGAGCATCAGAAGAGAAAAAAATCTAACAAATTCCTCTAATTATTTGAATGCTAAAGATCATTTCAATAAGTTATTCCATTGTTTTTTAAGTTTAAGAGGCTAAATCTTAAAATTAAAAAAAAAATTAATGATAGTTAATCCTCGTTTAAGATGGTATTTTACTAATCTCGTTAAAAATGTAACGCCTGTAATTAAGAATGCATTCACCTATAATGCTTTAATGTTTGCATATTATATTTTTTAACACTTACTATTACGATTCAGTTTGATTTAGGTTATAAACGGATCACAGGAAGAATTATGTCGCAATGAAAAAATAAATGTCAATAAACAATTTTTTAAAATTCATATCTGTTATTCACTTCAACAGCATTTTATATTTTTATCGTCAAATATATATATTGTAGGAATGAAATGCATAAAACTCTTCATAAGTCGGAATAAAAAGAATCCATTCACTCAGACTAAATTTTGAACCATCCTCCCATTACAAGATTTAAACTCTGCTTTAATGCTAGTTACTGAATCTCCTTTTTCTGCGCAACCAATAAACACTAGTCATACATCTGACAATCCCGCTGCTTTGTCTATTCTATATCAAGAATTTATGTCAAATGATCATCTCTTTGCCAAGGACAATGAACAAAACGCTGAATCTCTAGAAATGTAAGGTACAATAGAATTTTATCTGAGTGAAACTATACAAATTCCTATTCTCCTATTCTCGAAACATAGCCACAGCTCTATTCGACTTCTAACACTCCGAATAAAGCAACTCTGAAATAAAAATTAAAAATGAATCCCTTTCGATGAACGGATTTTAAACTTTTTATAACTATAGAATAAATATTCATATTCGGGGGAAGTACTTAAATTTACATGATATTAAGAGATTATAATAATTCTATTTTTTGTATCAAATGCAAAAAAGAATAATCTTATAACAATACAATCCAAACCCGTATCAAATGGAATTACTTTTTCTACTTTCCTTAAAAAAAAAAAAAAAAAAAAAAAAATGTTTTACTATGCAGGATGTCCCAGAAAAAGGGGGAAACACAATTTTATTTCCATAAATATTGCACTCAGAATATGTACTTCTAGTTAAAAAGTTCTATGAATTAAGGCAAAAAACTGTATAAAAGCGCTATGGTTGCTGTGGTGGTTGATCGTAAAAAAGTTAAAATTTCGGACATATGTATTAATTGTATTTTTGTATACACTCAATTACAATTTTATGTTTACAAAATTTATAGAGATATGCTTATTTTTAAATTTAAAGGGAATTATTACAAATTTATTATTAAAACAATTTGAGAATAAAATTATATGAACTACCTTATTCATGTTTCTTTGGATAGAAAATACTAACTGAAAGAAAATCAGTGTACTGATTTCATTAATTTTCCCCTTTACTTTGCAAAATAGTTTGATACGTAAAAATACTTATTTTTTATTTAAATAAAAAATTAGGAGATAGTGAAATTTTATTTAAAATAATATTATCTTTACGCAGATTGCTTAATACTTATACTCCGTATGTTTAAAAAAAAACCACAATCATGAAAACAACTATATTTCAAACGAGCTATAAAAGGGCGTCTATTTCAAATACTGATTCTCTAGTGAATTTTAAGAGACAACCAATACGAAAATACAAATATTTCAAAATTAAACATCCATCATATCGTATTAATTATGTTGCTTTCAACACAAAAACAAACGGAATAAGAATTAGTGCAAATTATTAATGCATGTATTATTACAAACTCTTAAGTGAGATAAACAGTGTCAATGTTTAAATACAATAGATCAAAAAGTAATTTATATAATAATCGTAAATTTAAAATAAAGGTGAGTGTCTCATTATGAGCATGAAACAGTTAGGTTCTCTTTTTTTATTTTTTGTTTTGAAATGAATTCGTTAAAATGAAATATAGCTCAAATTATAATTAGAATAAAATTAAAGCTTTTCGATTTGTTGAGAAAAAGCATAGATAATAACAAGTGTTTTCAATTTCGAATATATATTGTTCTTCTCAAGAAAGCTTAAACTGTTTCTTGAAATAAGCTCTCTTAATGCATCTTATGCATCGCTTATTTTTTAAAAATTGATATAGATTATCTGAATAGTTAATGTCATAAATATTTGTTTCATATTCTCTTAACTAAGGTTTAAATATTTTAATAAAATTATTTTAAGGAAACAATTTGCAGTTTATTAAAGTAACTTTAAATATCTAAACACAAAACTAAATTTTTAATCCTCTTTTCTAATTTACTTACACATTCCTCTATGGATTTGCAGAACTACAGTTGAAAAGTAAATATTACTCAGATAGGATAACCTAGTAATAATAACCTCAACGAAACTGCTCAAACTTTGAAATACATTATTAAAATAGTTGTTGCTACGTACTTATTCCATATATTGAAATGTTTATATTTCAGAAATTTCCTCCGTATTTTTTTATTTTCTTTGAATAATATTTACATCAATCATATATCAGTTGTATAGAATTTCTTTTTATAATATCAGTACTAAACACGAAATTGTACAATACCATTTTATTTGGATTTTAAAAAGAAATGAATGTTCACAATTGCTGGCAAACACGAGTCAGTATTTATATTAAAATGGTCCTTCGTAATGAATCATTGCATTTGTAGTCAATACCTTGAAAAACATTATTATGCAATTAAAATATCCTTTTCAAAGTTACATTTGTTTGATATTTTTTAATTATATATATATATATATATATATATATATATATATATATATATATATATATATATATATATATATATATATATATATATATATATATATATATATATATATATATATATAGAAGCTCTGACTTTTATTATTTCATAACAAATCTTTAGAAAATGATATGAGTGTTGCCCTTTACCTGCCAAAATGCGCGGTGTATCTGAATAATCCTCGTCATGGTAACATGGAGGCCGGCAGCTAAGGTTGAGTTCTAATGGCCGTCACTAGTTCAGATCAACCCTTACAGGAATGAAGTACGTTCCATCATGAAAGTCGATGTAACTCGATGTCAAACCTGTTCGAGGAGCGAGAACCAATCACCATACTGGAAGCTTCTCATTCCCATTTCTGAGGTGCTTCCTGGAGGGATGAAATTTATATGAAAAATTACTTTATGAAAACTGAACAGAAATATTCAAGTTATTATTTTTTGTTATTGAGGAAGTTTTATTGCTATAAATATGTGAGGCACATTCTCAGTAATAGGATAGAAGAATGTCATGTTTAATGTCAGAGCAATTTCCATAGACTTGTTTATGGGCCTGGTTTTTTTTCGGTTTAATTTTTCGTGATTTTCCTGCTAAATTTTTCGTTAGTCAAATGTCGTCTCATTAGTATGGTGTAGAAATTTGTTGAGAACAGGCTGAAGTGAATACTCAAGTCGAATTTAGTTCGGTTAAAAATTATGAGTTGCTTTCCAAGAATACCATTCGTGTAGCTTCAAAATGGGATGTTGTTTCATTAAATAAGGAAAAAATTGAAATATTTACTGTAAATCTGTTGATCGGATAGATGTTTATTTTAGCTTTTTATTTAAAAACTCTTGAAAACTTTTACAAACCTTTTTATTTATAATATCTAGTTAAGGATGGAAAAAGTTCTTCAGTTAAATATATGATGCATCATCGAAAAGCCAAGTATTTTAAAAGTATTAACTATATTAACTATATACAGGGTGTCGGCTTTAATCATGGTCTAAGAACTAATTTCTAAAACTTTTGAGACAAGCAAAAACATTCAAATGAAAAAGTCTTTAAATAATGTAAAAGTTTGTACTTTACTTTGCTTGAATCAATAAATGTATTTAAAAAAATACAAAACTTGCATTTTTATATAATTCTTCGGTATTATTAGTGATATTTAATATAATATATTCTTATCACGCTAAAATTTTAAAGGAAAAAAAAATGTTTAATTTTTTTGCGACTAAAGCTGACAAAGTTATGAAGTCTTAAATACCTTTATTTCAGATCATTAAATAATTTCAATGGCCACTTCGAGGAAAATGCAACAATTAACAGGAGAAAATCACAGATCTGTTTAAAATAATGAAAACAAAATCTTCATAACTTGGTCTGTTTCAGTCACAGAAGTGTGAAATGTTTTAGCTGAAAATATTTGCAGGACAAATATATTTTATTAAATATGACTAAAAGAATTAGAAAATTGTAAAAAAAAAAAAAAAAAAGAACTCTTTGCCAGTTTATCAGCAGTACATTTATTTATTTAAAAGACATTAAATATGATTTTCTTACATTTCTTTAAATCACATTTTTCTCTTAGAATTGTGTGCCTATCTCTAAAAGTTTAAAATTAGCTAAGGGCCAAGACTAGAGTAGACCTCCTTTTTAATTAATAGCAGAATATTAAATATAATAGAAATGAGGAAAGAGATATAGATAGAGTAAATATTTATCTTACTTTGTGAATATTTTACAATATTTGATTGAGCAAAAAATAGAATAAAAGATTTAGGGCCTTAGCCTGGAAGGTATATAGTGAAAGTACTCGTTATAACTTTAAGAATATGGCGAAAGCTTTGCAGTTTAAACAATACAGAATAATGATTTTGTCCTTGTACAACGATTCCTCTACTAGTTTTTATCTTTTACTGGGAATCACTGTTCATTAGCAAACAAAGAGAATAAAGGAATAAAAACGAATTTCATTCAGTTTGATTTCGTTTTAATTTTTTGTTATGTAGCAACTGTTTTTTTTTTTAATTTTATAGTAATCCAGTGCAAGTTTCGAAAATTATTCAAGGGTTTTGAGAAAAGAGTAAAATATTCATGCGTTTCTAAAAATAAATGACAAATGAAATGAATGATACGATAAAACAAGCTATTCTATATAGGCTGGAGCAGAATAATATGTACTACTCTTGTGAATGTAAGAGCAGAAAATCTAGATCATGCTATGTTATTCGCTGAAAATTGTCCGGCAAATTTTTCGACCTTCCAATATGAGAAAAAATTACTTGATTCATTAAAATGCATTGAGAAGGATTTCTAGTTAATATCGTGAAAGTGAAACTGATTAAAAGTTTGATATGAATATATTCAAAATATAAATTTCCAAGAATGCGTTTTATCACAAATATAAAGCGTTACTATGGATATTAAACTAAAACATCATATAAAATAGATCAATACTAATTTTTTGAGCATTTTAAGCATTTCTGTTTTCTTGTACACAGCGAGAAAATATTGTAATCGTCAAAAAATTCAAAGATTTGAAGAGTTCACTCACACTTCAGACTTTCCTTAGTCTGAAAAACACATTTTTGGGATTATACCTGCCTGTGAACACGATGGTTCAAAAACGTCACGAGCTAACTGAATGAAATTTGAAATTTGATGAATGAATATGAAGTCTTTACATGAAATGGTTAGATTTCTTTCAAATTTTGAACAAAAATCCATTAAGAGAAAGTCTGTCTGTCTCTGCCTCTCTGTGCATGCGAAAATAACGACTCAAAAACACACATCTATATGGATGAAATTCGGTGCAGCGATTTATTATCAAAAATATAGAAAAATGCAGAACTGTCTTCATAATAACAATACTTTTTTTGCTTGAAATGTTAGTGTATCAGGAATTTTTTACTACTCAGTATGATTGATAAGACCAGGGAACTATAAAAAATTAGACAGTAATTTTTACAAGCAAACGGGATAGCTACGAAACATAAAGAGACAGATGGAAAAACTTCATACACAGGTTTAGAATAAAAAGTATAGATCCGAATAAAATTTGAAGCCAAATATATCAAAGAGCTGATTGTCTATTGGTCTATACTTTCATATGCATGCTCAAATAACTCAAAAACGTAACAATTTGGATCTATGAAACATTGTGCACATCTTTATCATTTAAACTGAGGATCCGTATAAAATTTTGAACTAAATCTCTCAAAGGATTGACCATCCATCGCTCTGAACATTTACATTCGTGTAAACGCGATAATTAAAAAACACAACGAATTAGGAAAATGAAATTTGGTATGAGATCCTGTTATTAAAATTGCAGTTCAATGCCAAATTTCCGTTCAATCTATCCGAAGAAGGAGTCTGAACTGCATGCTCAACTTTTTTTTTTATTCCTCAGTGTTCTAGTGCGGGAATCTAAAAATAAAAAGCGGAGTACTTGTGGCATTCACGGCCTTGCCTAAGAACGACAACTTTTATACGGGGTGTGTGTGGGGGATATCTTTAGGAAGTATGCAAGAAAAATTTAAAGAGACTACAACTTTGGTTTATTAAAATTCTCCTTCCGAATCGGAAAATGCTAGGAATGCTATAATCGAATTATTTTTTTTATTTCGAGCACCCGTAATAAACAATGGGAAAAATTACTAATTTAAACTAATCGAAATGCATATTACATTGAAAAGTAAAAAAAGGACAACCACAAATTGTTTTTCCCTCTTTTTATTCTTAAAATGATATGTTGTTAAGAGAGGTAAGCACCTTTATTTATTACTTGATATGCAGAAATGGATTTAGAAACTTTGGAGCTGTGTCAGAGCATCAACATAAGAAGAAAAAAGAAACAGTTTCAAAATGCTTCAAACAGTGTTGATCAAAACATATATTGCTATCTAGCAGTTGATTATTTCTTTTATTTTAGTACACGTGTTATGCAGTGTGTTATTATTGTGAGCATTTGACCGTTGTTAATTTATTTGTTTGACAAAGGAAACCAATTCCAAATAATATTGATTATCTATGGACTTTCTTCTGTGATTTGAATGTTTTTTTGTATATTATAGGATAACATGAATGTTACGCTGGTGTGGTGTGGTGTGGAGAGGGGGGTGCCAGCTCAGGTGTCGTCCTCGTCATCTGACCGTGGTTCAAAATTACGAGGTCCGTCTCAAAATAGCCCTAGTGTTGCTTCAAATGGGACGTTAATATAACCAAACCAAACCAACATGAATGTTACATCATCTATTCTTTGTGACTGGGACAATCGAATTTGAAAGAACTATTAAACAATATGAGAATGTAATTTGAATATTAAAATTTCTTCGTCAAATCCTAAAAATACTTTTAGAACTGACTTGGTAGATTCTCATAAAGATAATAGACATTGTATTGTATGTAATAAACAGATTCAATAATAAATATGATCTAAAATGAGAACACAATATTCTTTTAGTATTTTTGTTCTGAAATGGAGTAAAGAGTAAGGTAGATTTTAAGAAATATGCTTAAGCTTTATTTTCCGTACTCTACAGTAAGAAAATAAGAGAAATCAATGTTTATATTATTTATATCCATTATATATGTAAAACATAGACACTTAAAACACTTGTTAAAACATAGACACTATTGTGGTAAACCAGCTATTTCTAAAGAAACTCAGTTGATACAGAAAAAGATGATGAATCGATAATTCTTATATCTTAAAAATACAAAATCAGTTACTGAATCTAAGAAAGCTCCCCACACAATATTTTTTACACACCACAAAAGTTTATATAAATCGGAACTGAAAGAGAGATCATTAGTGAAAGAGGCATTTTATTTCGTAAATCATTACTTGGAAAATAAGGATTGGTCGCAACTTGAAAAATCGCTAGAATAATGAGAGAAGAAAAAGCAGTTTGGGAGCAGTTTCTTAGTATAATTAGAAAACTGATCGATCTCAATAGTTGAAATACTGCTCAAGAATTAAATTCATTTTTATGCAGTTATAGAAAATAATATTTGAAATAAAAGAGTAATGTTTTGCAAGACAAAAATTACAATAATTTTTATCTTTCAATACACTAAAGAAGTATTAAGTTGGTTTCGATTTCCTAATATATGTCATGTTATTCTTATTAATGAGACTCTAAATTGTCTCAACTCATGTCCCATTTCTTTATTTTAAGGCCCTTGAATTTGTGAAATAGAACATTTAAACATTTCTAAAATAAATTAAGTATTTAACAAGACAGTTGAATATTCAGCATATAATTTTGCACGTCATAATACAGTTTTACATCATGCATGCCAATTGAATAGATTGCATATAGTTTGACTCAAATTTTAACATGTTATTTGGAACTGATATTATGAAACTTTTTATGAAAGTTTATAATTCATTAGAAATTTTTAGCGTAAATTTTCATCTTAATATTATTACAAAAAGTTATTATTTAAATATTATTCTTCGTTTAATTTATTGATCTTGGTTATTGGACCGCTGTGATCTGGTGGTAAGGTCTCGGCTTGTGAACTGTAGGGTTTTAGGTTCGAGACCCGATTTCACCGAAGAACCGTCGTGTGAGGGGGTCTGTTGCACGCTAAATCCGTCATGCCAAACGTCCTCCCGCTGGTGTGGTGTAGAAAGGGGGGGTGGGTGCCAGCTGAGGTGTCGTCCTCGTCATCTGGATGCGGTTCAAAATTACGAGGTCCGTCCCAAAATAGCCCTAGTGTTGCTTTACAACGGGAAGTTAATATAACTAAACTGATCTTGGTTATTTGCTTATAATGTAAATGACTCAAATCTTTCATTTTAAAAATGGCATTTGGAAAATATTGGAAAAATTATTTAAAAGTTTGATTTCTGATTTATGAAAAACACTGGTTTGAAAAAAACTCTTAGTTAAAAATAGCATTGATTCGGAATTTTTAACATTTTCGTAAATTTTAGTGATTTGTTATTGCTAATGATATCAACAAATTTATTACGAAACCGTTATATATGTATATTAATTAAACAATGACTATTGAAAAAAAATATTTTCAAATTCATTAGGAGTAGACATTATATGTTTATACACATTCGAAAGTATTTATCAATAGATTTGTGGCAGATTTGGTTCATACTTTGACAGGAATCTATATTTTAGAAGTTAAAATTGCGTTCATTATCTACCTAAACTTTTGCATTTTGTAGTTTCCAAGAACAATTGTATTCGAAAAACCAGAACAGACTTTTTTGAATGGATTCAGAGAGAGAGAGAAAAATTAATTGATTTTTATTCCCTTCGCACTTTATTTCTTTATCAGCACATACTGTTATTATCATCAGTGCATGCTACTCATAAAGAGACATAAAATGATACATTACTTTATTTTACGATCATATAAAAAAAGTAGTGCACTTCATTCAAGATAAATAAAAATAACTTTTCTTTTGTACTTTATCAGCAGTTTAGTGATATATACAAATGTTTTTCGATTGCGAAAGATTTCATTGTATGAAAGTATGTATACAGGATATATGTTTATTGCAGACATGGAACACAAATAGCAGAATATTCATATTTATTCTACATACCTTTAATATCTATTATTGTTGCACTTTTTTAAGCTATTATTCATCACATATTTTGCTTCTTCTGATATGAATAGAAATTGGAAAGGAGATGTCATTAAAACTCAGGGGCTATCCTCGTTATCTGACCATGGTTCATAATTACGAGGTCCCGCCCAAAATAGCTTTAGTGTTCCTTTAAGACAGGGCGTTAATATAACTAAGCCGAACTGAATATCGTTTGCCGATGACATTTTTTTAAATATATTCTTATATTACAACACCGTGGAAAATGATATCTGATTCTAGAAATGTATGATTAGTAGCATCTGAATTAGAAATAGATTTCTGTTGACATTTTAACCCTTTCTAGGACCTTGGGAAGTATGCTTCCCACCAAATTTATCAATATTTGTATGGAATTACGTAGGTTGGCATAAGTTCTGACAATTTTTTTTAGTAAGTCAGAAACTTAGATGCTTCAGTTCTTTATCTCAGACAAAATGATGTGTCTTGATTTCTTACTTAATTATTAATTAATTAATCAAATGAAATTTATCTAATGAGCTAAATGAATCCCTTTTCTTATTCTAATTTCAAGCCTCAAAATATTTTAACATAATATGACTAGAAAAAAATGGCACTTTAAAGGGTTAAAATTGGTGAATACCCTTCTAAATCCATCGTTTTAGAGGTTATAGAGGCAATACAAAAAACTTAATGTAACGGGAAAACTTCTTGTAGAAATGAATAAAAATTTTGAAAGACCCCATAAAATGGCTTTGTCCTTCGATTTTAGTCCAGCAGTAAGTCCATTAAAAATTTTAAACTCTAACTTTGAAATTTTTTCCGCATATTAATAAATACTTTTATTTGAAGAATTTGTATGCAATATACGTAGCATACCTTATATTTTCGTAACAAAGAATTTTGGCCGGTAACATTATTATCGTGTTTCATATTGAAACACCACTTGAGGTATTTGGGGAAGTACTTAGTAATTTTGATCCGCAATCGGAAATAGACCACGGCACCAGATCTGGCACCCCACTTAATATATCCGCATCACAAAAGTGGGTTAACATATGGCTCTGACATATTTGACATATTTAGCGATCACCATATCCGATACGACGAATCTTCGGAGGAATCAGGTTTTGACTTATTTATATATGAGAGTTAAACAAACATCACCTACCAATGCAACGCTTTCAAGTTGAGAGGATATTATATATAGCTTTTTGATATTTTTCGCATTGCAATGAAAATGTTGAAGAAAAATAATTGTTTCCTAGAAAAAAAAAATAGATTCAAATCTATTACTTTCGTTAATTTTCAATGAAAGGATATGCTGTGTTAATAACAATTGTGGACATTATGAACTTCTTACCTGGTCATGAACACTGTGAGTGCGCAGATTTTTATTTCCAGAAACTAGTTCATAAGCATTCGTATTATACTGATGAACATTTTGTTCTCTTTCTTGTCGACCTATTGAAACCAAATTTAACATACAATTACAGTTTTAACAACAGAATCAAACATCAAATTTCCATAATCTAATTCGTTCATTTTAGTTATCACATTCATATGTATGCAAATGAACAGGCAGACAAACGGTCAGTCCCTTGGCAGATTTATTTTTAAATTGAAAGTTCTACATTTTAGAGCCTAAACCTGTGATTTTTTTTTATAAGGATTATCATTATAAGGAACGAATTTTTATTATAAGGAACGAAGTGATTAGGGTGATTAAAAGTAATTTTCTTATTTATACTTGTTTTCATAATAAATCTGCATCAACTGTATAATAACCCCTGATCAGATCTAATGGTACGTGGTACCATTACCACGCAAAGCTTTTGAAAAAAAATTATTAAAAATGTTAAGAACGATTTTTTTTCAAAATATGTAATAAATAAAACACTAAACAGAGTTGAGGGCAGCATTCGCTATAAAAAAGGAACTTTGTAATTGAATACAAGAGCAAATTAATACCGAAAGTCGGTAATAGGTACCATACTCTACTCTAACAGAAAAGTTGAGGGGAGAATATTCCCAATCTTCTGAGACTTGGCATTGTTTCTTATCGCCTTGAGGATTGGTTTGGTTTTGGTTTAGTTATATTAACGTCCCGTTTTAAAGCAACACTAGGGCTATTTTGGGACGGACCTCGTCATTTTGAACCGTGGTCAGACGACGAGGACGACACATGAGATGGCACCCTCCTCTCCACACCACACCAGCGGGAGGACGTTTGGTCATGACGAATTTAACGTGCAACAGACCCCTTTACACGACGGTTCATCGGTGGAATCGGGTCACGAACCTGAAACCCGCCGGTTCCGAAGCCGAGACCTTACCACCAGGCCACCGCGGCCCACTATCACCTTGAGGAGTCTTTCTGTTTGTGAGGTGCGGAAGGATGCGGGAATGATACTAGCTGAGGCACCATCCTCATCATCTGACAGCGGTTCTAAAGAACTTTTGCCATCTCAAATATCAATCGTAGTTCTTTCAAACGAGACATAAATAAAATTAAACTACACTATCGTATTGAGGTACTGAAGATTTTCTTACTTTACTTAAACTATAAATAATTTTTAATAATAATAATAGTTAATAATTTTTAATTCCACTTTTATTAATAATTTAATAACTTTTCCCACTTAATAATATTTTTCCCACTACATACACGATGGAACGAATTCAACTCTCCAAATTATTACTTTTCATTCCTCAGTCGAATGTAATCAATCATTCCTCTAATTATACTATAGATGGTACAAATGCCCTGTCTAAATGCATTGCACAATATAGGATGACTCAAAATATTGTTGATATTGATATTGAGGTAATGACCATTTAAACAAAAAGTTCAAAATTAAATCTGTCCAAAGTAGAGTACATTTCGAAACATTTTACTTTCCATATCTTTCATTCTGTATTGAAACTATATGAATGTAAATTTTCAATAATTAAAATGAGGTATTTACAGTTTGTTCATTAATAAAATTATAAGAACACTGCATATATAACAATAAGAACATTATATGTATATATATATATAAGTTCACTATAAGAAATGAAATATATATATATATATATATAAAATTCATTTTCAGAAAAAAAAATCATAACTTTCAAAATAATGAGTGATATTCAAAGATGATATTTTAAATGTATCATTTTCTCATTCATTTATTTAAAGTGACAAAAAATAACAACGAGGAAAAGATTAAAGAAAATTAATTTTTAAAATATATATTCATTGTGATTGATGTCTTAATCTAAAGATTAAAGGGCAAATGTAAATTTTCTACAAAACTAATCTGAAAAAAATTAGTTCATTTTGTAATTCCTTAATGAATTCATAATTCATATTTACTCTAACTTATCAAATCAGTAGTTAATATTTTAAGAACAGCAATTTTATTATTTCGACTTATTCGAAAGAAAAGCATGAAGAATGTTATTGAGAAACGATTTCAGAAATATGAGTAAAGCTAATAATTTTTAAACATATATTAACCTACACAACACAGAGATTCATGACTAGTTTCAATCATTTTTGCTTTTTTAGCTACTTTGAAATAATTTAATAAATTTAGTGAAATCAATTACTTAACACATTTTTGGCTTTAGTCAGAATAACATTCCGTAAGTAAATTTAATTAAATAATCAAAGTTTCGCATTCACTAATTTTAATAAAAATGAAGTTCAAAATGGAACAAAAAAATTAACTACCTTTTCTACATTAATATCACTTATTCATAAAGAATTACATGGTTTTTATTCATAAAGAATTTAGAAAGACCGAAATACCTTGAAAGGTTTAGACCTAAAAAAACTTTAAATTTTGCAAAGAACGTCCCCTTAATGAATTAAAAAATGACAGAAGTGAAGACATCTAAAAAAACAAAAACTGAGACTCAGATAAAAGGAAATTAAATAACTAGAAAAGAAATTCCAGATCTCTCCAGGAGGCGTGTCAGATCCCCAGGAGTTGTATAGGTAGCAAATATAGTGACCATTAGGATTTCAGCTTTCAATATACGCATTTTCCGGGTAATTCCACTCCAGCAAATCAGAATTGTCCTAGGGTATGAGGGGCGCTTCTCCCGACTATATTTATATGGCAGCGCTCAGAGCGCAAATCCATTCCCCGTTTGCCTGACTTCAAACATCATTCACTTCTCTCCTGTTCTCCTGTAATAGCCAATCGTCCGCTGTTCTACAGCTCTCCTGCAACAGCAGATCGTCCACTGTTCTACAGCTTTCCTGCAACAGCGGTTCGTCCACTGTTCTACAGCTCTCCTGCAACAGCAGTTCGTCCACTGTTCTACAGCTCTACTGCAATAACCCGTAAGTTTCCTTTTTCACTTTTCTTTCCCTCAGAAAGTTGGGGGGAAATGCGGTTTCTGTTTCAGAATCAATTCCTTTCTATTATGATAGGCATAAAATACTTTCCATTTGAAAAAAAGTGTTTTATTAAACTAAAATAACGATAAATTTCTGATTTCGCGGTAATATAAACTTTTTCAAAGTTTGATTTTCGCGACTTATCGTAAACTCAGACTAAAATCGCGCGTTTTGTTCTATTTCTAACGTCGACTGTTAAACATTAACTGTCATTTTTATAGAAAAGGATTCAATATTATTTCAAATTAAATCAAAGGTACTTTAAAGACGAATATTTTTTTCTGAGATAATTAAATCATCAAATTCTGTTATTAACTTTAAAATTAAAGATTACATGTTATAAATGTGTCTAAACAAAACTAATAATGTTATGTGGTCTCGCGTATAATATATGAACTTAATGCAGATTATTAAGTATATATAATTTATATATGCATATATATTAATCTGACAAATGATTTTTATAATTTAATGGAATACGAATGAAAAATAAGTTTCAGGGCTAATTTTATACCGAAAACAATTGAAAGAATCTAGTATATATTTATATATATATATAATATAAAAATTTCATTAAGCATTTTATAAAAATGTATTTAAAGCCCATTCAAGTATTTAATAATATATTTTTAACTAGAAATTAATTTTACACAATATCCAAACGTTCAGTTGATGATTATATATATATATATATATATATATATATATATATATACAATATTTGTCGAAATCTTATATATAGCTGATATATTATTTGAAGTACGGTTTTGTTCAATAGTTAATTTATAAATTCTATAATTTAACTTATAACTTATTTATTTGTCATAGTTTCTATACGTATTAGAAATAATTCATTTATGAAAAATTCAATTATTTATATATTTTTAAGTGATTTTTGGAGTTTAAAATATATTAAAAAAAAGTTAAAGTGCTGTATGCATGGTGATATTTAATGTGATCAAGAATTTATTCTTAAGAACTTAATTATTATCCTTTAAGAGATGCATTTAACAGCAAAAATCGGTATTTTATTTTGAGTTTTACTTCTATATTTTAAAGGTTTATTATTTATAAAAATATTTTTACGACTTTGAGAGATACATCAGATTATAATTGTAATTTGCTGTTTAAGTCAAGAACTAATTCGATCTAAAATAAGATTTTAATCCATCATATGGTTAGTTAATTATTTTTAATAAATATTTTCGTTATTCCATTCATATCTATTAATGATTTTATCTTTTATCTTTTAATGACTATCTAATTTTAATATCTTTTAATGATTTTATTTTTTAACTTTTAATGATTATCTAATTTTAATATCTTTTAATGATTATCGAAAAATATTTCCAAAGATTAGGATATATTTCAATACAGACACAGTTATACATATAGGTACCAACTAAAGTTTTGTAGATTGTTACTAAGAAGGTGCAGCATGAAACAGCAAACTATATGTAACTAATGCGTAGTTTATAAGGCAAAATTTAATTCATTT